>NC_134357.1:424565570-424865570 GCF_048569485.1 Anomaloglossus baeobatrachus
AATGAACATGTTGCTTCTTTTTTGTCACAAACTTTTGTTAAAAAAAAAAAAAATATAGCAAAATAGCAAATCTGAGTTCTCAGACTTTGCTGGGATGTCAAATGTCAAAGTTCTGACAACAAAACTGCACCAAAAAAGCAAAAAGAAAAAAAAAAAAAAAGTCAGTATGCGCATGTAGCCTCATGCTGATTCTTTACATACCTTTAGTTGTCGGCTAGGATATATAGGTTTTGAAACATAAGTAAAACCAGCAGCTTGTTGAGTCACAGTAGCTGCCGATCAGCTGATAGCTGGGGTGGGTATTCAGTTAACCCCTCCACCTGTTACTTATGCTAATTCTATTATACAATCATTTTACTTTGTGACTAAAGCTGGGGTCACACTAAACGACAGCGACGTCGCTGTTACGTCACCATTTTCTGTGACGTAGCAGCGACCTTGTAAGTCGCTGTTATGATTGCTGCTTAGCTGTCAAACACAGCAGCCGAAGCAGCGATCATAACGACACGCGTCGCTGTTCTGCAACATGTGCAGAGAGCAGGGAGCCGCGCACACTGAGCGCTGGCTCCCTGCTCTCCTAGCTACAGTACACATCGGGTTAATTAACCCCATGTGTACTGCAGCTACATGTCACAGTGCAGAGAGCAGGGAGCCGCGCACACTGCTTAGCGCTGGCTCCTTGCTCTCCTAGCTACAGTACACATCGGGTTAATTACACGATGTGTACTGCAGCTACATGTGCAGAGAGCAGGAGCCGGTGCTGGCAGCGTGAGAGCGGCGGAGGCTGGTAACGAAGGTAAATATCGGGTAACCACCTTGGATACCCGATGTTTACAGTGGTTACAGCTTACCGCAGCTGCCAGCTCCTGCTCCCTGCTCGCTTCATTTCATCGTTCTCTCGCTGTCACACACAGCGATCTGTGCGTCACAGCGGGAGAGCGACGACCAAAAAATGAAGCTGGACATTCAGCAACGAGCGGCGACCTCACAGCAGGGGCCAGCTCGTTGCTGGATGTCACACACAGCGACGGGACGTCGCTGCAACGTCACAGAAAATGGTGACGTAGCAGCGACGTCGTTGGCGCTGTGTGTGACACCACCTTAAAAGGACCTGTGCTGATGTCATACCCATGAGACCAGAAGAGGCGGGGCCTCAGCCAACATAACTTATACCCAGAAGCAACATTTTTCAGTTGGTTGAGGCCCCGCCTCTTCTGGTCTCATGGGTATGACATCAGCACAGGTCCTTTTAGTCACAAAGTAAAACGATTGTATAATATTAACATAAGTAACAGGGGGAGGGGATAACTATGCTATGAATACCCTCCCCAGCTATCAGCTGCTGTCACTGCTGATTTTACAAACTTTACTTGCTTGTGTTTCAAAACCTATACATCCTAGTGGACAACTAAAGATATGTATAGAATCAGCCGGATAAAGCCCATGCTATACTGACACTAGGTTATATAGGAAAATCCTGGTGATTGGTGCGCTTTAAACACTTGAATCCATCAATTAATACTGGAGCTGGTGAGAATTGATTCACATGCCCCATTCTAACGGCCATGACAGAAGTTTGTAGCTGATTAACAGGAGTACCACCTCTTACGGTATTTGTTAGCATCCCCAGCTGGTTTTTTTTTCCTGATTAGCAAGTATGGTGTCGTCATTGCGGCATGACGCACATGCGTTTCACCCCAGGCTAGATAATCAAAAGAAAAGCCATGGATGTCAACAGGGAAGATGTGGTACTCATGCTCCTGTGCAGCGGCACGGATTACTATGGAATGGGACGTATGAATCTAAATACTACCAACCCTAGATACTGGTCGTAACAGGATATCATGTATTAACCCATCATCCTCCAAGGTGGACAAGATTTCAAAAGTGAATCAGCCCTTGCAATCCCCGGGATGTGGATTAACCTGCTATCGGATATACACAATTTTTTTCTTTTCTATGCAGATCATATCTGCAAGGTCCTGAATAAGGAGCTGCTAATAACATGTATATAAATTCACAGCAGTGCAAAAAGTTTCTGTATGTGCACCATAATGGCCGATTGCTTGATGTACCCTTATTTATATATAAGCTGTCTATAGTCGTCGTTACTATATAAACACATTTTTCTTACAACGCTATGTGACAAGATTAATAGAGCTGGATGGAGAAGCAGTGGGACTGGATGTAAGACAACTACAAGGTGATCACATCAGGCCATAGAGAAGAATATAACATTTGTATAGACGAATAAGGACCAATTATAACCCCCCTACCTTCACTAAAATATTTACCATGACTTTCTTCTCATTTATGACATCCGTTCTCCCAATAGGTGGGTATGCCAATCTAGGAGACAGCGAGACAATAGAAATGGGATCTAATCTTAAACCTTCTCCCTTTACTAATAAGCTAGGTGCGTTATTCATACAGACGTCTGTGGTGCGAGCAAGAGATGGGGACTGAAGTAAAACAATTTTTATTTTATTCATTGTGATTGAGAACAACTTGGTACATGAAAAGAAAAGAAATGAAAACCACCTATGTACAGAAAACAAAAACATTCTAAACACGCAGTTTGAAGGCGTCTCACAGATGGCGGCCACTTGAGATGCTCCAGCTTTGTGTATTGTACGAAGCACAGGATACAACTGGGAATTTCACTGCTCTACACAAAAAAGCGTAGGGATACGGGACCATCCTCTCATGGACTTGTAAAAGCTGTCACTATGCACAGTCATATTGTCTCAATTCATGAAGGAATAGATGTATTTGACCAACATTCAGTTCGGGACTTCAGGTCCACCAAAAAGCAAGCAAACCCCCCCCCCCCCCCCAAAAAAAAAAAATGAGAACAAAGACACGTAGCTCTAGTGACGCCAGGTAACTCCCAACAGGGAACTCAACTGTCCCATCTGCTTTTCTTGCGCTTGGGAGGATCCGGGACAGCAAAGGTTTCCCCTTTTCCATCATCTCGGGATCCTTCTCTACGACTGTCTCCATCTCGTGAGCTCTCTCTCCTGCTTTCTCCTCCATCCCGTGAGCTTTCTCTTCGACCATCTCCAGAGCTGTCTCTCCGGCTGTCTTCCCTGTCTCGTGAGCTCTCTCTTCTTCCATCAGTATCCCGAGAACTCTCCCTTCGGCCATCACCATCTCTTCTTCCATCGCCGCCATTACGGCTCTCATTGTGTCGGCTACTGCTGGAATGCCGGTGTCCATCGCCATGGCGGTGTCCATCTCTGTCACTATGACGATGTCCATCCCCATGCCGCTGGCTATCTCCATGTCTCCCCCTACTGTCACCATATTTATCTCGACTTCCACCACTTTCCCTGCTGCTACTACTACTGCTGCTGCTACTACTACTACTAGACCCCTCTTTATTACTTTGCTGGGTGGCTGCAGGGTTGCTAGGATTACCCATGGGTGCATAAGCAGTTGGGATACTACTAAGTGTTCCACTGCTGGTAAAGCCGGGCAATGCCTTGGACACAGGAGGCATCAGTTCTGGTGGTAATGAAAGAGTCTGTGGTGAAGAACTGGGAACTGAACTTAAGCTGCCCGCACTTGTCCAAGCTCCGGAGTTGATGGACGACGTTCCGGTCTTCTGTGTGCTCAAGCTGGCAGCAACAAAATGATTTTTATACTGTGACTGTGAAGGCAATGAAAGAACAGTTAATATAGAGACATAAAGAGCCTCAACATTCATATACTATTCCAGCCTGGCACCTGAAATGCAGCCTTCATGGCAGATAGTCGATCTCCCATTGCTCCTCCTGTAGGTTTGAAGGCCTCGTAATTGCTCATCACACTGCCGCTGACCGCACGGTCCTGAAATAAAGCCACACTGTTCACTTGTTGCACTAGGCACACGAAAGGGGAAATCTAGCTCAACTCTATAGGTCTACACTTCAGTTAGTAAATCATAGGAGTGGACAAACTACAACTAAAAAAAGTAGAAAGACAATCATAATGCTAACAACAAAGTATTGCAATTATTATTGTGAAGGTAGCTTGGGCTATAAATTGTTTGTTCAAATGTAATACGATTATCTGTAAATAATCAAAATATAGATGTAGTTGCATAATTATCTGTGTCTATATGACAATTGCACAGACGCCATAATAGGATTCTAAAGCTGGTGTCACACACAGCGACAACGACGTCGCTGCTACGTCACCATTTTCTGTGACGTTGCAGCGACGTCGCTGTCGCTGTGTGTGACATCCAGCAACGACCTGGCCCCTGCTGTGAGGTCGCCGGTCGTTGCTGAATGTCCAGCTTTATTTTTTGGTCGTCACTCTCCCGCTGTGACACAAACATCGCTGTGTGTGACAGCGAGAGAGCGACGAAATGAAGCGAGCAGGGAGCCGGAGCCGGCGTCTGGCAGCTGCGGTAAGCTGTAACCAGCGTAAACATCGGGTAACCAAGGGAAGGCCTTTCCCTGGTTACCCGATATTTACCTTCGTTACCAGCCTCCGCCCTTGCTGCCAGTGCCGGCTCCTGCTCTGTGCACATGTGGCTGCAGTACACATCGGGTAATTAACCCAATGTGTACTGTAGCAAGGAGAGCAAGGAGCCAGCGCTAAGCAGTGTGCGCGGCTCCCTGCTCTGTGACATGTAGCTGCAGTACACATCGGGTTAATTAACCCGATGTGCACTGTACCTAGGAGAGCAAGGAGCCAGCGCTAAGAAGGGAATTTTGTTACTTACCGTAAATTCCTTTTCTTCTAGCTCCAATTGGGAGACCCAGACGATTGGGTGTATAGCTACTGCCTCCGGAGGCCACACAAAGCATTACACTAAAAAGTGTAAGGCCCCTCCCCTTCTGGCTATACACCCCCCGTGGGATCACGGGCTGCTCAGTTTTAGTGCTAAAGCAAGAAGGAGGAAAGCCAATAACTGGTTTAAACAAATTCAATCCGAAGTAACATCGGAGAACTGAAACCGTTCAACATGAACAACATGTGTACCCGAAAAAACCAAAAATCCCGAAGGAAACAGGGCGGGTGCTGGGTCTCCCAATTGGAGCTAGAAGAAAAGGAATTTACGGTAAGTAACAAAATTCCCTTCTTCTTCGGCGCTCCATTGGGAGACCCAGACGATTTGGACGTCCAAAAGCAGTCCCTGGGTGGGTAAATTAATACCTCAAGTTAGAGCTGCAAAACAGCCCTCTCCTACGAGGAGGCAACCGCCGCCTGCAGGACTCTTCTACCTAGGCTGGCGTCCGCCGAAGCGTAGGTATGCACCTGATAATGTTTGGTGAAAGTGTGCAGACTCGACCAGGTAGCTGCCTGGCACACCTGTTGAGCCGTAGCCTGGTGTCGTAATGCCCAGGACGCACCCACGGCTCTGGTAGAATGGGCCTTCAGCCCTGATGGAACCGGAAGCCCAGCAGAACGGTAGGCTTCAAGAATTGGTTCCTTGATCCATCGAGCCAGGGTGGATTTGGAAGCCTGCGATCCTTTGCGCTTACCAGCGACAAGGACAAAGAGTGCATCCGAGCGGCGCAGGGGCGCCGTGCGGGAAATGTAGATTCTGAGTGCTCTCACGAGATCCAACAAATGCAAATCCTTTTCATACCGATGAACTGGATGAGGACAAAAGGAAGGTAAGGAGATATCCTGATTGAGATGAAAAGAGGATACCACCTTAGGGAGAAACTCCTGAATCGGGCGCAGCACTACCTTGTCCTGGTGAAAAACCAGGAAGGGAGCTTTGGATGACAGCGCTGCCAACTCGGATACCCTCCGAAGAGACGTGACCGCTACCAGAAAGGCCACTTTCTGTGAGAGTCGAGAAAGTGAAACAGCCTTCAGAGGCTCGAAGGGCGGCTTCTGGAGAGCAACTAGTACCCTGTTCAGATCCCATGGATCTAACGGCCGTTTGTACGGAGGGACGATGTGACAAACCCCCTGCAGGGGGGAGTCGTGCTAGACGCTTTTGAAAAAATACCGATAGCGCTGAGACTTGCCCTTTAAGGGAGCCGAGCGACAAGCCTTTTTCCAAACCAGATTGCAGGAAGGAAAGAAAGGTAGGCAATGCAAATGGCCAGGGGGACACTCCTTGTGCCGAGCACCAGGATAAGAAAATCTTCCACGTTCTGTGGTAGATCTTAGCAGACGTGGGCTTCCTAGCCTGTCTCATGGTGGCCACGACCCCTTGAGATAATCCTGAAGATGCTAGTATCCAGGACTCAATGGCCACACAGTCAGGTTCAGGGCCGCAGAATTCAGATGGAAAAACGGCCCTTGTGACAGTAAGTCTGGCCGGTCTGGTAGCGCCCACGGTTGGCCGACCGTGAGATGCCACAGATCCGGATACCACGACCTCCTCGGCCAGTCTGGGGCGACGAGCAGGACGCGGCGGCAATCGGACCTGATCTTGCGTAGCACTCTGGGCAAGAGTGCCAGAGGGGGAAAAACATAGGGCAGCTGGAACTGCGACCAATCTTGCACTAAGGCGTCTGCCGCCAGAGCTCTGTGATCGCGAGACCGTGCCATGAAAGTTGGGACCTTGTTGTTGTGCCGGGACGCCATTAGGTCGACGTCCGGCCTTCCCCAGCGGCGACAGATTTCCTGAAACACGTCCGGGTGAAGGGACCATTCCCCTGCGTCCATACCTTGGCGACTGAGGAAGTCCGCTTCCCAGTTTTCTACGCCGGGGATGTGAACTGCGGATATGGTGGAGGCCGTGGCTTCCACCCACATCAGAATCCGCCGGACTTCCTGGAAGGCTTGCCGACTGCGTGTCCCGCCTTGGTGGTTGATGTATGCCACCGCTGTGGAGTTGTCCGACTGAATTCGGATCTGCTTTCCTTCCAGCCACTGCTGGAAGGCTTGGAGGGCAAGATACACTGCCCTGATTTCCAGAACATTGATCTGAAGGGTGGACTCCTGCTGAGTCCACGTACCCTGAGCCCTGTGGTGGAGAAAAACTGCTCCCCACCCTGACAGACTCGCGTCTGTCGTGACCACCGCCCAGGATGGGGGTAGGAATGACCTTCCTTGTGATAATGAGGTGGGAAGAAGCCACCATTGAAGAGAGTCCTTGGCCGTTTGGGAAAGGGAGACTTTCCTCTCCAAGGACGTCGACTTCCCGTCCCATTGGCGGAGAATGTCCCATTGAAGTGGGCGCAGATGAAACTGCGCAAACGGAACTGCCTCTATTGCTGCTACCATCTTCCCCAGGAAGTGCATGAGGCGTCTTAAGGGGTGCGACTGGCCTTGAAGGAGAGAGTGCACCCCTGTCTGTAGTGAACGCTGCTTGTCCATCGGAAGCTTCACTGTCGCTGAGAGAGTATGAAACTCCATGCCAAGATATGTTAGTGACTGGGTCGGTGACAGATTTGACTTTGAAAAGTTGATGATCCACCCGAAAGTCTGGAGAGTCTCCGGCGCAACGTTCAGGCTGTGTTGGCATGCCTCTTGAGAGGGTGCCTTGACAAGTAGATCGTCCAAGTAAGGGATCACCGAGTGTCCCTGAGAGTGCAAGACTGCTACCACTGCTGCCATGACCTTGGTGAAAACCCGTGGGGCTGTCGCCAGACCAAATGGCAGGGCTACGAACTGAAGGTGTTCGTCTCCTATGACGAAGCGGAGAAGAAGGGAATTTTGTTACTTACCGTAAATTCCTTTTCTTCTAGCTCTTATTGGGAGACCCAGACGATTGGGTATAGCTACTGCCCTCCGGAGGCCACACAAAGCACTACACTAAAAAGTGCAAGGCCCCTCCCCTTCTGGCTATACCCCCCCGTGGTATCACGGGTTCTCCAGTTTTAGTGCCAAAGCAAGAAGGAGGAAGCCAATAACTGGTTTAAACAAATTAACTCCGAATAACGTCGGAGAACTGAAAAACCGTTCAACATGAACAACATGTGTACCCGCAAACAACAAAAAAATCCCGAAGGACAACAGGGCGGGTGCTGGGTCTCCCAATAAGAGCTAGAAGAAAAGGAATTTACGGTAAGTAACAAAATTCCCTTCTTCTTCAGCGCTCTATTGGGAGACCCAGACGATTGGGACGTCCAAAAGCTGTCCCTGGGTGGGTAAAGAGATACCTCATGTTAGAGCTGCAAAACAGCCCTCCCCTACGGGGATGTCACTGCCGCCTGCAGGACTCTTCTACCTAAGCTGGCATCCGCCGAAGCATAGGTATGCACCTGATAATATTTGGTGAAAGTGTGCAGACTCGACCAGGTAGCTGCCTGGCACACCTGTTGAGCCGAAGCCTGGTGTCGTAATGCCCAGGACGCACCCACGGCTCTGGTTGAGTGGGCTTTTAGCCCTGAAGGAACCGGAAGCCCCGCAGAACGGTAGGCCTCTAGAATTGGTTCTTTGATCCATCGAGCCAGGGTGGTTTTAGAAGCCTGCAACCCCTTGCGCGGACCAGCGACAAGGACAAAAAGTGCATCGGAACGGCGCATGGGCGCCGTGCGGGAAATGTAGATTCTGAGTGCTCTCACCAGATCCAGCAAACGTAAGTCCTTTTCATACCGGTGAACCGGATGAGGACAAAAGGAAGGCAAGGATATATCCTGATTAAGATGAAACGAGGAGACGACCTTAGGGAGAAACTCCGGAATGGGGCGCAGCACTACCTTGTCCTGGTGGAACACCAGGAAGGGAGCCTTGGATGACAGAGCTGCCAGCTCCGACACTCGCCGAAGCGATGTGATCGCAACAAGAAACGCCACCTTCTGTGACAGTCGAGAAAAGGAAACTTCCTTCAGAGGCTCGAAAGGCGGCTTCTGGAGAGCAACTAGAACCCTGTTCAGATCCCATGGATCTAACGGCCGCTTGTACGGGGGCACAATATGACAGACCCCCTGCAGGAACGTGCGCACCTTAGGAAGACGTGCTAGACGCTTCTGAAAAAACACGGATAGTGCCGATACTTGCCCTTTAAGGGAGCTGAGCGACAAGCCCTTTTCTAACCCCGATTGCAGGAAGGAAAGAAAGGTGGGCAATGCAAATGGCCAAGGGGATACTCTCTGTGCAGAGCACCAGGATAAGAAAATCTTCCACGTTCTGTCGTAGATCTTAGCAGACGTTGACTTCCTAGCTTGTCTCATTGTGGCTACGACTCCTTGAGATAATCCTGCGGAGGCTAGGATCCAGGACTCAATGGCCACACAGTCAGGTTCAGGGCCGCAGAATTCTGATGGAAAAACGGCCCTTGGGACAGTAAGTCTGGTCGGTCTGGCAGTGACCACGGTCGACCGACCGTGAGATGCCACAGATCCGGATACCACGATCTCCTCGGCCAGTCTGGGGCGACGAGTATGACGCGGCTGCAATCGGATCTGATCTTGCGTAACACTCTGGGCAAGAGTGCCAGAGGTGGGAAGACGTATGGGAGCCGGAACTGCGACCAATCTTGAACTAATGCGTCTGCCGCCAGAGCTCTTTGATCGCGCGACCTCGCCATGAATGCCGGGACCTTGTTGTTGTGCCGGGACGCCATTAGGTCGACGTCCGGCACTCCCCATCGGCGACAGATTTCCTGAAACACGTCCGGGTGAAGGGACCACTCCCCTGCGTCCATGCCCTGGCGACTGAGGAAGTCTGCTTCCCAATTTTCTACGCCTGGGATGTGAACCGCGGATATGGTGGATGCTGTGTCCTCCACCCACATTAGAATGCGCCGGACTTCTTGGAATGCTTGCCGACTGCGCGTCCCTCCTTGGTGGTTGATGTATGCCACCGCTGTGGAGTTGTCCGACTGGATTCGGATCTGCTTTCCTTCCAGCCACTGTTGGAAGGCCAGTAGGGCAAGATACACTGCCCTGATTTCCAGAACATTGATCTGAAGGGTGGACTCCTGCGGAGTCCACGTCCCCTGGGCCCTGTGGTGGAGAAACACTGCTCCCCACCCTGACAGACTCGCATCTGTCGTGACCACTGCCCAGGATGGGGGCAGGAAGGATCTTCCCTGAGACAATGAGGTGGGAAGGAGCCACCATTGTAGAGAGTCCTTGGCCGTCTGGGAAAGAGAGACTTTCCTGTCCAGGGACGTTGACTTCCCGTCCCATTGGCGGAGAATGTCCCATTGAAGTGGGCGCAGATGAAACTGCGCAAAGGGAACTGCTTCCATGGCTGCCACCATCTTCCCGAGGAAGTGCATGAGGCGCCGTAAGGGGTGCGACTGGCCTTGAAGGAGGGATTGCACCCCTGTCTGTAGGGACCGCTGCTTGTTCAGCGGAAGCTTCACTCTCGCTGCTCGAGTATGAAACTCCATGCCAAGATACGTTAGCGACTGTGACGGTGACAGATTCGACTTTGGAAAGTTGATGATCCATCCGAACGTCTGTAGAGTCTCCAGCGTAGCATGTAGACTGAGTTGGCATGCCTCTTGAGAGGGTGCCTTGACAAGTAGATCGTCTAGGTAAGGGATCACCGAGTGTCCCTGAGAGTGCAAGACTGCTACCACCGCCGCCATGACCTTGGTGAAGACCCGGGGGTCTGTCGCCAGACCGAATGGCAGAGCTACGAACTGAAGATGGTCGTTTCCTATCACAAAACGTAGAAAACGTTGATGTTCTGTAGCAATTGGCACGTGGAGATAAGCATCTTTGATGTCTATTGAGGCAAGGAAGTCTCCTTGAGACATTGAGGCAACGACAGAGCGGAGGGTTTCCATCCGGAACCGTCTGGCGTGCACATGTTTGTTGAGCAGCTTTAGATCCAGAACAGGACGGAACGAGCCGTCCTTTTTTGGAACCACAAAGAGATTGGAGTAAAACCCTCGCCCTTGTTCCTGAGGCGGTACAGGAACCACTACTCCTTCCGCTCTTAGGGAGTCCACCGCCTGCAGCAGGGCATCTGCTCGGTCTGGATGTGGGGAGGTTCTGAAGAACCGAGCTGGAGGACGAGAACTGAACTCGATTCTGTACCCGCGAGACAAAATGTTTGTCACCCACCGGTCTTTGACCTGTGACATCCAAATGTCGGAAAAGCGGGAGAGCCTGCCCCCGACCGGAGATGCGGAGGGGGGGGGGCTGGAAGTCATGAGGTAGTCGCTTTGGAAGCGGTTCCTCCATTTGCTTTCTTGGGGCGTGCGTGAGCCCGCCAGGAATCTGAGACTCTTTGCGTCCTCTGAGTCCCTTTGGACGAGGAGAATTGTGTCTTGCCCGAACCTCGAAAGGACTGAAACCTCTGCTGCCATTTTTTCTGCTGAGGTTTGCTTGATCTGGGCTGGGGTAAGGAAGAGTCTTTACCCTTGGACTGTTTAATGATGTCAGCCAATGGCTCGCCAAACAGTCTATCTCTAGATAAAGGCAAGCTGGTTAAACATTTTTTGGAACCAGCATCTGCTTTCCAGTCCTTTAACCACAAGGCTCTGCGCAAAACTACCGAATTGGCGGACGCCATTGAGGTGCGGCTGGTAGATTCTAGGACCGCATTGATAGCGTAAGACGCAAACGCAGACATCTGCGAGGTAAGGGACGCCACTTGCGGCACCGCTGGATGTACGATAGCATCCACTTTTGCCAACCCAGCTGAAATAGCTTGGAGTGCCCATACGGCTGCGAATGCTGGAGCAAACGACGCGCCGATAGCTTCATAGACAGATTTTAACCAAAGGTCCATCTGTCTGTCATTGGCATCCTTAAGTGAAGCGCCATCCTCCACTGCAACTATGGATCTAGCTGCAAGTTTGGAAATCGGGGGGTCTACTTTTGGACACTGGGTCCAGCGCTTGACCACATCAGGGGGGAAAGGAAAACGTGTATCCTTAGAACGTTTAGAGAAACGCCTTTCTGGATGAGCGTCGTGTTTCTGGATTGACTCTCTGAAGTCAGAGTGATCCAAGAAAGCACTCAATTTACGCTTGGGATAGAGGAAACGAAACTTCTCCTGCTCTGCAGCTGCCTCCTCTGCAGAAGGAACTGGGGGAGAAATATCCAACAGTCTATTGATGGCTGAGATAAGCTCGTTTACCATGGCGTCCCCATCCGGGGTATCCAGATTGAGAGGGGTTCCAGGATAAGACTCCTGATCACTCTCTTCAGACGCATCACAGGGCGACTGATTGCGCTGAGACCCTGAGCAGTGTGATGACGTTGAGGGTCTTTCCCAGCGAGCTCGCTTAGGGTGGCTGGGGCTATCATCTGAGTCATAATACTCAGCCTGGGAAGCCGGGGACCCCCTTGCAGTCTGGATTAACTCCAACTGAGGGGGATTAGAGGACAGAGACCTCGCCGTGTCCATAGACTGAGCCCCAGTCATGGATTGCAAAGTTTCAAGGATTTTTGCCATAGTCACAGACATTCCATCAGCAAAAACTGCAAAGTCTGTCCCTGACACCGGGGCAGGACTTACAAGCGTCTCAGCCTGGGTCACTACCCCTCCGGACTCCGGCTGGCGAAGCAGCACCGGATCTGAGCATTGCACACAATGGGGGTCTTTGGAACCTGCTGGTAGAGCAGCCCCACATGCAGCACACGCAGTGTACACAGCCCTAGCCTTGGCAGCCTTGCGTTTTGTGGATGACATGTTGCTGCCTCCTCAGAGCGATCTGGGGTATCCAGCCAGGAAGCGACCTCACAGTGCAAAAAATAAATAAATATATATATCTGGTGACACAGTACACCAATACACACTGAGGCACTAGAGGGGCCAGCTGAAATGCCGCTTACCGCCCGCTTAAGAGCGGGTGTGTGGTCGCCAAAAGCCCCCTAGTCCAGGTCTCCCAGAGCTTTGCGTCCTTCCTCCAGCCAGACTGCATGTAATGGCTGCCGGCGTCCTGGGAGAGGAGGGGGGGCGGGCCCTGGGCGTTCCTGGCTAAGAGCGGGAAGCCTGCTTCCCTCTGTGCCTAGTGAGAGGGCTGGAGCATGTAAATCAGGCTCCAGCCCTCGTCGCTGCTGCGAAACACCGTCTCTCCCCTACCCTGATTGACAGGGTGGGGGCGGGAACGAAGCGGAGCTAGGCCGCAAAAGCCGGGGACTGGATTTATAAACGCCGCCGCCGTAAAAGCGCGGTCGGCGTGTCCCCGGCGCACTACAAGTCACAGCAGCGCCGCCGGTCCAGTGGGGGTCGGCGCTGCGTTCCCACAACACAAAAGTCCCCCAGTAAACTGCAGGAACACCAACTCAATCGTTACGGTCCCCGGCGCACTACAACACCCAGCCAGCCCGGAGTGTGTCTGTGCCTGCCGGGGACACAGAGTACCTGTATGATGCAGGGCCATGTCCCTGATTGTACTCCTGCTCCGTATCCATCAGGTGCTATGGGTCTGTGGATGGAGCCCGGCGTCAGAGCTTAGAGGCCGGCAGGATCCCACTTCCACAGAGCCCTACAAGGGGATGTGGAAGGAAAACAGCATGTGGGGCTCCAGCCCCTGTACCAGCAATAGGTACCTCAACCTTACAACACCATCCACGGGTGAGAAGGGAGCATGCTGGGGGCCCTATATGGGCCCTCTTTTCTTCCATCCGAAATAGTCAGCAGCTACTGCTGACTAAAATCTGTGGAGCCATGCGTGGATGTCTGACCTCCTTCGCACAAAGCTTGAAAACTGGAGAACCCGTGATACCACGGGGGGGTATAGCCAGAAGGGGAGGGGCCTTGCACTTTTTAGTGTAGTGCTTTGTGTGGCCTCCGGAGGGCAGTAGCTATACCCAATCGTCTGGGTCTCCCAATAGAGCGCTGAAGAAAACGCTGATGCTCTGGAGCAATCGGCACGTGGAGATAAGCATCCTTGATGTCTATTGATGCTAGGAAATCTCCTTGAGACATCGATGCAATGACGGAGCGGAGAGATTCCATCCGGAACCGCCTGGTTTTCACGTGCTTGTTGAGCAGTTTTAGGTCCAGAACAGGACGGAAGAGCCGTCCTTTTTTGGCACCACAAACAGATTGGAGTAAAAACCTTGACCTCGTTCCTGAAGAGGAACAGGGATCACCACTCCTTCTGCCCTTAGAGAGCACACCGCCTGCAGAAGAGCATCGGCTCGGTCGGGATGTGGGGAAGTTCTGAAGAACCGGGGCGGAGGACGAGAACTGAACTCTATCCGGTACCCGTGAGACAAAATGTCTGTTACCCACCGGTCCTTGACCTGTGGCAGCCAAATGCCGCAAAAGCGGGAGAGCCTGCCACCGACCGAGGATGCGGAGAGAGGAGGCCGAAAGTCATGAGGCAGCCGGCTTGGAGGCGGTCCCTCCGGCTGCTTTCTTTGGGCGTGAGTGAGTCCGCCAGGAATCTGAGCTCCTCTGCTCCTTCTGAGTCCTTTTGGACGAGGAGAATTGGGCCCTGCCCGAACCTCGAAAGGACCGAAACTTCGACTGTCCCCTCCACTGTTGAGGTTTGCTTGATCTGGGCTGGGGTAAGGAAGAGTCCTTACCCTTGGACTGTTTAATGATTTCAGCCAATTGCTCACCAAACAGCCTGTCTTGAGATAATGGCAAACTGGTTAAACATTTTTTGGAAGCAGAATCTGCTTTCCATTCCTTTAACCATAAGGCTCTGCGTAAAACCACAGAGTTGGCGGACGCCATTGACGTACGGCTGGTAGAGTCCAAGACCGCATTGATAGCAGGGCTGTGGAGTCGGTAAGCCAAACCTTCGACTCCGACTCCGACTCCTCAAATTCTCTTGCACCGACTCCGACTCCGGCTCCGACTCCGGCTCCTACATATATTGCTTATAGTTAGGTGAAAAATTTATTGTAGTACATGAATATGTGTATGTGAACATCAGACATTTAATAATTTTTATGATACAATAATCAAGATATTTGGATAGAACATAAAATATATTTATTGGAATACAACTTTAGAACACAAAAAACTGTAATAAATTGTAAATATGTAATACACTATGTAATATACAGTAGATTACATATATATCTTGTGTGTGTGTATATACACTGTATATATATATATATATATATATATATATATATATATATTATATATATATTACATATTTACAATTTATTAGTTTTTTTGTGTTCTAAAGTTGTATTCCAATAAATATTTTATGTTCTATCCAAATATCTTGATTATTGTATCATAAAAACAATTAAATGTCTGATGTTCACATTGTACTACAATAAATTTTTCACTTAAATATAAGCATTATACTAAATGTTGTTATTTAGTAAAATATTCAGCACATTCTGCATTGCACTCCTGTCCCCAATTTATTATATATTTTAGGAGTCGGAGTCGGTGCATTTTATACCGACTCCGACTCCACCAAAATGAGCTCCGACTCCGACTCCGACTCCACGACTCCGACTCCACAGCCCTGATTGATAGCGTAAGTCGCAAACGCAGACATTTGCGAGGTCAATGACACCACTTGCGGCACTGATGGACGTATGACAGAGTCCACCTGCGCCAGACCAGCTGAAATAGCTTGGAGTGCCCACACGGCTGCGAATGCTGGAGCAAACGACGCGCCGATAGCTTCATAGACAGATTTCAACCAAAGGTCCATCTGTCTGTCATTGGCATCTTTAAGTGAAGCCCCATCTTCCACTGCAACTATGGATCTCGCCGCAAGCCTGGAGATTGGGGGGTCCACCTTTGGACACTGGGTCCAGCGTTTGACCACGTCAGGGGGAAAGGGATAACGTGTATCCTTAAGACGTTTGGAGAAACGCTTATCTGGATAAGCATTGTGTTTCTGGACTGCTTCTCTGAAGTCAGCGTGGTCCAGAAAGGTACTCAATTTACGTTTGGGATACCTGAAATGGAATTTCTCCTGCTGTGCTGCTGCCTCCTCCGCTGGAGGAGAAATATCCAGCAGTCTATTGATGGCGGCTATAAGATCATTCACCATGGCGTCACCATCAGGGGTATCCAGGTTGAGAGCAGTCTCAGGATTAGACTCCTGATCACCTAACTCTGTCTCAGTGGAACCTGCCGGTAGATCAGCCCCACATGCGGTACAGGCAGTATATAAAGCCCGTGCCTTGGCACCCTTGCTTTTTGCGGATGACATGCTGTTGTCTCCTCAGAGCAATATAGGGGTATAAGCCAAGAAGCGACCGTACAGTGCAATATATAGGTACAGGCAAAAGTACACAAAACAACACTGTGGCACTAGTGGGGTCAGCACCTATGTGCTGCTTACCGCCCGCTTAACAGCGGGTGTGTGGTCGCCAGAATCCCTTGTCTGGGTCTCCCAGGGCTATGTCCGTTCTCCAGCTCAGACTGCGTGCAGGAATGGCTGCCGGCGTCCTGTGAAGAGGGGCGGGCCGTGGGCGTGTGCAGACAAAGAGCGGGAAACTGGCGTCCCACTGTGCCCAGTGAGAGGGCTGGAGTATGTAAATAAGACTCCAGCCCTCGGCGCTGACTATTGTACAGCGTCTCTCCCCTTCCCTGACTGACAGGGCTGGGGGCGGGAACGAAACGTAACTAGGCCGCAGAAGCCGGGGACTAAATTTATAAGCGCTGCCGTCGTAAAAGCACGGTCGGCGCGAAGTCCCCGGCGCACCACAAGTCTCAGCCGCGCCGCAGTCCCCGGGGGCGGCCGGCGCGGTAGTTCCCCACACATAGACTCACTCAGCTAAGCTGCAGTGAGTATAACCCAAGCGCGCAGCGCTACTGTCCCCTGCGCACTAGAACACCCAGCAACGCTGGAGTGTGTCTGTGCCTGTCTGTACGGGGACACAGAGTACCTGAATGTTGCAGGGCCTTGTCCCTGACGGTACCTAGCTCCGTATCCAGCAGGATCTCCGGGTCTGTGGATGGAGCCCGGCCTCAGAGTCTGGAGGCCGGTAAGATCCCACTTCACCAGAGCCCTCAGGGGGATGGGGAAGGAAAACAGCATGTGGGCTCCAGCCTCCGTACCCGCAATGGGTACCTCAACCTTTACAAACACCGCCAACAAGAGTGGGGTGAGAAGGGAGCATGCTGGGGGCCCTTTAGCAAGGGCCCTCTTTTCTTCCATCCGATATAGTCAGCAGCTACTGCTGACTAAACAGTGGAGCTATGCGTGGATGTCTGACCTCCTTCGCACAAAGCTTGAAAACTGAGCAGCCCGTGATCCCACGGGGGGTGTATAGCCAGAAGGGGAGGGGCCTTACACTTTTTAGTGTAATGCTTTGTGTGGCCTCCGGAGGCAGTAGCTATACACCCAATCGTCTGGGTCTCCCAATGGAGCGCCGAAGAAAAAACAAAACAACGTAATTTAAACTTTTTTTTTTTTTTTTTAAATTATTGGATTTACTAGTCCCCTTAGACTTGAGGCTGTGATCGGTTCCACTGTACAGAGCAGTGCATCAGCACTCCTGTGTACAGTCAATATCACAATCTCCTATGAATGTTGGCTCACATCCAGCATTCACAGGAGGATTGTCATGAGACACACCGGGGTCATCAGCTGACCCCTGACTGTCATGACAACCCACTCGCGCCCTGTGATCACATCATAAATGCGCTGATGGGAGTGGGTGATGACGTAATACCCGCCGGCATGTGTTAAAGGGAACCTGTCATCAGGAATTTGGCTTTCAACCTAAACGTTTCCCCCTCTGCAGCTCGTGGGCTGCATTCTAGGAAGGTTTTTGTACTTTTTGTGCCCCTTTTTAAACCAAAATAAACACTTTATAAACTTGTACCTTTCTGTTTGAAAATCTTGTTAATTTTCCATGGGGGCGGGCCGTGTGGCGTCCGTTGCTGTAGCTTACGCCGTCCCCCATGCTCCAAATCATGCCTCATAACGCCGCCCACTGCGCCGAGGTCCCGTGCACGCCGGGACACCTAGTGACGTGGTCGCAGGCACGAGAGTATGGGCGGCGCTGTGATTGCATCGCAAGTGCGCGCCCATACTCTCGTGCCCGCCCTTTCCCCCACTGCCTCCAGCGTTCTGCGCCGGCCCGACGTCACCTCCTTCCCATCGTACCCTGCAGCAGGAAATAGATGGGAGGAGCGGAGCACAGGAGAAGCAGAGGATCTGAGCGACGTACAGAGGGGAGAGCGCGCACACGAGAGTATGGGCGCGCACTTGCGATGCAATCACAGCGCCGCCCATACTCTCGTGCCTGCGACCACGTCACTAGGTGTCCCGGCGTGCACGGGACCTCGGCGCAGTGGGCGGCGTTATGAGGCATGATTTGGAGCATGGGGGACGGCGTAAGCTACAGCAACGGACGCCACACGGCCCGCCCCCATGGAAAATTAACAAGATTTTCAAACAGAAAGGTACAAGTTTATAAAGTGTTTATTTTGGTTTAAAAAGGGGCACAAAAAGTACAAAAACCTTCCTAGAATGCAGCCCACGAGCTGCAGAGGGGGAAACGTTTAGGTTGAAAGCAAGTAAAATATATCTTTGTACCGTGTTAGCCAGTAGAGATAAAAAAAATTTTGTTTAAAAGAACAGAGAGTCCTCAGTGGTTGATACCTTTTAATGGCTAACTGAAAAGATGGTAATAATTGCAAGCTTTCGAGACTACTCAGGTCTCTTCATCAGGCATGGTATAACACAAAATCTGAAGAGTGTATAAATACGTGACTCTTCAGATTTTGTGTTATACCATGCCTGATGAAGAGACCTGAGTAGTCTCGAAAGCTTGCAATTATTACCATCTTTTCAGTTAGCCATTAAAAGGTATCAACCACTGAGGACTCTCTGTTCTTTTAAACAAAATTTTTTTTAGGTTGAAAGCCAAATTCCTGATGACAGGTTCCCTTTAAATCCTGCCGTCAGATCAACAGTGGGATTTAACTGGTTAACAGCAGCAGGCGGATCTCTGATGCACTCGTCGCATTTAGAGGCACTTGATGGCTGATTAAAACAGCTTTCATGTACAGGGAAAGATACGAGCCCGCATCAAAGCAAGGGTAAATATACGTCATATGTCGTGAAGGAGCAAGCACTTTCCATAGAACGTCAGGGGTGATGGGCTGTAATCAGTTTTGGCAATCTTTCTTCAACAAGACTGTAGTGGGGGGTACTTTAATCCCTGGGCTTTAGAAGATCCACAGTATAAGATATCTTTAACAGCCATGGCTGCTACCTGTATTAGTGGTAATGTATATATACAGGAGCCTGCACTTACAGAGGTTTCTGCTCCAAGTCCAGGGCGTTCTCTGTAGCCAAGTCCACCACCACCTACATTAAGCTTCTTGCCTTTTCCAGCCTTAAATCGGGACTTCCGAAACCAAGAACTCTAAGCAGGAAAAAAAACAAAAAACAAACGCAAAAATTATTTGCCCAAAATAGGACTGCAAACAATACCAGGCTGTGAGATGAAAATATATATTCGCAGACATTACCTGCATAGCCAAATCTAACAAATCTTTGGAAACATATTGATTGGCACCTTCCAAATTCCTCACTAGATCCCCAGCAAAGTTACTGTCTTTTGGCGTTAACAGCGTATAAGCTACACCCTTCTCTCCGGCTCTGCCTGTACGACCAATGCGGTGAGTGTGAGTATCGATATCTCGGGCGACGTCGTAGTTGACTACAGTTTTGATTGATGGAATATCCAGACCTCGGGCTGCGAACAAACGGTCATAATGGTTATTAGTGCAGCGCTGATTAGAGAATTTCCAGAGGAAAGGAAAAGTAATTGCGCAGAAACGATAGACAGCCAATATAGTTATCAAACACCTATGTTACAAGGAATGCACACTGGTCTGATTTACAAGCATTTCCATCTCAAAATGTTGTCCTATTTGCAATCCATAACTATATTACTTCTTTCTGAGTGCTCGCTCATGCAGCATGACATCTTCATTAAAAAACCACAAATCCCAGCAGACTTGTCTATTATTTATTACTCCCTCCACATCACTCTCGCCTGCCACAAACTCTTCTCTACTCACTTCCACCATCATGTAATGATTTCTTCCCACCGCAGTGGACGCTGCAGCGATGGTCACCTGCACATTACACACTGGCGTCCCGTGTGCATGGCACAGAACACATCAGTTAACAGGGTGTTGGACAGGCTTGAATACGGAGCGTGAATCCAGCCATGCCACCAGATATGGTTTGCAGCATGCCAGACGGGAGGTGGTGTGATAAGCAGCTTCTCTTAAAGGGAATCTGTCACCAGGTTTTTGCTACCTTATTTGAGAGCAGCACAGTGTAGGGGCAGAGACCCTTATTCCAGTGACGTGTCACTAACTGAGCTGTTTGTGGTTATTGTGACAAAAAAAGAGAATTTTGTTACTTACCGTAAATTCTTTTTCTTATAGTTCCGTATTGGGAGACCCAGACCATGGGTGTTTAGCTTCTGCCTCCGGAGGACACACAAAGTACTACACTTAAAAGTGTAGCTCCTCCCTCTGAGCTTATACACCCCCTGGTAGCCAGTCCTAGCCAGTTTAGTGCAAAAGCTGAAGGAGAATAGCCACCCACAAGTAAAACCGAGTAAGAACCGGAACAACCGGAGACTCTGTCCACGACAACAGCCGGTGATAACACACGGAACAAGAAAATTGCCAACAGGCAACAGGGAGGGTGCTGGGTCTCCCAATACGGAACTATAAGAAAAAGAATTTACGGTAAGTAAACAAAATTCTCTTTTTCTTTATCGTTCCTTTGGGAGACCCAGACCATGGGACGTCTCAAAGCAGTCCATGGGTGGGAAATAAACAGAAAACTAAGAAGTAGGCAGAACCTAACTTCACAAATGGGCGACAGCCGCCTGAAGGATGCGTCTGCCCAAGCTCGCATCTGCCGAAGCATGAGCATGCACTTGGTAGTGCTTTGAAAAGGTATGCAGACTAGTCCAAGTGGCAGCCTGACAGACTTGTTGAGCTGTAGCCTGGTGCCTAAAAGCCCAAGAGGCACCGACAGCTCTGGTCGAGTGTGCCTTGATCCCCGGCGGGGGAGGCACCTGAGTACACTGGTAGGCGTCCGAAATGGTCGACCTAATCCAACGGGCTAAGGTCGGCTTAGAAGCAGAGAGGCCCTTGCGCCGGCCGGTGGTTAGCACAAAAAGAGAAGTGCACCGCCTAAGAGCAGCGGTGCGAGAGACATAGATCCAGAGAGCACGCACCAGATCCAGAGTATGCAACGCTTTTTCAAAGCGATGAACAGGGGCCGGACAGAAGGAAGGCAACGTAATGTCCTGGTTAAGGTGGAAGGGAGAGACCACCTTAGGAAGAAAGTCCGGGGTCGGACGGAGAACTACCTTGTCTTGGTGAAAAACCAAAAAAGGTGACTCCGAGGAGAGCGCAGCCAAATCAGAGACTCTCCTGAGAGAAGTTATGGCAACTAGAAAGGCCACCTTTTGAGAAAGACGATACAAAGAAACCTCCCTAAGAGGCTCAAAGGGGGGTTTCTGCAATACCGTGAGGACCAAGTTAAGGTCCCATGGATCCAAGGGCCGCCAATAAGGCGGAATAATGTGAGACGCACCTTGCATGAAGGTGCGGATCTGAGCCAGCCGGGCGAGACGCCGCTGGAACAGCACTGATAGGGCTGAGACTTGTCCCTTGAGAGAGTTGAGGGACAGTCCTAGCTGCAGACCGGACTGTAAAAAAGACAGAAGGGTCGGCAACGAGAATAGACAAGGAGAATGGCCGGAAGAGCGACACCAGGACAGCAAAATTTTCCAAGTCCTGTGATAGATCTTGACGGAGGAAGACTTACGGGCCCGAGTCATAGTGGAGATGACTTCAGAAGGAATACCAGAAGCCGTCAAAACCCAGGACTCAAGAGCCACGCTGTCAATTTGAGTGCCGCAGAATTCGGGCGGAAAAACGGACCTTGCGAGAGCAGGTCTGGACGGTCCGGAAGATGCCGCGGCATCTCCACGGACAGTTGGAGTAGGTCCGGATACCAAGCTCGCCTGGGCCAGTCCGGTGCAATGAGGATGACTCGACGGCCCTCCATTCTGATCTTGCGCAGGACTCTGGGCAAGAGAGCAAGAGGGGGAAACACGTAGGACAGACGAAACTGGGACCAGTCTTGAACCAGAGCGTCCGCGGCGAAGGCCTGAGGATCGTGGGAGCGAGCCACGTAAACCGGAACCTTGTTGTTGTGACGGGATGCCATTAGGTCCACGTCCGGAGTGCCCCACTTGCGGCAGATTGACTGAAACACTGCCGGGTGCAGGGACCAGTCGCCACCGTCCACGGATTGACGGCTGAGATAATCTGCCTCCCAGTTTTCTACGCCAGGGATGTGGACTGCGGATATGGTGGACTTGGAGTCCTCCGCCCATTGAAGAATGCGTTGGACCTCCAACATTGCCAGGCGGCTGCGTGTCCCGCCTTGGTGATTGATGTAGGCAACCGCTGTCGCGTTGTCTGACTGGACTCGAATGTGCCTGCCCGCCAACAGGTGGTGAAAGGCTAGGAGAGCTAGAAGCACAGCTCTGGTTTTCAGCACATTGATTGAAAGGGCTGACTCGGACGGAGTCCAAGTGCCCTGAGCTCTGTGGTGGAGATGTACCGCTCCCCAGCCGGATAGGCTGGCATCCGTGGTGAGAATCACCCAGCACGGAGCCAGGAAGGAGCGCCCTTGGGACAACGGAGAGGGGACGAAGCCACCACTGAAGAGAGCTCCTGGTCCGTGGCGACAGAGCCACTAACCTTTGTAAGGAGGAAGGCCGCTTGTCCCAACAGCGGAGGATGTCCAGCTGCAGGGGACGCAGATGGAACTGGGCAAAGGGAACCGCCTCCATGGAAGCCACCATTTGACCCAGCACCTGCATCAGGCGCCTGAGGGAATAACGGCGGGGCCTCAGGATAGAGCGCACCGCTAGCCGGAGAGACTGCTGTTTGATTAAGGGCAACTTCACAAGTGCCGGCAAAGTCTCGAACTGCATCCCTAGGTACGTGAGACTCTGGGTCGGAGTCAGAGTGGATTTGGGAAGATTGACAATCCACCCGAATTGGGCTAGGGTGGAGAGAGTGAGCGAAACACTCCGCTGACAGTCTGCGCTGGATGGACCCTTGACCAGAAGGTCGTCCAGATAAGGAAGCACTGCTAACCCCTGGAGGTGCAGGACCGCAATCACTGCCGCCATGACCTTGGTGAATACCCGAGGGGCCGTGGCTAACCCGAAGGGGAGAGCCACGAATTGGAAATGATCCTCTCCTATCGCAAAACGTAACCAACGCTGATGTGACACTGCGATTGGCACATGTAGATAGGCATCTCTGATGTCGATGGACGCCAGGAACTCCCCTTGGGTCATAGAGGCAATGACTGATCGCAGAGACTCCATGCGAAAATGCCGCACCTGGACATGCTTGTTGAGAAGCTGGAGATCCAGGATGGGCCGGAAGGAACCGTCCTTTTTTGGAACTAGGAAGAGATTTGAATAAAAACCTCTGAACCGTTCCTGAGCGGGAAGTGGGACAATCACTCCGTTTGCCTGCAAGGACGCCACGGCCTGCGAGAAGGCGGCGGCCTTGGAGCAGGGGGGAGTTGAGAGAAAAAAAAATCTGTTTGGAGGGCTGGAAGAGAATTCTATCCTGTAGCCGTGAGATATGATGTCTCTCACCCACTGATCGGAGACTTGCTTTAACCAAGCGTCGCCAAAGTGGGAGAGCCTGCCACCGACTAAGGATGTGGCTGGAGTGGGCCGAGAGTCATGAGGAAGCTGCCTTAGTGGCAGAACCTCCTGCGGTCTTCTGCGGACGCGCCTTTGGGCGCCAGTTGGGTTTCTGATCCTTGGCTGAGTTAGCGGACGAGGCGGAAGGCTTAGAGGATGACCAGTTGGAGGAACGAAAGGAACGAAACCTCGATTGATTCCTACCCTGGGCGGGTTTCCTGGTCTTGGTTTGTGGCATGGAAGTACTCTTCCCGCCAGTAGCCTCTCCAATGATTTCATCCAGCTGTTCACCAAACAGCCGTGAACCAGCAAAAGGGAGCCCAGCAAGAAACTTCTTGGAAGAAGCATCTGCCTTCCACTCTCGAAGCCACAAAATCCTGCGGATAACAAGAGAATTAGCTGAAGCCACCGCAGTGCGGTGAGCAGCCTCTAGCATGGCAGACATGGCATAAGATGAAAAGGCTAAAGCCTGAGCAGTTAAAATAACCATCTCAGGCATAGATTCCTTGGTGAGGGAATGCATCTCCTCTAGAGAAGCAGAGATGGCTTTGAGAGCCCACACTGCTGCAAAAGTCGGGGAAAACGCGGCCCCCGCAGCTTCATACACAGATTTGGCCAGAAGGTCAATCTGACGGTCAGTGGAATCCTTAAGTGAGGTGCCGTCAGCCACCGACACAACGGTCCGGGCTGAGAGCCTAGACACCGGAGGGTCTACCTTTGGGGAGTGAGACCACTCCTTGACCACCTCAGGTGGAAATGGAAACCGGTCATCAGAACCACGCTTTGGAAAGCGTTTGTCAGGGCAGGCCCTGGGTTTGGTCACAGCAGTCTGAAAACTGGAGTGGTTAAAGAACACACTCTTCACTCTCTTAGGCGAGGTAAACTAATGTTTTTCTGCCAAAGAGAGTTGCTCCTCTGACACTGGCGGATTGAGATCCAGCACAGAATTAATAGAAGCAATCAAATCACTAAGATCTGAGTCACCCTCAGAGAAATCGATGGGATACATAGCCTCCGAGCCCCCAGTGAGGGCATCCTCCTCATCTTGAGAGTCAGCTCTTGAGACAGAGCCGTGGGATGGGGAGGGGGAGGAAACCCTGCGCCTTCTCTTAGAAGGACGTGGTCTGGGATCAGATGATGAATCCTCCGTGAGCTCTGATGGACGGAAGTCAGAGGATAGGAGTCCTCTGTCAAGAGTATTAGAGGCACCATGTGAGGGGGGCTGATGCATATTCATCAAAGTCCTGGACAAAAGTCCCATGGACTCAGCAAATGACTGGGATATGGACCTAGAAAAGGACTCTAGCCAGGCCGGGGGTTCAGACACAGGTGCAGCAGCAGCAGCCTGAGAGACCACTGGGGGTGAGACTCCAGGCTGTGGCACCGTCAAGTTAGAGCAACCATCACAGTGTGGATAAATGCTCGGCTCAGGCAGCAGGAGCTTACATGCAGTGCATACAGCATAAAGCTTTGGAGCCTTGCTCCTTGTGTGAGACATGCTGCTGGAGTGGGGGCTTTGCAGAGAATGAACCCCAGGGAGAATATACAGAGGTCCACAAATCGGAGACCGGCTGTGACTTACCAGACCGCTGAGCGCGGTGCTGTGTGCCCTCCAGATCCCGAAGCCCGGTCCCCCAGTGCGCAGCACCTCAGCAGAGATGCAGAATGCAGGATGTCCCAGAGCAGAGTGAGCTCTGCCTGAGAAATGGCCGCCGGAGCGAAGAGAGGGGGCGGAACTAGGGGCGTTCCTATAAAAGAGCGGGAACTGGAGGGCTACAGAGACCTGCAGGGAAGGAGGGACGCCACAGCAGTGGGGAGTGTCCCTCTTCTGTGTAGAACGGCCGCCGGGAGGAGCCGAACCTGTTCCTCTGCATGAGTGACATGCGAGGGCAGGAAAACGAAACTAGGCCTCCGGCGAAGCCGGGGCCTAAATTTATGCGGCGAGGCCGACAAGCAGGCACCATCGGCGCGGTTCTCGGGCAAAAGCTGGAGAACCCGCCGGAAAAGTTAAAAATCACATACAGCATACTCTCCCCATACAATAAAGAAACGGGACCCCCAACATAAACGTCTCAGGTACTTACCTGCTGAGACGCAGGGCCATGTCCCTGGGGATGAGTGCTCCGGTCCAACAGAATCCTCAAGGGGCTGTGGATGGAGACCGGACTCCTGCCAGGCATGGAGACCGTGCTGGCTCCCACTTCAAGCCAGAGCCCAGAAGGGATGGTGAAGGAGCGCAGCATGTAAGGCTTCAGCCCTGTAAATCAACCTTAAGAACACCGCCGACACAGTGGGGTGAGAAGGGACATGCCGGGAGTCCAGACAAGGACCCGCTTTTCTTCAAACTCTTTCCAAAAGTCAAACAAATCAGATGAGAATGCATGTGTGGATGTATGCCTCCTGACACAAAGCAATAAACTGGCTAGGACTGGCTACCAGGGGGTGTATAAGCTCAGAGGGAGGAGATACACTTTTAAGTGTAGTACTTTGTGTGTCCTCCGGAGGCAGAAGCTAAACACCCATGGTCTGGGTCTCCCAAAGGAACGATAAAGAAATCAATGTTTTCTCTGCTGCAGATCTAGCAGTTATACAGAGCTCATGAATGCGCTGGACTACCTGGCAGCACACTAAGTAGTCCTCTAATGATAAAATCACTGTTTAATAAGCAGTAGATCAAAACTATGCTAAGTAGCCCAGTAAGTGAAACACCGCTGGAATCAGGATCTCTGCCCCTACGTTATGCTGCTCTCAGATTGAATGGCAAAAACCTGGTGATCGATTCCCTTTAAGGGGACGTAACCTCACAAAAGATCCCAGAACTACTCCACTTTGGGCCAGCTATAAGTAGTATTGAAATGTAAGGGCCGTTTCACACATCCGGCATTTCGCTGGATTACCGAATCTGGCACACTCCAGTACAGTGAATACAGTACAATGGCATCGAGGCAAACTCCGCTCACATGCTCCGGTCACATGACAGCATGTGACCGGAGGTTGCTGCGATGCCATTGTACTATATTACACTGTACTGGAGTGTGCAGAGCCGGCGAAATACCGGATGTGTGAAACGGCCCTAAGACATACTGGCTTGCACCTGGGATCGGAGACAAGGACTTAACTATCTCCAAAGCTGCTTCACAAAAAAAAAACCAAAAGATAAAAAACAAAGTTGTGTCTCCCTGGAGTACCCCTTTAACCAAACAGTTGCTTACCAGCAACATCTGTAGCAACCAGAATGGGAATATTCTTCTTTTTGAAGTCTGTGATAACCTTGTTCCTTTCACTCTGGTCCATATCTCCATGAAGGAGGCCTAATGGATGATCCTCTACGCGCAAGTTGTTGGCAAGTTCTTCAGCATTAGCTTTTTTGGTGACGAACAGAAGGACGCTCCCAGTAGATGTGAATTCCACGAGTCTGTGGGTTAGCCAGGTCCACTTATCTGGACCAGAGGAGAGAATTTCCACCAATTGAGTGATGTCCTTATTAGCCTGGAAATTAGAAAAAATATAAAAATGTAAGAAAAATGGTAAAATCTCTTCCAGATACTGTAGAACAAGAAAATAAAAATAAAATAAACCACTCTTTCAAAATCTGGACTGAAGTGGAAGAATCTGTGAACCCTTTACCGCTAGTTAGACTTCTTTGGGGTGGTGGTGGTGGAGGGGGGTGAGGACCTGGTTCTATATGCTGGAGTGCTATTTTTGTCACCCTGAGATCATACTTTTTTACCCATTTGTGATAGTGTAATGAAGGGAATTTTGTTACTTACCGTAAATTCCTTTTCTTCTAGCTCCTATTGGGAGACCCAGACGATTGGGGTGTATAGCACTGCCTCCGGAGGCCACACAAAGTATTACACTAAAAAGTGTAAGGCCCCTCCCCTTCTGGCTATACACCCCCAGTGGGATCACTGGCTCACCAGTTTTAGTGCAAAAGCAAGAAGGAGGAAAGCCAATAACTGGTTTAAACAAATTCACTCCGAAGTAACGTCGGAGAACTGAAAACCGTTCAACATGAACCACATGTGTACCCGAAAAACAACCAAAAATCCCGAAGGACAACAGGGCGGGTGCTGGGTCTCCCAATAGGAGCTAGAAGAAAAGGAATTTACGGTAAGTAACAAAATTCCCTTCTTCTTCGGCGCTCCATTGGGAGACCCAGACGATTGGGACGTCCAAAAGCTGTCCCTGGGTGGGTAAAGAAATACCTCATGTTAGAGCTGCAAAGACAGCCCTCCCCTACGGGGAAGCAACTGCCGCCTGCAGGACTCTTCCACCTAGGCTGGCGTCCGCCGAAGCATAGGTATGCACCTGATAATGTTTGGTGAAAGTGTGCAGACTCGACCAGGTAGCTGCCTGGCACACCTGTTGAGCCGTAGCCTGGTGTCGTAATGCCCAGGACGCACCCACGGCTCTGGCAGAATGGGCCTTCAGCCCTGATGGAACCGGAAGCCCAGCAGAACGGTAGGCTTCAAGAATTGGTTCTTTGATCCATCGAGCCAGGGTGGCTTTTGAAGCCTGCGACCCTTTGCGCTTACCAGCGACAAGGACAAAGAGTGCATCCGAGCGGCGCAGGGGCGCCGTGCGGGAAATGTAGATTCTGAGTGCTCTCACCAGATCCAACAGATGTAGATCCTTTTCATACCGATGAACTGCATGCGGATAAAAGGAAGGCAAGGAGATATCCTGATTAAGGTGAAAAGAGGATACCACCTTAGGGAGAAACTCCTGAATGGGGCGCAGCACTACCTTGTCCTGGTGGAACACCAGGAAAGGAGCTTTGGATGACAGCGCTGCTAGTTCAGACACTCTCCGAAGAGACGTGACCGCTACCAGAAATGCCACTTTCTGTGAGAGTCGAGAAAGTGACACATCCCTCAGGGGCTCGAAAGGCGGCTTCTGGAGAGCAACAAGGACCTTGTTTAGATCCCACGGATCTAACGGCCTCCTGTACGGAGGTACGATATGACACACCCCCTGCAGGAACGTGCGCACCTTAGAAAGTCGCGCTAGACGCTTCTGAAAAAACACGGATAGTGCCGAGACTTGCCCTTTAAGGGAGCCGAGCGACAAGCCCTTTTCCAACCCAGATTGCAGGAAGGAAAGAAAGACAGGTAACGCGAATGGCCAGGGGGATACTCCTTGTGCAGAGCACCAGGATAAGAATATCTTCCACGTTCTGTGGTAGATCTTAGCAGACGTGGGCTTCCTAGCCTGTCTCATGGTGGCAACGACCCCTTGGGATAATCCTGAAGACGTTAGGATCCAGGACTCAATGGCCACACAGTCAGGTTCAGGGCCGCAGAATTCCGATGGAAAAACGGCCCTTGGGACAGTAAGTCTGGTCGGTCTGGTAGTGCCCACGGTTGGCCGACCGTGAGATGCCACAGATCCGGGTACCACGACCTCCTCGGCCAGTCTGGGGCGACGAGTATGACGCGGCCGCAATCGGATCTGATCTTGCGTAACACTCTGGGCAAGAGTGCCAGAGGTGGAAACACATAAGGGAGCCGGAACTGCGACCAATCTTGCACTAAGGCGTCTGCCGCTAGAGCTCTTTGATCGCGAGACCGCGCTATGAAGGTCGGGACCTTGTTGTTGTGCCGAGACGCCATTAGGTCGACGTCCGGCACCCCCCAGCGGCGGCAGATTTCCTGAAACACGTCCGGGTGAAGGGACCATTCCCCTGCGTCCATGCCCTGGCGACTGAGGAAGTCTGCTTCCCAGTTTTCTACGCCCGGGATGTGAACTGCGGATATGGTGGATGCTCTTTCCTCCACCCACATCAGAATCCGCCTGACTTCCTGGAAGGCTTGCCGACTGCGTGTCCCTCCTTGGTGGTTGATGTATGCCACCGCTGTGGAGTTGTCCGACTGAATTCGGATCTGCTTTCCTTCCAGCCGCTGCTGGAAGGCTAATAGGGCAAGATACACTGCCCTGATTTCCAGAACATTGATCTGAAGGGTGGACTCCTGCTGAGTCCACGTCCCTTGAGCCCTGTGGTGGAGAAAAACTGCTCCCCACCCTGACAGACTCGCGTCTGTCGTGACCACTGCCCAGGATGGGGGCAGGAATGATCTTCCCTGTGATAATGAGGTGGGAAGAAGCCACCATTGCAGAGAGTCCTTGGTCATCTGAGAAAGGGAGACTGTCCTGTCTAGGGAAGTTGTCTTCCCGTCCCATTGGCGGAGAATGTCCCATTGAAGTGGGCGCAGATGAAACTGCGCGAACGGGACTGCCTCCATTGCTGCCACCATCTTCCCTAGGAAGTGCATGAGGCGCCTTAAGGGGTGCGACTGACCCTGAAGGAGAGACTGCACCCCTGTCTGTAGTGACCGCTGCTTGTCCAGCGGAAGCTTCACTATCGCTGAGAGAGTATGAAACTCCATGCCAAGATACGTTAGTGATTGAGTCGGTGCCAGGTTTGACTTTGAAAAGTTGATGATCCACCCGAAAGTCTGGAGAGTCTCCAGCGCAACATTCAGGCTGTGTTGGCATGCCTCTTGAGAGGGTGCTTTGACAAGTAGATCGTCTAAGTAAGGAATCACCGAATGTCCCTGAGAATGCAGGACTGCTACCACTGCCGCCATGACCTTGGTGAAAACCCGTGGGGCTGTCGCCAGACCAAATGGCAGAGCTACGAACTGGAGATGGTCGTCTCCTATCACGAAACGTAAAAAACGTTGGTGCTCTGTAGCAATCGGCACGTGGAGATAAGCATCTTTGATGTCTATTGATGCAAGGAAATCTCCTTGAGACATTGAGGCAATGACGGAGCGGAGGGATTCCATCCGGAACCGCCTGGCGTTCACATGCTTGTTGAGCAGCTTTAGGTCCAGAACAGGACGGAACGAGCCGTCCTTTTTTGGAACCACGAAGAGATTGGAGTAAAAACCTTGTCCTTGTTCCTGCAGAGGAACAGGGATCACCACTCCTTCTGCTCTTAGTGAGCACACCGCCTGCAGAAGGGCATTTGCTCGGTCGGGATGTGGGGAGGTTCTGAAGAACCGAGGCGGAGGATGAGAACTGAATTCTATCCTGTACCCGTGAGACAAAATGTCTGCTACCCACCGGTCTTTGACCTGTGGCAGCCAAATGTCGCAAAAGCGGGAGAGCCTGCCACCGACCGAGGATGCGGAGGGATGAGGCCGAAAGTCATGAGGCAGCCGCCTTGGAAGCGGTTCCTCCGGTTGCTTTCTTGGGGTGTGAATGAGCCCGCCAGGAATCTGAGCTCCTTTGCTCCTTCTGAGTCCCTTTGGACGAGGAGAATTGGGTCTTGCTGGAGCCTCGAAAGGACCGAAACCTCGACTGCCACTTCCTCTGTTGAGGTTTGCTCGATCTGGGCTGGGGTAAGGAGGAGTCCTTACCCTTGGACTGTTTAATGATCTCAGCCAATTGCTCACCAAACAGTCTGTCTCCAGATAGTGGCAAGCTGGTTAAACATTTCTTGGAAGCAGAATCTGCTTTCCATTCCTTTAACCACAAGGCTCTGCGCAAAACCACAGAGTTGGCAGACGCCATTGAGGTACGGCTCGTAGAGTCCAGGACAGCGTTGATAGCGTAAGTCGCAAACGCAGACATTTGCGAGGTTAGGGACGCTACTCGCGGCACTGCTGGACGTATGATAGAGTCCACCTGTGCCAGGCCAGCTGAAATAGCTTGGAGTGCCCACACGGCCGCGAATGCTGGAGCAAACGACGCGCCGATAGCTTCATAGACAGACTTTAACCAAAGGTCCATCTGTCTGTCATTGGCATCTTTAAGTGAAGCCCCATCTTCCACTGCAACTATGGATCTAGCCGCAAGCCTGGAGATTGGGGGGTCCACCTTTGGACACTGGGTCCAGCGTTTGACCACGTCAGGGGGAAAGGGATAACGTGTATCCTTAAGACGTTTGGAGAAACGCTTATCTGGATAAGCATGATGTTTCTGGACTGATTCTCTGAAGTCAGAGTGGTCCAGAAAAGTACTCAATTTACGCTTAGGATACCGGAAATGGAACTTCTCCTGCTGTGCAGCTGCCTCCTCTGCTGAAGGGGCTGGGGGAGAAATATCCAACAGTCTATTGATGGCCGCTATAAGGTCATTTACCATAGCGTCACCATCAGGGGTATCTAGATTGAGAGCGGTGTCAGGATTAGATTCCTGATCACCCACCTCTGTCTCCTCATACAGAGCCTCGTCTCGCTGAGACCCTGACCAGTGTGATGACGGCGAGGGTCTTTCCCAGCGAGCCCGCTTAGGCTGCCTGGGACTGTCATCCGAGTCAGAGTCTTCAGCCTGTGATGCCTGGGACCCCCTTGAAGTACGGATTAGTTCCAACTGAGGGGGACCGGGGAGCATAGACACAGCAGTGTCCATGGTCTGAGAAACTGGCCTGGACTGCAAGGTTTCCAGGATTTTTGTCATAGTCACAGACATCCTATCAGCAAAAACTGCAAATTCTGTCCCCGTCACCGGGGCAGGGTTCACAGGCGTCTCTGCCTGGGCCACTACTACCATAGACTCTGGCTGCGAAGTGGCACAGGAATTGAACATTGCACACAATGGGGGTCATTGGAACCTGCCGGTAGATTAGCCCCACATGCGGCACAAGCAGTGCATACCGCCTGTGCCTTGGCACCCTTGCGTTTTGCGGATGACATGTTGTTGTCTCCTCAGAGCAATGTAGGGTATAAGCCAAGAAGCGACTGTACAGTGCAATATAAATATATATGGTACAGGGAAAAAATGCACCAAATAACACTGTGGCACTAGTGGGGCCAGCCCTTATGTGCAGCTTACCGCCCGCATAAACGCGGGTGTGTGGTCGCCAGAGTCCCTTGTCTGAGTCCCCCAGAGCCTGTGTCCGTTCTCCAGCCAGACTGCATGCAGGAATGGCTGCCGGCGTCCTGTGGAGAGGGGCGGGCCCTGGGCGTGTTGAGACCAAGAGCGGGAAACTTGCGTCCCCACTGTGCCCAGTGAGAGGGCTGGAGTATGTAAATAAGACTCCAGCCCTCGGCGCTGACTATAGAACAGCGTCTCTCCCTTTCCCTGATTGACAGGGTGGGGGCGGGAACGAAGCAGAGCTAGGCCGCAAAAGCCGGGGACTAGATTTATGAGCGCTGCCGCCGTAAAAGCGCGGGCAGCGCGAGTCCCCGGCGCACTACAAGTCCCAGCCGCGCCGCCGCTCCCGGAGCGGCCGGCGCGGTAGTTCCCAAGACATAAAATCACTCAGCTAAGCTGCAGTGACTCTAACCCGAGCGCGCAGCGCTAGTGCCCCCGGCGCACTAGCACACCCAGCAAGCCTGGAGTGTGCGTGGCCTGTCTGTGCGGGGACACAGAGTACCTGAACGTTGCAGGGCCTTGTCCCTGACTGTACTCAGCTCCTCCAGCAGGGTCTCTGGGTCTGTGGATGGAGCTCGGCCTCAGGGTCTGGGGGCCGGTAAGATCCCACTTCCACAGAGCCCCTCAGGGGGATGGGGAAGGAAAGCAGCATGTGGGCTCCAGCCTCCGTACCCGCAATGGGTACCTCAACCTTACAAACCGCAAGTGGGGTGAGAAGGGAGCATGCTGGGGGCCCTATATGGGCCCTCTTTTCTTCCATCCGACATAGTCAGCAGCTACTGCTGACTAAACAGTGGAGCTATGCGTGGATGTCTGACCTCCTTCGCACAAAGCAGAAAACTGGTGAGCCAGTGATCCCACTGGGGGTGTATAGCCAGAAGGGGAGGGGCCTTACACTTTTTAGTGTAATGCTTTGTGTGGCCTCCGGAGGCAGTGCTATACACCCCAATCGTCTGGGTCTCCCAATGGAGCGCCGAAGAAATATAAATTACAATATTTTTTCAATACCCCGGCCTATGTCTCCACTCTTATGTGACATGCAGGATTCTAATACTTAAATTCCTGGGGTCGGTTGAAGAACCACTTTTTCAGATGAGGCATGTTATGTCGGCACTGGGTTCGTAACCTATTGAAAATCTAATATTACCTGGTCACTCTGACAGCCAGGTCTCGATGGAGAACAGATGCATACATAATTTCTTTTATTCAATACTGTGTCATAAGGTTTAGCTGAGACTCTTAACGGAGTTTGAAAAACTTTGTATTAAGGTGGACGGTCTTTCCCATTGAGTTTCTTTGTTGTGTGGATTGTTGAGGGGAGCGGAGCGTTTAAAGTAAACTGGTTCCAATTCAGGGGGTGTGGGAATATCCGCTCAACAGATAATTTTCTTCATCTGAGTGGGAGAAGATCTTTACGCTTACCCATCAGACCTCCATATTTTGTCATATTCAGGAAACAGGTGGTATAGGACTCCCAGACCCCATTCATCACACGTGCCTCTGAGAAGTTTTGGAGATGTGACTCATATTTGGTGGGCTTGCCCTGATATTAATAAATTGGGGCACTCAATAGAATCTTTAGTACAACATTAAGGAATTCACCAGACACAGCGTTATTCTCTGTTCTTCCAATGTCTATTTCATCTATCAAGAGGATTCTTCAGAATATTTTTGACAGCAAGAAGACAACTCATCCCTAGACCTTGGAGATCATCTACTCCCCCCTCTAAGCTAGAATGGGTAGAATCTGTGGACTTAATTCGCTTGGAAGATCTAATAATTTCAGATGAGTGGGTCAGCTCCGAGTCCTATGACTATACAAGGGCTTGGTTACTTTGGTCTTCCTTTAGGAGCTCTCCTGACTCAGACCTGGTTATCCACTCTGCAGTGAGTCTAACAATGATAGAAGCCTTTGGCTGGGGTCACACGTAGCGACGCACCAACGATCCCACCAGCGATCCGACCTGGCAGGGATCATTGGTGAGTCACTACATGGTCGCTGGTGAGCTGTCAATCAGGAAGATCTCACCAGCGACCAGCCATCAGCGATTCGTGTAACGATGCTGCCCTTGGTAACCCGGGTAAATATCGGGTAACTAAGCAAAGCGCTTTACTTGGTTACACGATATTTACCCTGGTTACCAGCGTACACCGCTTACAGGCTGCCACCGCTGGGTCCCTGTATACGTAGCTAGGGTACACATCGGATTACTAAGCAAAGCGCTTTGCTTAGTTACCCGATATTTACCCTGGTTACCAGCGTACGCTGCTCACACAGAGTCGTTGGTTGCTGATGCGTATTGCACAGTGGGATACCAACGAGCAATAAATGAACCAGAACAGTGTGTAATGATCAGCGATTTCACAGCAGGGGCCAGTTCGCTGCTTAGTGTCACACACCGCGAGATCACTGATGAGGTCACTGGTACGTCACAAAACCTGTGACTCAGCAGCAATCTCGCTAGCGATCTCGCTATGTGAGAAGTACCCCTTATTTCTGTTTCAATTTGTTCTTTCCTTCTCCTACTGTGATTCCTTAATTGGTTTTCCCTCTAAGGTTTCTTCTTCAATACCCCTCCAATTCCTCCATTGTTCAAGGTATAAACTTACTATTCATTACATCATTAAATATCATATGGTATTGGGTACTTTGGTGTTCTATTAGTAGACTTGGAAAGTAATGAAATGATATTGCACTCGTCCATGTTTTCCATTTGCCCTGTATTCTGTCGATGATTGTTATTGGATAAACTTTCTGAATAATAAAAAGAGAAGGGAATTTTGTTTACTTACCGTAAATTCCTTTTCTTCTAGCTCCAATTGGGAGACCCAGACAATTGGGGTGTATAGCTTCTGCCTCCGGAGGCCACACAAAGTATTACACTCAAAAGTGTAACCCCTCCCCTCTGCCTATACACCCTCCCGTGCCTCACGGGCTCCTCAGTTTTGGTGCAAGAGCAGGAAGGAGGAAACTTATAAATTGGTCTAAGGTAAATTCAATCCGAAGGATGTTCGGAGAACTGAAACCAAAGAAACAATTGAACAACAAGCCCGAAGGGAACAGGGGCGGGTGCTGGGTCTCCCGATTGGAGCTAGAAGGAAAGGAATTTACGGTAAGTAAACAAAATTCCCTTCTTCTTTGTCGCTCCATTGGGAGACCCAGACAATTGGGACGTCCAAAAGCAGTCCCTGGGTGGGTAAAAGAATACCTCGATAATAGAGCCGACACGGCTCCCTCTTACAGGTGGGCAACCGCCGCCTGAAGGACTCGCCTACCTAGACTGGCATCTGCCGAAGCATAGGTATGCACCTGATAATGTTTCGTGAAAGTGTGCAGGCTAGACCAGGTAGCTGCCTGACACAGCTGCTGAGCCGTCGCCCGGTGCCGCAATGCCCAGGACGCACCCACGACTCTGGTAGAATGGGCTTTCAGCCCCGAAGGAAGCGGAAGCCCCGAAGAACGGTAAGCTTCAAGAATCGGTTCCTTGATACACCGAGCCAAGGTTGACTTGGAAGCCTGCGAACCCTTACGCTGACCGGCGACAAGTACAAAAAGTGCATCTGAACGGCGCAGGGGCGCTGTGCGAGACACGTAGTACCGGAGTGCTCTCACTAGATCTAATGAGTGCAAATCCTTTTCACATCGGTGAATTGGATTAGGGCAAAAAGAAGGTAAGGTGATATCCTGATTGGATGAAAAGGAGATACCACCTTAGGGAGAAATTCCGGAACAGGATGCAGAACCACCTTATCCTGGTGAAAAACCAGGAAGGGGGCTTTGCATGACAGCGCTGCAAGATCCGACACTCTTCGGAGTGATGTAACTGCCACTAGAAATGCCACCTTCTGCGAAAGACGTGATAAGGAGACATCTCGCAGCGGCTCGAAAGGTGGTTTCTGAAGAGCCGTTAGCACCCTGTAAAGGTCCCAGGGCTCTAGTGGGCGCTTGTAAGGTGGGACTATGTGGCATACTCCTTGCAGGAACGTGCGGACCTGCGGGAGCCTGGCCAGGCGCCTTTGAAAAAACACTGAGCGCCGATACTTGTCCCTTGAGAGAGCCTAGTGACAAACCTTTGTCCATTCCAGATTGAAGGAAGGAAAGAAAAATGGGTAAGGCAAAAGGCCAGGGAGTAAACCCATTCACAAAGCACCAGGACAAGAATATCCGCCAAGTCCTGTAATCGATCTTGGCGGACGTCGGTTTCCTGGCTTGTCTCATAGTGGCAATGACATCCTGAGATAACCCTAACGATGCTAGGAGCCAGGACTCCATGGCCACACAGTCAGGTTGAGGGCCGCAGAATTCAGATGGAAAAACGGCCCTTGTGACAGCAAGTCTGTGCGGTCTGGAAGGGCCCACGGTTGACCCACCGTGAGATGCCACAGATCCGGGTACCATGACCGCCTTGGCCAGTCTGGAGTGACGAGAATGGCGCGGCGGCAGTCGGACCTGATCTTGCGTAATACTCTGGGTAGCATCGCCAGAGGAGGAAACACATAAGGCAGTTGAAACTGCGACCAATCCTGTACTTATGCATCCGCCGCCAGAGCTCTGTGAACTGCGGAGATGGTGGATGCTGTGGCTTCCACCCACTGCAGAATTCGCCGTACTTCCTGGAAGGCTTGACGACTGCGAGTGCCGCCCTGGTGATTGATGTAGGCGACTGCAGTGGCGTTGTCCGACTGGATACGGATCTGCCTGCCCTCCAGCCACTGATGGAACGCCAATAGGGCTAGATACACTGCCCTTATCTCCAGAACATTGATCTGAAGGGAAGACTCCCTCGGAGTACAGGTCCCCTGAGCCCTGTGGTGGAGAAACACTGCTCCCCACCCTGACAGGCTCGCGTCCGTGGTGACCACAGCCCAGGTTGGGGGCAGGAAGGATTTTCCCTGCGATAGCGAAGTGGGAAGAAGCCACCACTGAAGAGACGTCTTGGTTGCCAGGGAAAGAGAGACATTCTTGTCGAGGGAAGTCGATCTCTTGTCCCACTTGTGGAGAATGTCCCATTGGAGTGGGCGTAGATGAAATTGCGCGAAGGGCACTGCCTCCATCGCTGCCACCATCTTCCCTAGGAAGTGCATGAGGCGCCTCATGTAGGACCGCCACAACGGATGCCATGACTTTGGTGAAAACCCATGGGGCTGTCACCAAGCCGAAGGCAATGCCACGAACTGAAGGTGTTCGTCCCCTATGGCGAAACGCAAGAAGCGTTGATGTTCGGGTGCGATCGGCACATGGAGATAAGCATCTTTGATGTCGATCGATGCGAGAAAGTCTCCCTGTGACATCGAAGCGATGACCGAGCGGAGAGATTCCATCCTGAACAGTCTGGTGCTCACAGGTCTGTTGATCAGTTTGAGGTCCAGAACGGGACGGAATGAACCGTCCTTCATTGGCACCACGAACAAGTTGGAGTAAAGGCCGCGCCCCTGTTCCTGAGGGGGGACGGGAATCACAACTCCTTCTGTCTTCAGAGCGGCCACTGCCTGAAGAAGTGCGTCGGCCCGAGCAGGGGGGGGGGGGGGGAAGGTTGTGAAGAAACGAGTTGGAGGACGAGAGATGAACTCTATCCTGTAACCGTGAGACAGAATGTCTCTCACCCATCGGTCTTGAACATGTGGCCACCAGGTGTCGCAAAAGCGGGAGAGCCTGCCACCGACCGAGGATGCGGTTCAGGAATGCCAAGAGTCATGAGGAGGCCGCCTTGGAGGCAGTGCCTCCGGCAGCCTTTTGGGGGCGTGACTTAGACCGCCACGCGTAGGAGTTCCTCTGACCTTTCTCCGGCCTATTGGACGAAGAGGATTGGGACTTGGCGGGGGGGCGAAAGGACCGAAACCTCAATTGTATCTTACGTTGCTGAGGTCGCTTCGGTCTGGACTGGGGTAAGGAGGAGTCTTTTCCCTCTCATCCAATCGTTCTCCAAACAATCGGTCGCCAGAAAACGGCAAACCGGTTAGGAATCTCTTGGAAGCCGAGTCTGCCTTCCATTCGCGCAGCCACATGGCTCTGCGGACTGCCACAGAATTAGCGGATGCGACCGCTGTACTGCTAGCAGAGTCTAGGACTGCCTTCATGGCGTATGAAGAAAACGCCGACGCCTGAGAAGTCAAAGACGCAACCTGCGGAGCAGAAGTACGTGTGACCGCATTAATCTCGGTTAGACAAGCCGAGATAGCTTGGAGTGCCCACACGGCTGCAAAAGCCGGGGCAAAGGACGCGCCCGTGGCTTCATAGATGGATTTCACCAGGAGCTCTATCTGCCTGTCAGTGGCATCTTTTAGCGATGAGCCATCTGCAACCGATACCACAGATCTAGCCGCCAATCTAGAGACTGGAGGATCCACTTTGGGACACTGAGCCCAACCCTTAACTACGTCAGAGGGGAAGGGGTAACGTGTGTCAGCAAGGCGCTTAGTAAAGCGCTTGTCCGGAACCGCTCTGGGTTTCTGGACAGCATCCTTGAAGTTAGAGTGGTCGAAAGACGCACTCAGTGTACGTTTGGGGAACCGAAACTGGTGTTTCTCCTGCTGAGAAGCCAACTCCTCTATAGGTGGAGGCGGGGGAGATAGATCTAACACCTGGTTGATGGACGAGATAAGATCATTTACTAAGGCGTCCCCTTCAGGTGTATCAAGGTTGAGGGCAACGTCATGGTCAGAGCCCCGAGCTGCGACCTCCGCCTCGTCCTCCAGCGAGTCCTCCAGCCGGGAACCTGAGCAGCGTGATGAAGCGGATGATTCCAATCGGGCCCGCTTAGCTGGTCTGGGGCTGTGGACCGTGGAGGAGTCCTCCACGTGAAACCTAGAGCCCACCCCGGGAGCGCGCTGCGGCGTGGACCGAGAGGGACCTGGAGGCGCCGATCCAACAGTGTCCTGGGTCTGTGTAAGGACCGGTCTGGACTGCAAGGCTTCTAGCAGCTTGGCAGACCATTTGTCCATAGACTGAGCCATGGATTGTGAGAGTGACTCAAAGTGCTTCTCAGCAAACACTGCAAACTCTGTCCCTGCCGCCTGGACAGTGGTAGCATGGGGGTCTACCTGAGCCGAGGGGCCCACAAGTGGTCCCGGCTCCGGCTGAGTCAGTGTAACAGGGGTCGAGCATTGCTCACAGTGAGGGTAGGTGGAACCCGCAGGCAACATAGCCGCACAAGAGGTACAGGTCGCAAAGAAACCCTGTGCCTTAGCGCTCTTGCTCCTTGTGGACGACATGCTGTTGTGTCCCAGGAGAGTGATCACAGAGGGTATAAGGGAAGAGTATACAGCCCGGCCGAACAGAGATCTATCTATCTATCTATCTATCTATATATATATATATATATAAATAAAGATATATAATACGTATCTATTCAGGCAACCCAGGGGGACCAGCACCGGATGACCGGTGTGGCTTACCGACCGCTAAAAAGCGGCGTGTGTGTCCTCCAGATTCCCTGCTCCAGGTCTCCCAGCGGTGAAGAGCTCTTTCCTGATGATTTTTCAGCGCAGAATGTCTGAAAAAAATGGCTGCTGGAGCTCTCAGAGGGGGAGTGGAGCGGTGGGCGGCACCAGGAAAAAGTGCGGGAATCTGGGGTCCCTATTGTGATCAAAGAGAGGGGAGGAAGCATACAGGATGCTCCGGCCCTCACTGCCGACGTCAGGACGGCTGTCCCGCCCCTACCCTGACAGACAGGTCCGGGGGCGAGATTTTGCAAGTAGGCCGCAACTGAAGCCGGGGACTAAATTTATGACCGCGGCCGACAAGCAGGCGCGGTCGGCGCGGAAGTCCCCCGGCTTTCACGGATCAGCAGCCGCTGTGTGTCCCAGGCAGCGTCCGGTCGGCTGTCCCGCCCCTACCCTGACAGACAGGTCCGGGGGCGAGATTTTGCAAGTAGGCCGCAACTGAAGCCGGGGACTAAATTTATGACCGCGGCCGACAAACAGGCGCGGTCGGCGCGGAAGTCCCCCGGCTTTCACGGCCTAGCAGCCCTTGCAGCGTCCGGGTGCCAGGCGCTCCATGAACCGTCCCCATGGGGACACAGAGTACCTGACAGATGCAGGGCCCGGTCCCTGATAAAGAAAATACTCCGGTCCGGCAGATTCCACACTGGGGCTGCGGAGGGAGCACGGTCCCAGTACCTGGATGACCGCTCAGGATCCCACTTCTCCCAGAGCCCCCAAGGGATGGTGAAGGAAATACGACATGTGGCTCCAGCCTCTGTACCCGCAATGGGTACCTCAACCTTAACAGCACCGCCGACGTAGTGGGGTGAGAAGGGAGCATGCCGGGGGCCCCGTGGGAGCCCTCTTTTCTTCCAACCGATAACATCAGCAGCTGCTGCTGACTAAAATGGGAATGCATGAGTGGATGTGTGCCTCCTTCCACACAAAGCATAAAACTGAGGAGCCCGTGAGGCACGGGAGGGTGTATAGGCAGAGGGGAGGGGTTACACTTTTGAGTGTAATACTTTGTGTGGCCTCCGGAGGCAGAAGCTATACACCCCAATTGTCTGGGTCTCCCAATGGAGCGACAAAGAAATTAAAAATTATGTACAAGACTGAATAGTTAAAAACAAGTTCTCACCTCTCCAATATCACCCTGAACAACACGGATGGGATCGATCAGAATATCCCTGGCCAGTTTTTCAATCTTCTTTCGGAATGTGGCGCTGAAGAGCAAGGCTGGGTAGGAAAAGACATAGCAGATTAAGGCTATGTGCATAAGCTGAGTGCACCAAAGCTGCATCGTCTGGTAGAAAAATGCACCAAAAACGCTTGTTTTTCATAATAAAGTCAATGGGTGGAAGGGCTGAAAAAACACAGGCAAAAACGCACCAAGAATTGACATACTGGAGATTATTTTCTGCCCAAACAATTCAGAATTCACATTGACTGTACTGGCAGATGTGACAAATCTGCACTCAAAAAGGCAGTGTGAGCACACAAAAACGTGACTCTTGGCAGGAAAACCCCTGCATAAAATATGCTTTTTTTTTCCAACATTCATGTTACTAGGTGAAAAATGTTACAAAAGCACTGGCAGAATTGCCATGTTAAAGATTTGAAACTGTTTCAATTCTGCAAAGAAAAAAATAAATAAATAACCAAATGTGTGCATGAGATTGTAAAACTTGCATTCATTTTGCTGGGACAGTTAAAGGGAACCTGTCACCACTTTTTTGGACTATAAGCTGCGGCCACCACCACCGGGCTCTTATATACGGCATTCTAACATGCTGTATATAAGAGCCCAGGCCGCTGTGAGAACATAAAAAACACTTTATAATACTTGCCTAACGGTCGCGCTGCAGTGGATTTTAGTTATATGGGTGTCTCCGTTCTCCGCTGCGGACGCCTCCCCTTTCGGCCATCTTTGGCTTCTTTCTGAAGCCTGTTGGCATGACGTGGCTACGTCATACACACTCGCCAGTTCTGCGCAGGCGCACTACAATACTTTGATCTGCCCTGCTCTGGGCAGATCAAAGTGCGCCTGCTCAGGACCGGAATGCCGACGAGTGTGGATGACATCGGACCCGTCGTGTACCGCGGCTAGAGAGGCAGGAGAACAAAGATGGCCGAAAGAGGCGGCTCCGGACAACGGGCAGCGCGACCGTTAGGGAAGTATTATAAAGTGTTTTTTTATGTTGCCACAGCGGCTTGGGCTCTTATATACAGCATGTTAGAATGCTGTATATAAAAAAAAAAAAAAAGAGCCCGGTGGTGGTGGCTGCAACTTATAGTCCAAAAAAGTGGTGACAGGTTCCCTTTAACCGTGGCAAAGATGCACCGTGTGAACAAGCCTTAATAAAAGAGAAAATAAAAACTATGTACTATATAAATAGTATTTTATACAATCTACTGTCACCAACAATCACTCACTCTGTCGGTCTGGTCTCACGTGATTAGCGATAGATCGCACTTGGTATTCTGAAACCAGAAAGCACATTTTAGAAGGCTTGAAATTAAAACAAAAAAAAAAAAAACACACCAACTCACTAACATATAATTCTGACAGTAAACTAAAGCCAGTCTATGACCTTACCAAAACCCATGTCAAACATGCGGTCCGCTTCATCAAACACAAGGTACGTGACTCTTTGTAGGTTAGTTGCCTTTTTCTTCACATGGTCAATAAGACGTCCCTGTGAAATAATAATGTAATAGCCGCTTAGTGCAGTGTGCCCGGAAGCGCAAGCATCATGTGCATGCCTGAGCTCCTGTAAAGTCTCTCCTGAAGAGATTCTCCACAGCGATCCAGTGGATTTACAAATCTTTATTGTGGATTGAAGACTTCTTGGATAACGCCTGGGGCCTTTTGGGGGCATTGAAGACTTCTGTGTATTATACCATGCCTCAAAATAAAAAGGAATCAGGATCCCTCTCACAGCACAACTCTCCGGTAAGGCTACTTTCACACATCAGTTTTCTGTATTCAGGCACAGTCCTTTTTTTTCCTGATCCAACGGATCCTGAAAAAAAAGTGAAAACCGTATCCACCGGATCCGTTTTTTAACGGATCCGTTATGCCGGATCCGTTAAAAAACGGATCCGGTGGATACGGTTTGCATCCGTTTTTGCATCCTTTTCGTCCGTTTTTTGGCTGGATCCGTTTTGTTAATTACATTGGAGCATGCTCAGTTTAGAAAAACGGATCCGGCGGCCGCATCCGTTTTTTACCGCATTACGCCGGATCCGGCGTCCATAGGCTTCTATTGTAAAACACGACGTATCGCGCCGGATCCGGCGCGATGCGTTTTTTTTGCCGGACAAAAAAACGTTGCAAGCTACGTTGCCTCCGGCCGCCGCATTAACTAATTTTGCCGCATCCGGAAAAAAACGGATGCAACGCAAAGCCATCCGGTACAATCCGGTAACAATGCAAGTCTATGGGGAAAAAACGGATGCGGTACCGGATCCGTTTTACCCGTTTTTTTCCGGATTGAACCTGATGGCAAAAAACTGATGTGTGAAAGTAGCCTAAGACCACTGACTGATTCCAAGCTGAATTACTATTGTTCTAATTGGAAACAAACCCACACTCCCTCACTTCCAGGTGTAATACATAGAATAATCGCAAACAACAAGTTGGAATATACTTGTACCATTATAAAGAACACAATTGTAAACTAGGATCCAATATGATCCATTTGGAACTCGTTATATCTTTTCAGACAAGAGTCTCTTAAAAGAAAATAAAGAGACATCAACATTTCGACCAGTTTGGGCTTTATCAAGCATGAGCAGAGAAACAACCCTGTCTCAAGATCCAAAAGGGAAATGTATGAAAGGATAGGTACGAAAGAATGGGGCATCCCCATTTCGATCAGGATCCACCACCAGAGCAGAGAAATCAAAAGTTCTTAGTGCTGCGGCTCACTCGCCAAGTTAGTAACCAGAGGAAATTACATTTTGGTGGAGAAGGGCCACGGGACAACAGATATATAAGTTTCCACAGGGCGTTTGCTATTAGGCGGACCACCACCGCAATTGTGGACAGTGGGGGCTTCCCGAGTGACAATGTAGTTGAAGTTTTTAATTAACAATATTGTTTACTCCCGTGCTGGAGTCTGTGACATCTAGAGCCAGCGTTGGACAACAATGGCAGAGGAAGAGAGAAACAGGGGCTGAGTCAAAGAGCGTCTACACAAGCTCATGCGCGACTGGAGTAGAGAGGGAGGCTGACTGACTGAGGGCCATAGGCGGCATCGGGAAAGGCAGACAATAGGCCCGTGCATGTACAATTGGTTGGGGAGGCTGGGGGAATGCTTGGACCAAATGAGTAGGCTTCAACATAAACCGGGGACTAGATTTTTAGAGGCATTCATATCGATGTGGGTCCTGCAGTGGCACGGAAGGTCGAGAATCCCAGAAAAAGAGAATTTTGTTTACTTACCGTAAATTCTTTTTCTTATAGTTCCGTATTGGGAGACCCAGACCATGGGGTGTATAGCTTCTGCCTCCGGAGGACACACAAAGTACTACACTAAAAAGTGTAGCTCCTCCCTCTGAGCATATACACCCCCTGGATAACCAAATATAGCCAGTTTAGTGCAAAAGCTGAAGGAGAATAGCCACCCACAAGTAGAGATAGAGCAAGAACCGGAACAACCGGAGCCTCTGTCTACGACAACAGCCGGTGATAACACGCGGAACAAGAAACTGCCAACAGGCAACAGGGAGGGTGCTGGGTCTCCCATTACGGAACTATAAGAAAAAGAATTTACGGTAAGTAAACAAAATTCTCTTTTTTTTCTTCATCGTTCCTATGGGAGACCCAGACCATGGGACGTCTCAAAGCAGTCCATGGGTGGGAATAAACAGAAAACTGAGAAGTAGGCGGAGCTTAACTTCACAAGTGGGCGACAGCCGCCTGAAGGATGCGTCTGCCCAAGCTCGCATCTGCCGAAGCATGAGCATGCACTTGGTAGTGCTTCGAAAAGGTATGCAGGCTAGACCAAGTGGCAGCCTGACAGACTTGCTGAGCCGTAGCCTGGTGCCTGAAAGCCCAAGAGGCACCGACAGCTCTGGTCGAGTGTGCCTTGATCCCCGGCGGGAGAGGCACTTGAGTACACTGGTAGGCATCAGAAATGGCCGACCTAATCCAACGAGCCAGGGTCGGCTTAGAAGCCGAGAGGCCCTTACGCCGACCTGTGGTCAGCACAAAAAGAGAGGTGCACCGCCTAAGAACAGCGGTGCGAGACACATAGATCCGGAGCGCCCGCACCAGATCCAGAGTATGCAACGCCTTTTCAAAGCGATAAACAGGAGCCGGACAAAAGGAAGGCAGGGAAATGTCCTGGTTAAGGTGGAAAGGAGAAACCACCTTAGGGAGAAAGTCCGGAGACGGACGGAGAACCTCCTTGTCTTGATGAAAAACCAAAAAAGTGACTCCGAAGAGAGCGCAGCCAGATCAGAGACTCTCCTGAGGGAAGTTATGGCCACTAGAAAGACCACTTTCTGTGAAAGACGAGACAAAGAAACCTCCCTAAGAGGCTCGAAGGGGGGTTTCTGCAAAGCCGTGAGGACCAGATTAAGGTCCCAGGGATCCAAAGGCCACCGGTAAGGCGGTATGATGTGAGATGCACCTTGCATGAAGGTGCGCACCTGAGCCAGCCGGGCGATACGCCGCTGGAACAACACTGACAGGGCCGAGACCTGTCCCTTGAGGGAATTGAGGGATAGTCCTAGCTGCAGACCGGACTGTAGAAAGGACAGGAGGGTCGGCAAGGAAAAAGGCCAAGGAGCATGGCCGGAAGAGCGACACCAGGACAAGAAAATCCTCCAGGTCCTGTGATAAATTTTGGCCGAGGAAGACTTCCGAGCCCGAGTCACAGTGGAGATGACTTCAGGAGGAATGCCAGAAGTCGTCAAGATCCAGGACTCAAGAGCCACGCCGTCAATCTGAGAGCCGCAGAATTCTGGCGGAAAAACGGACCTTGTGAGAGAAGGTCTGGACGGTCCGGGAGATGCCACGGCACCTCTACGGACAGATGGAGCAGGTCTGGGTACCAAGCTCGCCTGGGCCGGTCTGGAGCAATGAGAATGACCCGATGGCCCTCCATTCTGATCTTGCGCAGGACTCTGGGCAAGAGAACTAGAGGGGGAAACACGTAAGACAGACGAAACTGGGACCAATCTTGAACCAGCGCGTCCGCTGCGAAGGCCTGAGGATCGTGTGAGCTAGCCACGTAGACCGGCACCTTGTTGTTGTGCCGGGATGCCATTAGATCCACTTACGGAGTGCCCCACTTGCGGCAGATCGACTGGAACACTGCCGGATGCAGAGCCCACTCGCCGCTGTCCACGGTTTGACGGCTGAGATAATCTGCCTCCCAGTTTTCAACACCTGGGATGTGGACTGCGGATATGGTGGACTTGGAGTCCTCCGTCCACTGAAGGATACGTTGAACTTCCAACATTGCCAGGCGGCTGCGTGTCCCGCCCTGGTGATTGATGTAGGCAACCGCTGTCGCGTTGTCTGACTGGACTCGAATGTGCTTGCCCGCCAACAGGTGGTGAAAGGCTAAGAGAGCTAAAAGCACAGCTCTGATTTCCAGCACATTGATCGAGAGGGCTGATTCGGACGGAGTCCAAGTGCCCTGCGCTCTGTGGTGGAGATATACTGCTCCCCAGCCGGAGAGACTGGCATCCGTGGTGAGGATCACCCAGGACGGGGCCAGGAAGGAGCGTCCCTGAGACAGAGAGAGGGGCCGAAGCCACCACTGAAGAGAGCTCCTGGTCTGTGACGACAGAGCCACTAACCTGTGCAAGGAGGAAGTCCGCTTGTCCCAACAGCGGAGAATGTCCAGCTGCAGAGGACGCAGGTGGTACTGGGCAAAGGGAACCGCTTCCATTGACGCCACCATCTGACCCAGCACCTGCATTAGGTGCCTGATGGAATGACGGCGGGGCCTCAGCAAAGAGCGCACCGCCAGATGGAGGGACTGCTGTTTGACTAAGGTCAACTTCACAAGTGCCGGCAGAGTCTCGAACTGCATCCCTAGGTACGTGAGTTTCTGGGTCGGAGTGGACTTGGGCAGATTGACAAGCCACCCGAACTGAACTAGAGTGGCGATAGTGAGCGAGACACTCCGCTGACAGTCTGCGCTGACTAGAAGGTCATCCAGGTAAGGAATCACCGCCAAGCCCTGGAGGTGCAGAACCGCAACCACTGCTGCCATGACCTTGGTGAATACTCGAGGGGCCGTGGCTAACCCGAAGGGGAGAGCCACGAATTGGAAATGTTCCTCTCCGATTGCAAAACGTAGCCAACGCTGGTGTGAAGCTGCAATTGGCACATGCAGATAGGCATCTCTGATGTCGATGGATGCTAGGAAATCTCCTTGGGTCATTGAGGCAATGACTGATCGCAGAGACTCCATGCGGAAATGCCGGACCTGAACATGCTTGTTGAGAAGCTTGAGATCCAGGATGTGCCGGAAGGAACCGTCCTTTTTGGGGACTAGGAAGAGATTGGAGTAGAAACCTCTGAACCGTTCCCGGGCGGGAACCGGTACAATTACTCCGTTGGCCTGCAAGGATGCCACGGCCTGAGAGAAGGCGGCGGCCTTGGAGCAGGGGGGAGTTGACAGAAAAAATCTGTTTGGCGGGCTGGAAGAGAATTCTATCCTGTAGCCGTGGGAGATGATATCCCGCACCCACTGATCGGAGACGTGTTGAAACCACACGTCGCCAAAGTGGGAGAGCCTGCCACCGACCAAGGACGTTGCTGGCGCGGCCAGATAGTCAAGAGGAGGCTGCCTTGGTGGCAGCAGCTCCTGCGGTCTTCTGGGGACGAGGCTTCGTGCGCCAGTTGGACTTTTGGTCCTTGGCTGAGTTAGTGGACGAGGCCGATGGCTTAGAGGACGACCAGTTGGAGGAACGAAAGGAACGAAACCTCGACTGGTTCCTGCCCTGGACAGGTTTCCTGGTTTTAGTTTGTGGCAAGGAAGTACTCTTCCCGCCAGTAGCTTCCTTAATAATCTCATCCAGCTGTTCACCGAACAGCCTGGACCCAGCAAATGGGAGCCCAGCAAGGTACTTCTTTGGAGAAGCGTCTGCCTTCCACTCGCGAAGCCACAAGATCCTGCGGATAGCGAGGGAATTAGCTGAAGCCACCGCAGTGCGGTGAGAAGCCTCCAGCATGGCAGACATGGCGTAGGATGAAAAGGCTGAAGCCTGGGAAGTTAAGGCAACCATTTTAGGCATAGAGTCCCTGGTGAGGGAATGCATCTCCTCTAGAGAAGCAGAGATGGCCTTGATAGCCCACACTGCTGCAAAAGATGGGGAGAACGAGGCCCCTGCCGCCTCATATACAGATTTGGCCAGAAGGTCAACCTGGCGGTCAGTGGAATCCTTAAGTGAGGTGCCATCAGCCACTGATACGACTGTCCGGGCTGAGAGTCTAGACACCGGAGGGTCTACCTTTGGTGAATGAGCCCACTCCTTGACCACCTCTGGTGGAAAGGGAAAATGGTCATCAGAACCACGCTTTGGGAAGCGTTTGTCAGGACAGGCCCTAGGCTTGGTCACAGTGTCCTGAAAACTGGAGTGGTTAAAGAACACACTCCTTGTTCTCTTAGGCGAGGTAAACCGGTGCTTTTCTGCCAGAGAGGGTTGCTCCTCTGATACTGGCGGATTGAGGTCCAGAACAGAATTAATGGACGCAATCAAATCACTAACATCTGCCCTCGGACAGATCAATGGGGCACATGGAGGTAGCGTCCGAGGCCCCAGTAAAGGCATCCTCCTCGTCCTGCGAGTCAGCACGTGAATCAGAGCCGCGGGACGAGGAAGGAGAGGGGACCCTGCGTCTCCTTTTAGGAGGACGGGGTCTGGGACCAGATGAAGAATCCTCTGTGAGCTCTGCAGAGCGAGCCCTAGCAGCAGAGGCGCCCTGAGAAGGGGGCTGATGCATGCTCAGCAGAGTACGGGACAACTCTCCCATGGAGTCGGCAAAAGACTGGGAGATAGACTTAGAGAAGGATTCTACCCAAGCCGGGGGTTCAGCCACCGGAGCCGGAGCAGCCGGAGGGACCACTGGGGAGACTCCAGGCTGAGGCACCACCATGTTAGAGCAGGCATCACAATGTGGATATGTGCTCGGTTCAGGCAGTACGAGCTTACATGCAGTGCATATTGAGTACAGCCTTGCAGCCTTGCTCCTAGTGTGAGACATGCTGCGGAAGTGGGGGCTCTGAGCCAGAATGACCCCCAGAGAGTGTATAAGCAGGTCCACAACCGGGGGTTGTGGCTTACCCGACCGTTTGTGTGCCCTCCAGATCCCACAGCCCGGACCCCCAGAGAGATGCTGCAGCCAGCGCCGATCGGTGTGAGAACGCTGATAAAATGGCGCCGGAGCGAGGAGAGGGGGCGGGGCCTACTCTAAGAGCGGGATCCAGAGGGCCAAGGAGAGATACAGGGGAGGGAATGTTGCCTCAGAGAGGAGTGTCCCTTCCCTGTACCGAACGGCCGCTGGGCGGAGCCGCACTGTCCCTCTGCATGACTGACATGCAGGGGCAGTGAAATCGAAACTAGGCCTCAGGCAAAGCCGGGGCCTAAATTTAACGATGCGGCCGGCGCGCAGGCACCATCGGCGCGGTTCTCATGTGAAAACCAGAGAACCGGCCGGAAATGTCACCAAAGTTACACAGCACACTCTCCCCAACAATAAAGTACAAGGGACCCCCCGAAATAACGTCTCAGATACTTAGCTTGTGAGACGCAGGGCCAGGTCCCTGAGGGATGAGTGCTATGTCCGGCAGGATCCTAATGGGCTGCGGATGGAGACCGGTCTCCTGCAAGGCAGTGAGAACCGTGCTGGCTCCCACTTCAAGCCAGAGCCCGAGGGATGGTGAAGGATCGCGGCATGTAAGGCTCCAGCCCTGAAATCAACCTTAACAACACCGCCGACACAGTGGGGTGAGAAGGGACATGCCGGGAGTCCAGGCTAGGACCTGCTTTTCTTCAAACTCTTTCCAAAAATCAAAAATCAGATGAGAATGCATGTGTGGATGTGCCTCCTGAACACAAAGCATTGAACTGGCTATATTTGGTTATCCAGGGGGTGTATATGCTCAGAGGGAGGAGCTACACTTTTTAGTGTAGTACTTTGTGTGTCCTCCGGAGGCAGAAGCTATACACCCCATGGTCTGGGTCAACCCATAGGAACGATGAAGAAAATGTAGAAATGCAGGGAAAGAAGGGAATTTTGTTTACTTACCGTAAATTCCTTTTCTTCTAGCTCCAATTGGGAGACCCAGACAATTGGGTGTATAGCTACTGCCTCCGGAGGCCGCACAAAGTACTACACTTAAAAGTGTAAGGCCCCTCCCCTTCTGGCTATACACCCCCCCGTGGGAGCACGGGTCCCTCAGTTTTAGTGCAAAAGCAAGAAGGAGGAAAGCCAATAACTGTTTCAAAAACAAATTCAATCCGATAGACAATATCGGAGAACAGAACTTCTCAACATGAACAACATGTGCACCCGAAAAACAAATACCCTAAGAAATACAGGGCGGGTGCTGGGTCTCCCAATTGGAGCTAGAAGAAAAGGAATTTACGGTAAGTAAACAAAATTCCCTTCTTCTTTTTCGCTCCTAATTGGGAGACCCAGACAATTGGGACGTCCAAAAGCAGTCCCTGGGTGGGTAAAAGAATACCTCGTGATAGGGCTGTCAAGCAGCCCTTTCTTACAGGTGGGCCACCGCCGCCTGAAGGACTTGTCTACCTAGGCTGGCATCCGCCGAAGCGTAGGTATGCACCTGATAATGCTTGGTAAAAGTGTGCAGACTCGACCAGGTAGCCGCCTGGCACACCTGCTGAGCCGTAGCCTGATGCCGTAATGCCCAGGACGCACCCACGGCTCTGGTAGAATGGGCCTTCAGCCCAGATGGAATCGGAAGCCCAGCAGAACGGTAGGTGTGAAGAATTGGTTCCTTGATCCACCGCGCAAGGGTGGATTTGGAAGCTTGCGACCCTTTATGCTGACCAGTGACCAGGATAAAGAGTGCATCCGAACGGCGCATAGGTGCCGTGCGGGAAATGTAGATCCTGAGTGCTCTCACCAGGTCCAACAGATGCAAACCCTTTTCAAATTGGTGAACTGGATGCGGACACAAAGATGGTAAAGTGATATCCTGATTGAGATGAAAGGAAGATACCACCTTGGGAAGAAACTCTGGAATTGGACGCAGAACTACCTTATCTTGGTGAAACACCAGGAAGGGAGATTTGCAAGATAACGCCGCCAGCTCTGACACTCTCCGAAGAGACGTGACCGCCACTAGAAAAGCCACTTTCTGTGAAAGCCGAGAAAAAGAAATCTCCTTCATAGGCTCGAAAGGCGGCTTCTGGAGAGCAATTAGAACCTTGTTCAGATCCCAGGGTTCCAATGGCCGCTTGTAAGGGGGAACGATATGACAAACCCCTTGCAGGAACGTGCGTACCTTAGGAAGTCGCGCTAGACGTTTCTGAAAAAATACGGATAGCGCGGAAACTTGACCTTTAAGGGAGCTAAGCGACAAACCTTTTTCCAACCCAGACTGCAGGAAGGAAAGAAAAAATAGGCAATGCAAATGGCCAGGGAGAAACTCCCTGGGCAGAGCACCAAGATAGGAATATCTTCCACGTCCTGTGGTAGATCTTGGCGGAGGATGGTTTCCTAGCCTGTCTCATGGTGGCAACAACTTCATGAGATAAACCTGAGGTCCCTAGGATCCAGGACTCAATGGCCACACTGTCAGGTTCAGGGCCGCAGAATTCAGATGGAAAAACGGCCCTTGAGACAGCAAGTCTGGACGGTCTGGTAGCGCCCACGGTTGGCCTACCGTGAGATGCCACAGATCCGGGTACCACGACCTCCTTGGCCAGTCTGGAGCGACGAGAATGGCGCGGCGGCAGTCGGACCTGATTTTGCGGAGCACTCTGGGCAACAATGCCAGAGGTGGGAACACATAAGGTAGCTGGAACTGCGACCAATCTTGAACTAAGGCGTCTGCCGCCAGAGCTCGGTGATCGTGAGACCGTGCCATGAAAACCGGGACCTTGTTGTTGTGCCGTGACGCCATCAGGTCGACGTCCGGCATCCCCCAGCGGCGACAGATCTCCTGAAACACGTCCGGGTGGAGGGACCATTCTCCTGCGTCCATGCCCTGGCGACTTAGAAAGTCTGCTTCCCAGTTTTCCACGCCTGGGATGTGAACTGCGGATATGGTGGATGCTGTGTCTTCCACCCACGTCAGAATCCGCCGGACTTCCTGGAAGGCTTGCCGACTGCGTGTTCCCCCTTGGTGGTTGATGTACGCCACCGCTGTGGAATTGTCCGACTGAATCCGGATCTGCTTGCCTTCCAGCCACTGTTGGAAGGCTCGCAGGGCAAGATAGACTGCTCTGATTTCCAGAACATTGATCTGAAGGGTGGACTCTTTCTGAGTCCACGTACCCTGAGCCCTGTGGTGAAGAAACACTGCTCCCCACCCTGATAGGCTCGCATCTGTCGTGACCACCGCCCAGGATGGGGGTAGAAACGACCTTCCTTTTGACAACGAGGTGGGAAGAAGCCACCACCGGAGAGAGTCCTTGGCTGTCTGAGAGAGGGAGACATCCCTGTCGAGGGACGTCGACTTCCCGTCCCATTGGCGGAGAATGTCCCATTGTAGAGGGCGCAGATGAAACTGCGCGAAAGGGACTGCTTCCATTGCTGCCACCATTTTCCCTAGGAAATGCATGAGGCGCCTCAAGGAGTGCGACTGGCTCTGAAGAAGAGATTGCACCCCTGTCTGCAGCGAGCACTGCTTGTCCAGTGGAAGTTTCACTATCGCTGAGAGAGTATGAAACTCCATGCCAAGATATGTTAGTGATTGGGTCGGGGTTAGATTTGACTTTGAAAAGTTGACAATCCACCCGAACCTCTGGAGAGTCTTCAGTGCCACGTTCAGACTGTGTTGGCATGCCTCTTGAGAGGGTGCCTTTATCAGCAGATCGTCCAGATACGGGATCACAGAGTGACCCTGTGAGTGCAGGACTGCTACTACTGCTGCCATGACCTTGGTGAAGACCCGAGGGGCTGTTGCCAGCCCGAAAGGAAGCGCTACGAACTGCAGGTGTTCGCTTCCTATAACGAAGCGTAGAAAACGCTGATGCTCTGGTGCAATCGGTACGTGGAGATAAGCATCTTTGATGTCTATTGATGCTAGGAAATCTCCTTGAGACATTGAGGCGATGACGGAGCGGAGAGATTCCATCCGGAATCTCCTGGTTTTTACGTGTTTGTTGAGCAACTTTAGATCCAGGACGGGACGAAACGACCCGTCCTTCTTTGGCACCACAAACAAATTGGAGTAAAAACCGTGACCTTGTTCCTGAAGAGGAACGGAAGTCACCACTCCTTCCGCCTGTAGAGCGGCCACCGCCTGCAGCAGAGCATCGGCCCGGTCGGGCGGTGGAGACGTTCTGACGAAACGAGTTGGAGGACGAGAGCTGAACTCTATCCTGTACCCGTGAGACAGAATGTCCCTCACCCAACGGTCTTTGACCTGTGATAGCCAAATGTCGCCAAAGCGGGAGAGCCTGCCACCGACCGAGGATGCGGAAAGAGGAGACTGAGAGTCATGAGGAAGCCGTCTTGGTAACGGTTCTTCCTGCTGTCTTTTTTGGGCGTGATTGAGTCCGCCAAGAATCTGAGCCTCTCTGATCCTTTTGAGTCCTCTTGGACGAGGAGAATTGGGACCTGCCTGAGCCTCGAAAGGACCGAAAACCAGACTGACCCCTCCTTTGTTGGGGTTTGTTTTGTCTGTGTTGAGGTAAGGATGAATCCTTACCCTTGGAGTGTTTAATGATTTCATCCAAACGCTCACCAAACAATCGGTCACGAGAAAAAGGCAAACTGGTTAAGCACTTCTTGGAAGCAGAATCTGCCTTCCATTCTCTCAACCATAGGGCTCTGCGTAAAACCACGGAGTTGGCTGACGCCACCGCCGTACGGCTCGTAGAGTCTAGGACAGCATTAATCGCGTAAGACGCGAATGCAGACATTTGAGAGGTCAATGGTGCCACCTGCGGAGCAGATGTACGTGTGACTGAGTCGACTTGCGTAAGCCCAGCTGAAATAGCTTGGAGTGCCCATACGGCTGCGAATGCTGGCGCCAACGACGCTCCAAAAGCTTCATAGATGGATTTCAACCAGAGCTCCATCTGTCTATCAGTGGCATCTTTAAGTGCCGCTCCATCTTCTACTGCAACTAAGGATCTAGCTGCAAGCCTGGAGATTGGAGGATCCACCTTGGGACACTGGGTCCAGCCCTTGACCACGTCAGGGGGGAAAGGATAGCGTGTATCTTTAAGCCGTTTGGAAAACCGCTTATCAGGATAAGCGTGGGGTTTCTGGATTGCGTCTCTAAAGTCAGCGTGGTCCAGAAAAGAGCTTAATTTACGCTTGGGATATCTGAAATGGAATTTCTCATGCTGTGAAGCTGACTCCTCCGCAGGAGGAGCTGGCGGAGAAATATCTAACATCTTATTGATGGACGCTATAAGATCATTCACTATGGCGTCACCATCCGGTGTATCCAGATTGAGAGCGGTCCCAGGATCAGAATCCTGGTCAGTTACATCCGCCTCATCACCCATAGATTCATCCCGCTGGGATCCTGACCAGTGAGATGAAGTTGAGGGCCCCTCATAGCGAGCCCGTTTAGGTTGTCTGGGACTGTCGTCCGAGTCAGAATCGTCACCCTGGGGTGCGTGTGACACCCCCGGAGCACGGAAGTGTTCCAGCTGAGGGGGACCAGGGAGCAATGATTCAACAGTGTCCGTGGTCTGAGTTACTGGTCTAGACTGCAATGTTTCAAGAATTTTAGACATAGTCATAGACAATCTGTCAGCAAAAGCTGCAAACTCCGTTCCTGTCACCTGGACAGCATTCACAGGTGGTACACCCTGGGTCACGTCTAGCAGAAGCCCCGGCTGTGCAAGTGTCACAGGGGCCGAGCACTGCACACAATGGGGGTCAGTGGAACCTGCCAGTAGAGCAGCCCCACATGCGGTACAGGCAGCATATAACGTCTGTGCCTTGGCACCCTTGCGTTTTGCGGACGACATGCTGTTGCCTCCTTGTAATCTAGGAGGGTATATAGCCGAGAACACCAGCGACCGTACAGTGTCAGTATTTGCAAACACAAAATACCAGGTACACAAACGGCACAAGTGGGGGTGAGCCCTTGAGGGCTGCTTACCGCCCGCTGAACAGCGGGTATGAGGCCGTAGAATCCCGTGTCTGGGTCTCCCCGTCTCCCCTCTGCAGCTCAGCGTGCCGGCAGGAATGGCTGCCGGCGTCCTGTGAAGAGGGGCGGACTGTGGGCGTGCCACAGACAAAAGTGCGGGAAACTGCGTCCCCCTGTGCCTAGTGTGAGGGCTGGAGTATGTAAAAAAGACTCCAGCCCTCAGCGCTGATGGTCTGTACAGCGTCCCGCCCTCCTCCTGACTGGCAGGTGCGGAGGCGGGAACGAAACGAACTAGGCCGCAAAAGCCGGGGACTGTAGTAATAAGCGCGGCCGTGATATATGCATGGCCAGCGCGGAAGTCCCCGGCGCACCACAAGTCCCAGCCGTGTCGCAGTGCGACTGACCCCAGCGGCCGGCGCGACCGTTCGCCCTGGTCTACCCACTCAGCCGAGCTGTAGTGAGGAAATGGCACAAGCGCAGCAGCGCTGATGTCCCCGGCGCACTAACACACCCAGCAATGCTGCGGTGTGCGCGCGTATGCACGGGGACACAGAGCACCTTGACGGAGCAGGGCCATGTCCCTGACGATACTCAGCTCCATATCCAGCGGCTTCTCCAGGGGCTGCGGATGGAGCACGGTCTCAGTGCCTGGAGACCGGTAAAGTCCCACTTCACCCAGAGCCCTAATGGGGATGAGAAAGGAATCAGCATGTGGGCTCCAGCCTCCGTACCCACAATGGGTACCTCAACCTTAACAAACACCGCCGACAGAAAGTGGGGTGAGAAGGGAGCATGCTGGGGGCCCTCGTATGGGCCCTCTTTTCTTCCATCCGACATAGTCAGCAGCTGCTGCTGACTAAACAGTGGAGCTATGCGTGCGTGTCTGACCTCCTTCGCACAAAGCAAAAAACTGAGGGACCCGTGCTCCCACGGGGGGGTGTATAGCCAGAAGGGGAGGGGCCTTACACTTTTAAGTGTAGTACTTTGTGCGGCCTCCGGAGGCAGTAGCTATACACCCAATTGTCTGGGTCTCCCAATTAGGAGCGAAAAAGAAATTAACATTCCCATAAGGGGATGCTCAGCTCTCGGCTATTTTTTTTTTTTTTTAAGTAAAGCTCACACTGAATGATGAGGGATGTGGGACTCAGAAGCCCAATACATGTCTTGAAGAACCCAGAATCTTGGCAGAATGAAGGTGAAAAACCTGTCATCAGATGTCCAGAGCACTGCTTGTCGGGTGGCTGGTAGATACCGGTTCAGTCTTTACTCCCTGCACCAATGGCAAGTGGGCAGGGGTACTGTGGCAAGGCCAGATCCACCAGGAAACACAACTGTCTTCCTCCTGGCAATGTCTCGATGGATGGGCGGGCTGGAGGAGTGGTGTCTCACAGACACTCTTGATGTTCCAGTGGAGGAGAGTGTATGTGTGTGGGAAAGGAGGGGGGGGGCTGCCGGACAGACCAGAGAACACTGTTCTCTGGGTCTCTATGTGGGATGACAGAGTGAGCGATTACACTCTGTTGCCAGATCACAATCTGTATCTGAAAAAAAAGGGAGATCATTAATAAAAAAAACCCCAAAAACAAATGTAAGGTAGAAACAGCCCCCTGTGTATGTCTCCTACAGTCACTAAGCTAAAACTGATCTGCTTGGCTCTGGTTGGTGGGAGTATCCTACAGAGGAGGCGCTAACTATATTTGCATAGCGTCAGCAGCATACACTTAAGGCTTCCTTTAGGCTCTGTGCGCACTGGGAAATGAAATTTCCTTGAGAGAATTCCGCATGCTCTCAAAGATTACCGCACCCGTGGTAAAAAACCGCGGGAAACCGCACCCGAAAACCGCATGCGGTTTGCCGCGGTTTTACCGCGGTATTATTCGCGGTATTGCCGCGGTTTTGCCGCGTGCGGGTTGGGATGTGCTTTATTGCATTCAATGCAATAAAGCACATTGAAGAAAAAAAAAAAATACATTTAATTCTGATAGTAGGTAGACAGATAGATAGAGGGATAGATAGAGGGATAGATAGATGACAGATCGCTGCATTTCCCACGGTCGGCAGTGAGTTCACATTACCGGCCGTGGGAAATGACCGGTAATTACCTCTGCTGTCTGCTGCATTCAGCCTGTGTCTGTGACAGTCGCGGCTGGATGGAAGCAGTGCAGGACGCAGGAGCCGGAGCTGTGTGGATTACGCCGGAGCTTTGTTTGGGGGGGGTTAATAAAATGGTGAACGAGGCTTGTTTGTTTTATTTAAAATAAAGGATTTTTCGGTGTCTGTGTTTTTTCACTTTACTTACGGGTTGATCATGTCAGCTGTCACATAGACGCTGCCATGATCAAGCCTGGGGTTAATGGCGGTGGTCCCCCATCAACATTAACCCCTTGTATTACCTTGCCACCACTGCTACACGGTGGCAAGAAGAGCCGAGGACACGCCGGTGCTGTCGCATATATGTATGCGACAGTGCCGGGGCAGCTGCGGCTGATATTCTCGGCTGCCGGAGGGGGAGTGAGGCGGGGGACATTACCCCTGCCCCTCTCCCTCCCCAGCCTGAGGATACCAGCCGCCGCTGTGTGCTTACCTCGGCTGGACGGTAAATATGCAGCGGAGCCCACGTTCTTTTTTTCCTAGATTTCCGTTTTCTTTCTATGTGTGTTCTATGTGTCTGTGTCTATGTGTTCTGTGTCTGTGATGTGTCTGTGTGTGTGATCTGTGTGTGTTTACTCTCTGCACGGCTTCCTCTTCCTGTAATGACATCACTTCCCTGCAAAACCGCAAGCAAGTGATGTACATTACCGGAGGTAAACCGCGAAATGCCGCAGGGAATAACGCAGGAAAACGCAGTGAACCGCACAGAATTTGCTGCCTGCGTTATTCCCTGCGGGATTTCATGATTAACATTGAGTCAATGGAGTGAAATCCCGCAGCAATGTGCGGAAAAGAAGTGACATGCACTTTTTTTTGCTGCGGGATTCCCGCAGCAAAACATGCAGCTGTCAAATTCCGCCCAGTGCGCACAGGATTTTTTTTCTCCATAGGATTTGCTGGTGATTCACTGCAGAGATGTTATGAACATTTTCTGCAGCGAAACATGCAGCAAATCCGCGAAAAATCCGCGGCAAAATCCGGTAAGTGCGCACATAGCCTTAGTCCCCCAATGAAGCAATAGAGAAGGTAATGTTGGTGGCTAGAAAGAAACCGATGCCAACATGGTGCACTGTGATGCACCCGGCTAACAATAACAAGGGAGAAGAGCGTGACCGGCAACCTTCAAATGGCTGTATGAATTTGTCATACAAGTTTGACAAATAATTTTATGCAAAAAAAATAAAAATCTGAATCCAAAAGAAGAGTTTTTCCGCAAACATGATCTAAATCTACTTTTTCTTTTCGCAAGCTCTCATGTTGCTCTTGCATTTGCATTGCTGGCAACTACAGCTTTGTGAACAGAGTCCTAGCCATCACGTTTGCCTGCTTGATGGTTACACTAGGCGATAACCAACAAAGTAACTCACCGGTGTACAAACCACTATTTCTGCTCCTTCTTGCAGGGCTTTTGCCTGTTCCCACATACTGCCTCCTCCATATACAGCCACAGAGCGTAGATTGTAGGCTTTGCCAAACCGCTTACACTCATTGTGAATCTATCAAACGAGAACCTCCATCAGCAATACACACAGCACAGATATTTCTGGAATCATCAAGGAGTTAAAGATTGGATGAAAGTATCATCATCTATGAACAATAGTACTCAGTGGGACTAGGCAGTACCTGCTGGCACAACTCTCGTGTGGGACACACTATGACAGCAATGGGCCCGTCTCCTGGCTGCAGCTCCTTCTGATCCATAATATGTACTAATATAGGCCAGATAAATGCTGCCGTCTTACCACTTCCAGTTTTTGCAATGCCAATCATGTCCCGTCCACTAAGTGCCACTGGAACACCCTGGAGAAAGGAGCAGGACAGGGTTAGGTGACAGTCGAGGCCATACAGAATATGGGATGCTTGCTGTGGCATGGGCTTTACCTGGCACTGGATAGGTGTGGGCTGGGTGTATTCAGACTTCCGAATCTGGTGCATAAGCTGTTCATCAAATCCAAAGTGAGCAAAGCTGCTGGCAGGACGCGGTGGGGCTGCTCCCGAAACCTGCATTTAGTACATACATATACGCTTCAGATCTTGATAAAATATTCTGGTAAGTATTCACAAGACAGCCTAGTTATTGACTCACCCGTAGGTTTAGCTTATGTCTCAGCTCCACAATCTGCTGAGGAGTCAGAGACGTGATTTCCTCATGTTCTTCATAGAAGTTCTTCTCAAAAGGAGCATACTCGATCTGAAAAATAATCACAGCTTATAAAATGAACGTTAGTGGGAGAGGTATCCAATTCTACAGGAATCCCACCCTTACCTCTGTATGGTCTATTGGAGGCAGAGGATCAATAATGCGTTTGGTGGTAGAGGCGATAGGGTTCCCATCACTGTCATACTCCAGGTTGTCTTCTTCCTCCTCAGGTTGGAGTCCAGCTGTTGGGTTCTCTGCAATGTACCGGAAATAGGCTTCCTATAGGAAAGAGGGAGACTCAGAAGACAAAACGAAACATTCTGTTTATGGAAAAAGCTCATTCAAAGGTCTGTGAAGGGGAGAAAGTAACCTAGTGGAATCTTATGTCAGTCAATTAGGTTATTGTACAGATTGTTCAAGGGATTCGGTCATTAGGTTTTTGACACCAGCGTGATGTAGAGACAGAGAGCCTGATTCTAGGAATGTGTCACTCACTGGGTTGCTTGCTGTAGTTTTGATAAAGATCACTATTTATAAGCAGGAGGTTATCACCAGAGAACTAGTAAAGCTGCCGCTAGGCAGTCCTCCATATTCATGAGCTCTGTATAACACCGCCACCAACACTGATTAGCAACTATATGTGTACACTGTACATGGGAAGTGGTGTGGGCGGAGTTATACGAGCTCAGCATTCAGAGAACTGATAAAATCTCTGCTTTTCTCTGCTGCAGATCTATCAAAATGAAAGCAAGCAGCCCAGTAAGTAATACATTGCTGGAATCAGGCTCCCTGCCCCTAAATCATGCTACTCTCAGATGGAGTAGTAAAGACCTGGTGACAGATGCCCTTTAATACAGTACTTATGGAGGTCTATGGCCCCAGCACGGCTTATATTAAAGACCACAGTGCAATACAAAGGCTGTGTGTATAAAGCTTTAAAGTGAACCTGACAGCTGATACATGGTGCCTGATCTTCATGGTTTCAGAGAAAAACACGTATAGCTACCAGGGACTGAGCTGCATAAGAGACTAGTCTGAGACGTTGGTCCAAAGCAGCTTCTTCCTGCCAGCTTCCAGTGACTCATTAATCTCTATATACAGATATGAAGAAAGTTTTTCGCTTCAAGGCAGCAGGTTGGGAGAAGCTGCCAGGGACTGGCTTGTCCAACTAGTCTCCCTATCAGCTCAGGCCCATTGTATAGGGAACTATGGTGTTCTCTAATATGCTGCAGTTTTTCCAGAGATAAACCTATATGGCTGTAATAAACGAAGCCAGCAGCTGATGCATGTAGATCAGACAACATGTTTCACCTTTCAGGTTCACTTTAAAAGGCTACGGGTCTGACTGCTGGGACGTCTGTTGATGCCAAAAATACAGCTCTGCAGTCCCATCTGATATGGAGCTGGAGCGAATTTCTTGTTTTATCCAGGAACAAAAGAAAAGAAAAAAGTCCTTGTTTTGTTCAAAAACAACGCAGATTCATCCATGAAACTTCAGGTCAACCCTATTAAAATGAACGGTACAGTGGAACCTAGGTTTACAAGTAACCCGGTGTGCGAGCATTTCGCTATACGAGCAAAGCTTGCTGTAAATTAGTAACTCCGTTTATGAGCAAGCTTTGCTGTCCGAGCAAATACTCACCGCACACACTTCCGGTTCTGTACTTTCACCGCGCTCTGACCCGCTTTTCCAGTCTACACAAAAACATGTTATGCTCACCTTACCCTCTGTTCCCTCGGCGGCCTCCTGATTTTTGTAGTCCGCAGGTATGTGTATTCGGTAACCATCGCGACGATACAGGAGCTTACACTGTCAGCGCTTCTCAAAGGCAGCCAATCAGAGGCAAGCGGCTCCTGTGTATGACGTCTGCTGTTGAAGCGCTGAGAACGGAAGCTCCCGCATCGGTCGCGATGGTTACCGGATACACATACCTGCGGACTACAAGAACCAGGGAAGAGGTGGCTGAGGAAACGGAGGGTAAGGTGAGCATTATATATATATATATATATATATATATATATATATATATATATATATATATATATATATATATATATATATATATATATATATATATATATATATATATATATATATATATATATATATATATATATATATATATATATTACACACACAATAAGGGACCAGGAGGGGACATTGCACAAGTTGTGAAACGAATTGTCCAAGTCTCAATTATTTCCTATAGGAAATTTTGCTTTGCTAGACGAGTAACTTTGTTTACAAGCACAGTCCCAGAATGGATTATTCTCGTAAACCAAGGTTCCACTGTATTTGCAACACAGGCCTCGCACAAAAGGGAAAAAAAATGCCCAATCCCATTTTAGAATCCTAGACTACTTTTTTTTTTTTTTACATATGGAAATAGTGGTGTGGCTGTATAGATACTTGGTTACAAATATAATTGATCACTTTAGTATTGAGATGCATTGTGCCAATCATGAGAAGAAGGGAATTTTGTTTACTTACCGTAAATTCCTTTTCTTCTAGCTCCAATTGGGAGACCCAGACAATTGGGTGTATAGCTATTGCCTCTGGAGGCCACACAAAGTATTACACTTAAAAGTGTAAGGCCCCTCCCCTTCTGGCTATACACCCCCAGTGGGATCACTGGCTCACCAGTTTTAGTGCCAAAGCAAGAAGGAGGAAAGCCAATAACTGGTTTAAAGACCAATTCAATCCGAGGAAACATCGGAGAACTGAACCATACCACATGAACAACATGTGTACCCGAAAAAACAGAAAAACCCAGAAAAAACAGGGCGGGTGCTGGGTCTCCCAATTGGAGCTAGAAGAAAAGGAATTTACGGTAAGTAAACAAAATTCCCTTCTTCTTTGTCGCTCCATTGGGAGACCCAGACAATTGGGATGTCCAAAAGCAATCCCTGGGTGGGTAAAAGAATACCTCATGATAGGGCCGTCAAACGGCCCTCTCCTACAGGTGGCCAACCGCCGCCTGAATGACTTATCTACCTAGGCTGGCGTCTGCCGAAGCGTAGGTATGCATCTGATAATGCTTGGTAAAAGTAAGTAGACTCGACCAGGTGGGTGCTTGACACACCTGCTGAGCCGTAGCCTGGTGCCGTAATGCCCAGGATGCACCCACGGCTCTGGTAGAATGGGCCTTCGGCCGTGAGAGGACCAGAAGCCCAGTAGAACTGTAGGTTTTAAGAATTGGTTCCTCGATCCCCCGAGCAAGGGTGGATTTGGAAGCTTGCGACTGTTTACGCCGACCAGCGACAAGGACAAAGAGTGCATCCGGGTGGCGCAGGAGCGCCATGCGGGAAGTAGAACCTGAGTGCTCTCACCAGAACCAACAGATGCAAATCTTTCTGAAATTGATGGACTGGACGAGGACACAAAGAAGGTGAGGTGATATCCTGATTGATATGAAAATGGGATACCACCTTAGGGAGAAATTCCGGAACCGGACGCAGAACTACCCTGTCCTGGTGAAGGACCAGGAAGGGAGTTTGTATGAGAGCGTTGCTAGCTCGGAAACTCTCCTAAGAGACGAGACCGTTACTAGAAGGCCACTTCCCGTGAAAAACGGGAAGGGAGACATCCTTCAAAGGCTCGAAAGACGGCATCTGGAGAGCAATTAGAACCTTGTTCAGATCTCAGGGCTCTAACGGCCGCTTGTACGGAGTGCTGAGAAGACAAACTCCCCGTAGGAACGTGCGTACCTGAGGAAGTCGTCGTTTCTGAAAAAATACAGATAGCGCTGAGACTTGTCCCTAAAGGGAACTGAGCGACAACCCATTTTCCTACCTAGATTGCAGGAAGGAAGGAAACATAGACGATGCAACCGGCCAGGGAGAAACACCCTGCGCCGAGCACCGAGATAAGAACATCTTCCACGTCCTGTGGTCAATCTTGGCGGACGTTGGTATGCTAGCCTGTCTCATGGTGGCAACCACGTCCTGAGGTAATCCTGACAACACTAGGTTCCAGGACTCAATGCCACACCATCCGGTTGAGGGCCGTAGAATTCAAATGGAAGAATGGCCCTTGAGACAGCCAGTCTGATTGGTCTGGTAGTGCCCCCGGTTAGCCTACCGTGAGGCACCACAGAACCGAGTACCACAACATCCTCGGCCAATTTGTAGCGACGAGGATGGCGCGGCCGCAGTCGGTCTTGATCTAGCGCAGTACTCTGGGCAACAATGCCAGAGGTGGCACCTAAGGTAGCTGGAACTGCGACCAATGCTGAACTAAGGCGTTTGCCGCCAGAGCTCGATGATTGTGAAACCGTGCCATGAAGCTGGCACATTGTTGTTGTGCCGTGACGCCATTAGATCGACGTCCGGCCTCTGTCAGCGGCGCCAGATCTCCTGAAACCCGTCCGGGTGAGGAGACCATACTCTTTCGGCCACACCTCAGCGACTTAGGAAGTCAGCTTCCTAGTTTCCACACTTGGGATGTGAATTGTGGATATGGTGGATGCCGTGTCTTCCACCCACATCAGAACCTGCCGGACTTCCTGGAAGGCTGGCCGGTTGCGCGTTCTTCCTTGGTGGTTGATGTATGCCACCGCTGTGGAGCTGTCCGACTGAAGTCGGATATGCTTGCTTTCCAGCCGCTGTTGGAAGGTTTGTAGGGCAAGATACACTGCTCTGTGTTCAAGAACATTGATCTGAAGGGTGGACTCTTGCTGAGTCCACGTACCCTGAGCGCTGTAGTGGAGGAAAACTGCTCCCCACCCTGATAGGCTCGCGTCTGTCGTAACTATCGCCCAGGATGGGGATAGGAAGGACCTTCTTTTTGACCAAGAGGTGGGAGAAGCCACCACCGTAGAGATTCCTTGGCCGCCTGAGAAAGAACGACGACTCTGTTGAGGGACGTCGACTCCTCGTCCCATTGGCGGAGCATGTCCCATTGTAGTGGACGCAGTAAAACTGCGCGAAAGGAACTGCCTCCATTGCTACCATCTTACGTAGGAAGTGCAAGAGGCGTCTCAATGTGTGCGACTGGTTCTTAAAGAAGAGCTTGCAGCCCGTAGGGAATGCTGTTTGTTTAGCGGAAGCTTCACTATCGCTGAGAGAGTAAGAAACTCTATGCCTAGATATGTTATCGATAGGGTCGGGGTCGGATCTGACTTTAAAAAGTTGATGATCCACCCAAAACTCTAGAGAGTCTCCAGCGCAACGTTCGGGCAGTGTTGGCATGTTTCCTAAGAGAGTGCCTTGACAAGTAGATCGTCTAAATACGGGACCACAGAGTGACCCTGAGAGTGCAGGACTGTGACTACTGCTGCCCTGACCTTGGCGAAGACCAGTTGGACTGTCGCTAGCCGGAAGGTAGAGCTACGAACAGAAGGTGTTCGTCTCCTATAACGAAGCGTAGAAACGCTAGTGCTCTGGATCAATCGGCACGTGTGGATAAGCATCCTTGATGCCTAATGATGCTAGGAAATATCCTTGGGACCTTGAGGCGATGACATGGCGGAGGGATTCCATCCGGAACCGCCTGGTGTCCACGAGCTTGCTGAGCATTTTTAGATCCAGAACGGGACGGAACGGCCCGTTGTTATAGGTACCGCAAAGAATTTGGGGTAAAAACCGTGACCTTGTTCCTGAAGAGGAACGGAGGTCATCACTCTTTCTGCCTATAGAGTGCACCCTGTTTGCAGAAGAGCAGCGGCCCGGCCGGGAGGCGGAGAAATTCTGAAGAATCGAGTTGGAGGACGAGAAGTGAGCTCTATCCTGTACCCGTGAGACAGAATGTCTCACACTCAATGGTCATTGACCTATGGCAGCTAAATATCGCCAAGGCGGGAGAGCCTGCTACCGACCGAGGCCGCAAGTCATGAGGAAGCCGCCTTGGAAGCGGGTTTTCAGATTGTCGCTTTTTTGGGCGAGACTGAGCCCGCTAAGAATCTTAGCTCCTCTGATCCTTTTGAGTCCACATTGGACGAGGAAAAATGGGACCTGCCCGAGCCTCGAAAAGGCCAAAAACCCCCACTGCCTCTTGCTCTGTTGGGGTTTGTTGTGTCCGGGCTGAGGAAAGGATGAATCCTTACCCCTGGACTGTTTAATGGTTACATCCAACGCTCACCAAACAGTCGGTCAGCAGAAAAAGGCAACTGGTTAGGCAACCTTTTTTTTTTTTTTGGAAGCAGAATCTGCCTTCCATTCACTTAACGAGCAGACCAGGCTCTGCTTAAAAACACGGAGTAGCGGAGGCTACCGCCGCACGGTTCGCAGAATCCAGGACAACCTGAATCGCGTAAGAAACAAATGCAGACATTTGAGAGGTTAAGGATGCCACCTGCGGCACAGATGTACGTGTAACCGTGTCAATCTGTGTAAGACAAGCTGAAATAGCTTGGAGTGCCCCAAGGGAGAGAATGCCGGAGCCAACGGTGCGCCGACAGCCTCATAGATGGCTTTCGACCAGAGATCCATCTGTCTGTCAGTGGCATCTTTGAGTTTGCAGTTCCATCTCCCACTGCAACTATGGATCTAGCTACAAGCCTGGAGATTGGAGGATGCCGCTCGGGACATTGGGTCCAGTCCTTGACCAAGTCAGGGGACAGGGATAACGTGTATCCTGAGCCGTTTGGAGAAGCGCATATCTGGATAAGCGTGGTGTTCCTGGACTACCTCTCTGAAGGCAGAGTGGTCCAGAAAAATACGTGAAGCTGACTCCTCCACTGGAGGAGCTGGGTGAGAAATAACCAACATTCTATTGATGGACGCTATAAGATTATTTACTATGGCGTCACGATCAGGTGTATCCAGATTGAGAGCGGTCTCAGGATCAGATCCTGAGCCGCTACTTCCGCCTCATTACACAGCGAGTCCTTCTGTTAGGACCCTGATGAAACCGAGGCCGCTCATAGTGAGCCCGCTTAGGCTGTCTGGGACTGACGTCCGTGCAGAGCCGTGACTCTGGGATGCGTGTGACATTCCCGGAGCTGTTAGTTATTCACACTGAGGGGGGCCATGGATCAATGATTCAACAGTGCCCATATTGTGAGAGACATGTCCGGACTGCTAGGCTTCTAGTATCATAGCCATAGTCTCAGAAAAACTGTCAGTAAATACTGCAGACACCGTCCTCATCCCCTGGCCATTAGTGCATACAATGGGAGTCTGTGTAACCTGCCGGCCGTATAGCCGTACATGCTGTACCAGCTGTATAGAAAAACATGTGGTTCTGCACCTTTGTTTTACACAGAGAATATGCTGATAACTCCTCCGCATAATCCAGGAGGGTATATACAACGTGCGACCAAACAGTGCAATGTATATAGTACAAGCATATCTATAAGTGCACTTCTGCACTAGTGGGGTTAGCACCACAGGTGCTGCTTAACGCCTGTTGCAGCGATTGTGTGACCATCAGAATGCCAGGGTCTTCCACACTTGTCTCTGTATCGTACAGAAACTGACACTAATGGCTGCCGGCGTCCTTGTAGAGAAGGAAGCCGTGGGCGTGCCTGAGAAAGTGCGGGAATCCGGTTTCACAGTGCACACAGTGAGAGGGGTGGAGTATGCAAAACATACTCCAGCTCTCAGCGCTGCTCTATGCAGCGTCACGCCCCTACCCTGACTGTCAGGGCTGTGGGCGGTAACGAAGGGAGACTAGGCCCAGAAGCCGGGGACTCGAGTTAACAGCGCGGCCGCCGTAAAAGCGCGGGCCGCGCTGAAGTCCCCGGCGCACCACAAGTGCCAGCCGCGCCGCAGTCCCAGCGGCCGGCGCGACCGATTCATAGAAGTGGCCCGCGTCCCGCCCCTCTCCTGACTGGCAGGTCTGGGGGCGGGAACGAACGGAAGCAGGCCGCAAAAGCCGGGGACTCTATTATCAGCGCGGCCGCCGTAAAAGCGCGGGCCGCGCTGAAGTCCCCGGCGCACCACAAGTGCCAGCCGCGCCGCTGCCAGCGGCCGGCGCGACCGATTCCTGGAAGTGGCCAGCGTCCCGCCCCTCTCCTGACTGGCAGGTCTGGGGGCGGGAACGAACGGAAGCAGGCCGCAAAAGCCGGGGACTCTAGTTATCAGCGCGGCCGCCGTAAAAGCGCAGGCCGCGCTGAAGTCCCCGGCGCACTACAAGTGCCAGCCGCGCCGCAGTCCCAGCGGCCGGCGCGACCAATTCCCATAAGTGAGCCTGCTTCAGCGAAGCTGAATGAGGCCATGGCACAGGCGCCGCAGCGCTTATGTCCCCCGGCGCACTACAACACCCAGCATGCTGCGGTGTGAGCGCCAAATGCACGGGGACACAGAGTACCTTGAGGAAGCAGGGCCATGTCCCTGATGTACTCCGCTCCATCCAGCATCTTCTCCAGGGGCTGTAGATGGAGCACGGTCTCAGTGCCTGGAGACCGGTAAATCCCACTTCACCCAGAGCCCTGTAAAAAGGGATGGGGAAGGAATCAGCATGTGGGCTCCTGCCGCCGTACCCGCAATGGGTACCTCAACCTTACAAACACCTCCGACATACAGTGGGGTGAGAAGGGAGCATGCTGGGAGCCCTTAGTATGGGCCCTCTTTTCTTCCATCCGACATAGTCAGCAGCTGCTGCTGACTAAAAAGTGGAGCTATGCGTGGATGTGTTGCCTCCTTCGCACAAAGCACAAAACTGGTGAGCCAGTGATCCCACTGGGGGTGTATAGCCAGAAGGGGAGGGGCCTTACACTTTTAAGTGTAATACTTTGTGTGGCCTCCAGAGGCAATAGCTATACACCCAATTGTCTGGGTCTCCCAATGGAGCGACAAAGAAATCTGGTGTAGAAGCTATATGCAAACCAGGCTAGTTCACTGTGAGCGTATGAAGCAGCAAGCGCATTGACACTCCACCAATGCACTTCTAGCCTGGTGTGCTTATAGCTGCTACACCAGATTTCTAAGGATTAGCACAAAAGACCTCTCTACAAAAAAGTGATCAATTTTATTGGAAGAGAAGCGATTATATCATGCTTATCTAAAATATTTGTTGACAGGTTGCCTTTAAAGTGGTGATCTGAACCCACTCCCTTTTACATAGAGTGGCGAGCAGGCCAGTGATGTCACTTCTACCGATACCTGCAGCTGGAAGTGAACGGAGCAGGATTAGCCGTTTAACACCAGCATAGGTCCACTTAAATAAAAAGAAATTAATATACACTCCTCAATATTAAATTTGCAACACAAAGAAAGTTGACAGCTTGGAGTTACATTAATTTATGGAACCCGTCATATGGCCATTTCTCCAGTGTCCCAGGAACTGTTTTTCCATCACAAAAACCCCAGGCCACATGTTGCTTGGCTGCTGTGAGCAGTCTATGTCACCTCATCGTGCCCCCATGGCCTACAGTGTCTCTGGACTTGTCTCCCATCGAGCACATCTGGGACATTATTGGTCAGTGATTGCAGAGGGAGCTGCCAGCACTGGATCTTGATGACTTTCCCCAAGAGCATTTAGAGTGGCAGAACATTGCTCAGATAACCATTAATAACCTCATTGATAGCAGCCCGGGCGTATAAGTGCGGGGATTTCTGGTGCTTAGAACGGATACTGAATAGAATCAAGATGTTTTGAAAATATTTTTCTTTCCATTTTTCATCATTTGCATATCTATAACAGGTCAATCCATCATGTTATTTCCATAATTCTACAGGTTTTCCTTCTTTGTGGTGCAACTTAAATGTTGAGTAGTGTTTATCGATACAATTTTGATTGTCTTCTTATGAAACAAGGTCACCTCCACATATATTAGGAGAGAGAAAAGTTTCTATCAAAGTAATACCTCAAACCATTGGCAGTACAAGAAAAGTTAGTAATTAGTGACGAGTTACCGTGCTCGGCATTGTAAGTTACTCGATTGAGCATCAGGGTGCTCGGGGTATGCTCAGGGTGCTCGGCCGAGTATTGCAGGTGTTTGCTCATCAAACAAATGACCACAACGCACAGGCTTGCTTCACTGCATGATCTATGCAAGCACCCCAGAGAGAGCCAGTATCAATCTCTGAATAGCTCTCTCAGGGGATAAAGCAACGTTTTCGGATGTAGCGTATCAAAAGAAAAAAACTGCCTAATCATTGACTTCCATTACACTCATTACTCAAATTGAGACCATACGAGTGTCTGAGCTGCTCGAGCCAAGTAACGAGCACCGAAGCATTTTAGTGCTCGTCCATCACCAGTGGTTATCATATAGGAAGGAATCAACAGAAAACTATTTAAAGAGAACCTGTCACCAGTCCACAAACCTGTATATCATCTACTAGCTCCCCCTATACAGTCATGGCCAAAAGGTTTGAAAATGCTACAAATATTAATTTTTACAAAGTCTACTGCTTAAGTTTTTCTAATGGCAATTTGCATATACTCCAGAATGTCATGAAGAGTGATCAGCTTAACAGCAATTACTTGCAAAGTCAATATTGGCTAAGAAAATGAACTTTAACCCCCAAAACACATTTCAACATCATTGCATTCCTGCCTTAAAAGGAGCAGCTAATATTGTTTTAGTGATTGTTCCATTAACACAGGTGTGGGTGTTGAGGAGGACAGGGCTGGCGATCAGTCAGTCATGATTAAGTAAGAATGATACCACTGGACACTTTAAAAAGGAGGCTGGTGCTTGGTATCATTGTTTCTCTTCAGTTAACCATGGTTATCTCTAAAGAAACACGTGCAGCCATCATTGCTCTGCACATAAATGGCCTAACAGGGAAGAGTATCGCAGCTACAAAGATTGCACCTCAGTCAACAATCTATCGCATCATCAAAAACTTCAAGGAGAGATCTTCCATTGTTGCCAAAAAGGCTCCAGGGCGCCCAAGAAGGACCAGCAAACGCCAGGACCGTATCTTAAAACTGTTTCAGCTGCGGGATCGGACTACCAGCGGTAGAGCTAGCTCAGCAATGGCAGCAGGCTCGTGTGAGTGCTTCTGCACGCACTGTGAGGCGGAGACTGCTTGAGCAAGGCCTGGTTTCAAAAAGGGCAGCAAAGAAGCCACTTCTCTCCAGAAAAAACATCAGGGACCGACTGATATCCTGCAAAAGGTACAGGGAGTGGACTGCTGAGGACTGGGGTAAAGTCATTTTCTCAGATGAATCCCCTTTTCGATTGTTTGGGACATCTGGAAAACAGCTTATTAGGAGAAGAAGAGGTGAGCGCTACCACCAGTCTTGTCTTATGCCAACTGTTAAGCATCGTGAAACGATTCATGTGTGGGGTTGCTTCTCAGCCAAGGGAATCGGCTCACTCACAGTCTTGCCTAAAAACACAGCCATGAATAAAGAATGGTACCTGAATGTCCTCAAAGAGCAACTTCTCCCAACTGTCCAAGAGCAGTTTGGCGCCAAACAATGCCTTTTCCGGCATGATGGAGCACCTTGCCATAAAGCAAAGGTGATCACTAAATGGCTCAGGGAACAAAACAGAGATTTTGGGTCCATGGCCAGGAAACTCCCCAGATCTTAATCCCATTGAGAACTTGTGGGCAATCATCAAGAGACGGGTGGACAAAAAAAACCAACAAATTCTGGCAAAATGCAAGCATTGCTTATGCAAGAATGGACAGCTATCAGTCAGGATTTGGTCCAGAAGTTGATTCAGAGCATGCCAGGGAGAATTGCAGAGGTCCTGAAGAAGAAGGGTCAACACTGCAAATATTGAATTGCTGCATTAACTCATTCTGTCAATATAACCTTTTGGTACTCATAATATAATTTCAATTATATTTCTGTATGTGATGTAAGCAAGTAAGCAAAGGAACCAAAGATTGGTGTTCCTTCCAGGACAAGGGCTCACAATTTGTTAGGGAATAGCACCAGTGAGATAATATTAAAATTTAACCTTTATTTTATTCCTTAAAACACACAAAAAGCAATATTAAAAACCGAAGATTTGACCATGCAGGTCACAAATCACACACTGCCCAGAGCTGTATATAAAGCTCAAAAGGGCCACAAATACGTCCCTTAGGCAAGATAGACAATGGGACAACTAAATCATGTGTTGAGAGCTGGTTAATACTATCAGTGGATAGCACATAGTCATAACGACAATAGTTCCATTATGCTCAGGTCAGAGTCATAAAATAACACAGGCAAAAGGATATATATTTTTCCTTCACTGAAGGTACGAAAAATACATATAAACACCTATTGGCTGTAATCAACACACAAATTAGGCAAAAAAACAGGGAAGATCTCACCCATTCAGATGATCTTCTGTTGCTTATCACAGCATCTCTTGCTGACAGGGCCAAAATGGGGCTTGGATTCCAGGTTGATGTAACTCACCCTAAACCCCATTGACTCCCGTCCTAACAAGGACGGTCCACAACTGAACCTATTGTTGTCCTTGTTCAAAACAGCCCCACATGCCTCCCGACGCGTTTCGTCACGTTTTAGTGACTCCTCAGGGGACCAAACATGGGTTAAAAGTATCAGGGCCAGTGATGGTGTAATGCCTGCAAGGTCCACACACACCAAATGCTGCAAACAGTTAGCCCCACTCATTCTGACCTATAAATGTATGGTCGGGGCCCACAAAGCCAATCCACAAAACTTCCGATCAGGTGCAACATTAATCACCTCACACGATCAACACTCACCACCAGCTGAAGGAGTAAGGACGCCAGGATTCCACGTGTCACAGTGTTTCCATATCGTTCGGTCTCCATTATCCAGCATGTGCACAGGACTTCCTGGTTGTGTTCACAGAAACGAGGCTTGGAACACATCACGTGATACACACATGGTTCACCATGTGATCCACCGTGTCATCGCTTCATTCTGAGTATTACAGCAGTGTAGGATCTGCCCACACCAGTGGGACACGCCCCCGGCCGTCCAGGCTGCTTACAGGAAAAAATCCAAGCAGCCTGTCACATATGTGCAGGCACATCCAGCCCAGAATCAGCCGCACAGTGTTGTGTATATCCAAAACCACTGGGCAAGTGTATCACATGTTTCATGAGCCTATTTCAAACTTACCCTTGTCCCCATTAGTCTGTGCTGGAGACAAAGTTAGGCTCGTCATAACCATCAATATGTATATCATTATTTTAGTGACTCCATTAGGTAATTAAGATAAGCACTGTGTAAGATATATATGAGGTTTGGTGAGTGTTGCAGAAGTTGTGTATTTTAATATGCTTCAAGTCAAAGAAAAAATGGAAGGTAAAGAGTTACTCTTCCACCATGCTAGTAGCAAAGTGGGTCATAAAATGACCTCATTGTGTCCATTGATATTTTAGCAGGCTGGAAAGTCAGTGGTCTAAGGATCATTATTTCTAGCAGAGAAGGGATAAAACAGAAAGTTACAGTGTCATTATGCTCAAACCGAGCGAAAATCCGAGAGAAGTCAGATGTAACAGCCATAGTTTAACTGCTCATTCAGGCCTTTGGGGGCCACTGTATCCAACCTGAAAATCCACCTGGTCTCTCGTTGTAGTACCAGGCGGTCCCAGTCACCACCTCTCAGGGGTTGTTCAATCTTATCAATACCAGTAAATGATATGACGTTTTTCTTTCCTCCGTGGACATTATTTATGTGTCGGGCTAAGGGGGTCTCTCTCTTATGTTCTATGTCCCCCAAGTGGTCCCCAATACGCCGTCTAAACTCCCTGATGGTTTTTCCCACATATTCAAGGCCACATTCGCATGTGGCCTTGTAGATAATACCCCGGGACCGGCAGTTTATGAAGTGGCGTATATCAAATAGCTCCTGAGTGACATTTGAGTTAAAGTTTTTTGAGGAGTTGATGAATGGACATGCCACACATTTCCCACATCTATAGCACCCTTTCATGTTAGATTTTAGCCAAGTATGTTGTTGGGGTGCCTGGAAGTGGCTGTGGACAAGTCTATCCTCAATCGACCTCCCTTTTTTGTAGGTGACGTGGGGATATTCACCGACCTTATGTTCAAGGTCTTTATCCATTCGGAGGATACCCCAGTATCTTTCCAAGATATTTCTTACTTGTTGTGACCCGTTTGAATAGGTCGTGATGAACCTGATTGGTCCATCACCACCTTTCTCGGGGGCTGAAACTAGGAGGTCTGTTCTCTTTATTGTTTTAGTTTCATTATAGGCCTTTTTCAAAACTCTTTCAGGATAACCTCTGTCCAAGAACCTATCCCTGAGATCATCTGCTTGATGTTTAAATGATCTCTCATCGGAACAGTTCCTCCGCATCCTCAGATACTGGCCCTTAGGTATTCCCCTTTTGAGGGGTGCTGGGTGATTGCTCTCCCATCTTAGAAGGGAGTTTGTAGAGGTTGGTTTTCTGTAGGTGCGCGTTTTAAGGGCACCTCCCTCTGTCTTAGTGACCAAGATATCCAAGAAAGGTAGGGTAGTGCGATTGGTCTCGTAGGTAAAGTGTAAACCAATAGGGTTGTCATTTAGTTTGTTAACAAAGCTTTCAAGGGTACTTTCCGGGCCACGCCAGATGACGAATACGTCATCAATATAGCGTGCCCAGAGTTCCACTCTGTGGGTGTCCTCCACTTCGTCCTCGCCGGCAAAGACCATTGTCTCCTCCCACCAGCCCAGGAGCAAATTTGCATACGAGGGGGCACAAGGGCTCCCCATCGCGGTGCCCCTGCGCTGGTGGAAGAATTTACCGTCGAAAACAAAGTAGTTCCTAGTTAGACAAATTGAGTGCCCTCAGTACAAAAGCATTATGTTGTAAGAATTGACAACCCCTGGTGGACAAGAAGTACTCAGCAGCCTGCAATCCCTTGTCATGCGGTATTGAGGAGTACAGTGCCTCCACATCAATACTTGCCAAAATGCACCCATCATCAACACATATACCATCGATCTTCCTCAGAAAATCGGTGGAATCTCTGGTATAGGATTGCAAAGATGTGACAAAGGGTCGCAAGACAATGTCCAAATATTTGCCCAGATTTTGGCAAATGCTATTGATTCCCGATACTATGGGTCTGCCTTTGAGTGGGTCTAGTCCCTTGTGCACCTTCGGCAGCCCATAGAAGGTAGCAATAGTTGGATTCTGGGGCAGCAGGAATTCATATTCTTTCTTGTCAATAACCTTAGAGGCCAAGGCCTCATCCAGCAAGATTTTTAATTCAGACAAAAACATCTTTGTTGGATTTTCCCTCAAAACGTCATACCCTTCTCTATCATCCAAGAGATCCAGGCACATTCTGCGGTATTTTTCAGAGTCCAGGATCACCACATTGCCCCCCTTATCTGAGGGTTTTATCACAATGTGGCGATCCTGTTCAAGCCCCCGCAGGGCCCTGATTTCCTCTCCCGTACAGTTATAAGTGGAGAAAGGATTTTGCTGACTCAATTTTTTCAAATCCTCTGTCACCAGATTGACGAAGACATCCACTGTGGACATCTCACTTTGTGGAGGCGGCATTTTTGTGCTTTTATTTTTTAAGATGGTAAAGGGCCCCTCACCCCTAGTGTTGGGATTTTCTATGGCTAATGATTCGAGTAGCCTAACATCCGACATAATGTTGCACCTGATCGGAAGTCCAACTATTGCTACCTTCTATGGGCTGCCGAAGGTGCACAAGGGACTAGACCCACTCAAAGGCAGACCCATAGTATCGGGAATCAATAGCATTTGCCAAAATCTGGGCAAATATTTGGACATTGTCTTGCGACCCTTTGTCACATCTTTGCAATCCTATACCAGAGATTCCACCGATTTTCTGAGGAAGATCGATGGTATATGTGTTGATGATGGGTGCATTTTGGCAAGTATTGATGTGGAGGCACTGTACTCCTCAATACCGCATGACAAGGGATTGCAGGCTGCTGAGTACTTCTTGTCCACCAGGGGTTGTCAATTCTTACAACATAATGCTTTTGTACTGAGGGCACTCAATTTTTGTCTAACTAGGAACTACTTTGTTTTCGACGGTAAATTCTTCCACCAGCGCAGGGGCACCGCGATGGGGAGCCCTTGTGCCCCCTCGTATGCAAATTTGCTCCTGGGCTGGTGGGAGGAGACAATGGTCTTTGCCGGCGAGGACGAAGTGGAGGACACCCACAGAGTGGAACTCTGGGCACGCTATATTGATGACGTATTCGTCATCTGGCGTGGCCCGGAAAGTACCCTTGAAAGCTTTGTTAACAAACTAAATGAAAACCCTATTGGTTTACACTTTACCTACGAGACCAATCGCACTACCCTACCTTTCTTGGATATCTTGGTCACTAAGACAGAGGGAGGTGCCCTTAAAACGCGCACCTACAGAAAACCAACCTCTACAAACTCCCTTCTAAGATGGGAGAGCAATCACCCAGCACCCCTCAAAAGGGGAATACCTAAGGGCCAGTATCTGAGGATGCGGAGGAACTGTTCCGATGAGAGATCATTTAAACATCAAGCAGATGATCTCAGGGATAGGTTCTTGGAGAGAGGTTATCCTGAAAGAGTTTTGAAAAAGGCCTATAATGAAACTAAAACAATAAAGAGAACAGACCTCCTAGTTTCAGCCCCCGAGAAAGGTGGTGATGGACCAATCAGGTTCATCACGACCTATTCAAACGGGTCACAACAAGTAAGAAATATCTTGGAAAGATACTGGGGTATCCTCCGAATGGATAAAGACCTTGAACATAAGGTCGGTGAATATCCCCACGTCACCTACAAAAAAGGGAGGTCGATTGAGGATAGACTTGTCCACAGCCACTTCCAGGCACCCCAACAACATACTTGGCTAAAATCTAACATGAAAGGGTGCTATAGATGTGGGAAATGTGTGGCATGTCCATTCATCAACTCCTCAAAAAACTTTAACTCAAATGTCACTCAGGAGCTATTTGATATACGCCACTTCATAAACTGCCGGTCCCGGGGTATTATCTACAAGGCCACATGCGAATGTGGCCTTGAATATGTGGGAAAAACCATCAGGGAGTTTAGACGGCGTATTGGGGACCACTTGGGGGACATAGAACATAAGAGAGAGACCCCCTTAGCCCGACACGTAAATAATGTCCACGGAGGAAAGAAAAACGTCATATCATTTACTGGTATTGATAAGATTGAACAACCCCTGAGAGGTGGTGACTGGGACCGCCTGGTACTACAACGAGAGACCAGGTGGATTTTCAGGTTGGATACAGTGGCCCCCAAAGGCCTGAATGAGCAGTTAAACTATGGCTGTTACATCTGACTTCTCTCGGATTTTCGCTCGGTTTGAGCATAATGACACTGTAACTTTCTGTTTTATCCCTTCTCTGCTAGAAATAATGATCCTTAGACCACTGACTTTCCAGCCTGCTAAAATATCAATGGACACAATGAGGTCATTTTATGACCCACTTTGCTACTAGCATGGTGGAAGAGTAACTCTTTACCTTCCATTTTTTCTTTGACTTGAAGCATATTAAAATACACAACTTCTGCAACACTCACCAAACCTCATATATATCTTACACAGTGCTTATCTTAATTACCTAATGGAGTCACTAAAATAATGATATACATATTGATGGTTATGACGAGCCTAACTTTGTCTCCAGCACAGACTAATGGGGACAAGGGTAAGTTTGAAATAGGCTCATGAAACATGTGATACACTTGCCCAGTGGTTTTGGATATACACAACACTGTGCGGCTGATTCTGGGCTGGATGTGCCTGCACATATGTGACAGGCTGCTTGGATTTTTTCCTGTAAGCAGCCTGGACGGCCGGGGGCGTGTCCCACTGGTGTGGGCAGATCCTACACTGCTGTAATACTCAGAATGAAGCGATGACACGGTGGATCACATGGTGAACCATGTGTGTATCACGTGATGTGTTCCAAGCCTCGTTTCTGTGAACACAACCAGGAAGTCCTGTGCACATGCTGGATAATGGAGACCGAACGATATGGAAACACTGTGACACGTGGAATCCTGGCGTCCTTACTCCTTCAGCTGGTGGTGAGTGTTGATCGTGTGAGGTGATTAATGTTGCACCTGATCGGAAGTTTTGTGGATTGGCTTTGTGGGCCCCGACCATACATTTATAGGTCAGAATGAGTGGGGCTAACTGTTTGCAGCATTTGGTGTGTGTGGACCTTGCAGGCATTACACCATCACTGGCCCTGATACTTTTAACCCATGTTTGGTCCCCTGAGGAGTCACTAAAACGTGACGAAACGCGTCGGGAGGCATGTGGGGCTGTTTTGAACAAGGACAACAATAGGTTCAGTTGTGGACCGTCCTTGTTAGGACGGGAGTCAATGGGGTTTAGGGTGAGTTACATCAACCTGGAATCCAAGCCCCATTTTGGCCCTGTCAGCAAGAGATGCTGTGATAAGCAACAGAAGATCATCTGAATGGGTGAGATCTTCCCTGTTTTTTTGCCTAATTTGTGTGTTGATTACAGCCAATAGGTGTTTATATGTATTTTTCGTACCTTCAGTGAAGGAAAAATATATATCCTTTTGCCTGTGTTATTTTATGACTCTGACCTGAGCATAATGGAACTATTGTCGTTATGACTATGTGCTATCCACTGATAGTATTAACCAGCTCTCAACACATGATTTAGTTGTCCCATTGTCTATCTTGCCTAAGGGACGTATTTGTGGCCCTTTTGAGCTTTATATACAGCTCTGGGCAGTGTGTGATTTGTGACCTGCATGGTCAAATCTTCGGTTTTTAATATTGCTTTTTGTGTGTTTTAAGGAATAAAATAAAGGTTAAATTTTAATATTATCTCCTGTATGTGATGTAAACATCAGACAAACACAATTAAAAACCAGAGGGCAACAGATCATGTGAAAATATCATTTTGGTGTCATTCCCAAAACTTTTGGTCATGACTGTATATCCCCAAAAGAAGGGAATTTTGTTTACTTACCGTAAATTCCTTTTCTTCTAGCTCCTATTGGGAGACCCAGACAATTGGGTGTATAGCTTCTGCCTCCGGAGGCCACACAAAGTATTACACTTTTAAAAAAAAGTGTAACCCCTCCCCTCTGCCTATACACCCTCCCGTGGATCACGGGCTCCTCAGTTTTGGTGCAAAAGCAGGAAGGAGAAAACTTATAAATTGGTCTAGGGTAAATTCAATCCGAAGGATGTTCGGAGAACTGAAAACCATGAACCAAAAGAACAATTCAACATGAACAACATGTGTACACAAAAGAACAACCAGCCCGAAGGGAACAGGGGCGGGTGCTGGGTCTCCCAATAGGAGCTAGAAGAAAAGGAATTTACGGTAAGTAAACAAAATTCCCTTCTTTGTCGCTCCATTGGGAGACCCAGACAATTGGGACGTCCAAAAGCAGTCCCTGGGTGGGTAAAAGAATACCTCAATAAAAAGAGCCGCAACGGCCCCCTCTTACAGGTGGGCAACCGCCGCCTGAAGGACTCGCCTACCTAAACTGGCGTCTGCCGAAGCATAGGCATGCACTTGATAGTGTTTCGTGAAAGTGTGCAGACTAGACCAGGTAGCTGCCTGACACACCTGCTGAGCCGTAGCCCGGTGCCGCAATGCCCAGGACGCACCCACAGCTCTGGTAGAATGGGCTTTCAGCCCTGAAGGAAGCGGAAGACCAGAAGAACGGTAGGCTTCGAGAATCAGTTCCTTGATCCACCGAGCCAAGGTTGACTTGGAAGCCTGCGAACCCTTACGTTGGCCAGCGACAAGGACAAAGAGCGCATCTGAACGACGCAGGGGCGCCGTGCGAGACACGTAGAACCGGAGTGCTCTCACTAGATCCAAAGAGTGCAAATCCTTTTCACATTGGTGAATTGGATTAGGGCAAAATGAAGGCAAGGAGATATCTTGATTGAGATGAAAAGGAGATACCACCTTAGGGAGAAAATCCGGGACCGGACGCAGAACCACCTTATCCTGGTGAAACACCAGGAAGGGGGCTTTGCATGACAGCGCTGCAAGCTCAGACACTCTCCGGTGTGATGTAACTGCCACTAGAAAGGCCACCTTCTGCGAAAGACGTGATAAAGAGACATCCCGCAGCGGCTCGAAAGGTGGTTTCTGAAGAGCCGTTAGCACCCTGTTAAGATCCCAGGGTTCCAGTGGACGTTTGTAAGGTGGGACTATGTGGCAAACTCCCTGCAGGAACGTGCGGACCTGCGGAAGCTTGGCTAGGCGCTTTTGAAAAATACGGAGAGCGCCGATACTTGGCCCTTGAGAGAGCAGAGTGACAAACCCTTGTCCATTCCGGATTGAAGGAATGAAAGAAAAGTGGGTAAGGCAAACGGCCATGGAGACAAACCGTTATCAGAGCACCAGGATAAGAAGATTTGCCAAGACCTGTAATAGATCTTGGCGGACGTTGGCTTCCTGGCCTGTCTCATGGTGGCAATGACATCCTGAGATAACCCTGAAGACGCTAGGAGCCAGGACTCAATGGCCACACAGTCAGGTTGAGGGCCACAGAATTCAGATGGAAAAACGGACCTTGTGACAGCAAGTCTGGGCGGTCTGGAAGCGCCCACGGTTGTCCCACCGTGAGATGCCACAGATCCGGATACCACGACCGCCTCGGCCAATCTGGAGCGACGAGAATGGCGCGACGGCAGTCTGATCTGATCTTGCGTAACACTCTGGGCAGCATCGCCAGAGGAGGAAATACGTAAGGCAGTCGAAACTGCGACCAATCCTGAACTAACGCATCCGCCGCCAGAGCTCTGTGATCCAGAGACCGAGCCATGAATGCCGGGACTTTGTTGTTGTGCCGAGACGCCATGAGATCGACGTCCGGCGTTCCCCAGCGGCGACAGATCTCTCGAAACACTTCTGGGTGTAGAGACCATTCCCTCGCATCCATGCCCTGACGACTGAGAAAATCTGCTTCCCAGTTTTCTACGCCCGGGATGTGAACTGCGAAGATGGTGGAGGCTGTGGCTTCCACCCACTGCAGAATCTGCCGGACTTCCTGGAAGGCTTGACGACTGCGAGTGCCGCCTTGGTGGTTGATGTATGCGACGGCAGTGGCGTTGTCCGACTGGATTCGGATCTGCCTGCCCTCCAGCCACCGATGGAAAGCCAATAGGGCTAGATACACTGCCCTTATCTCCAGAACATTGATCTGAAGGTTCCCTGAGCCCTGTGGTGGAGAAAAACCGCTCACCACCCTGACAGGCTCGCGTCCGTGGTGACCACAGCCCAGGTTGGGGGTAGGAAGGATTTTCCCTGCGATAGAGAATTGGGAAGGAGCCACCACTGAAGAGACGTCTTGGTTGCAAGGGAAAGAGAGACTTTCCTGTCGAGGGAAGCCGACCTCCTGTCCCATTTGCGGAGAATGTCCCATTGGAGTGGCCGCAGATGGAATTGCGCGAACGGCACTGCCTCCATCGCTGCCACCATCTTCCCTAGGAAGTGCATGAGGCGCCTTAAGAGATGTGACTGACCCCGAAGAAGAGATTGCACCCCTGCCTGCAGAGAATGCTGTTTGTCCCGCGGTAGCTTGACTACCGCTGACAGTGTGTGAAACTCCATCCCGAGGTAAGTCAGTGATTGGGTCGGTGTCAGCTTGGATTTCGGGAAGTTGATGATCCACCCGAACTGCTGGAGAGTCGCCAGAGCGACGGTAAGGCTGTGTTGACACGCCGCCCGAGAAGGAGCCCTGACTAGGAGATCGTCTAAGTAGGGGATCACCGAGTGGCCCTGAGAGTGTAGGACCGCCACAACGGATGCCATGACTTTGGTGAAAACCCGTGGGGCTGTCGCCAGGCCAAAAGGCAATGCCACAAACTGAAGGTGTTCGTCCCCGATGGCGAAACGCAAGAAGCGTTGATGCTCAGGTGCGATCGGCACGTGGAGATAAGCATCTTTGATGTCGATCGATGCTAGGAAGTCTCCTTGTGACATCGAGGCGATGACCGAGCGGAGAGATTCCATCCGAAACCGTCTGGTTCTCACATGTCTGTTGAGTAGTTTGAGGTCCAGAATCGGACGGAATGATCCGTCCTTTTTTGGCACCACGAACAAGTTGGAGTAAAAACCGCGACCACGTTCCTGAAGGGGAACGGGGATCACCACTCCTTCTGTCTTCAGAGCGTCCACTGCCTGAAACAGTGCGTCGGCCTGAGCGGGGGGCGGAGAGGTTCTGAAGAAGCGAGCCGCAGGACGAGAGCTGAACTCTATCCTGTAACCGTGAGACAGAATGTCTCTCACCCATCGGTCTTGAACATGTGGCCACCAGGCGTCGCCAAAGCGGGAGAGCCTGCCACTGACCGAGGATGCGGCTAGGGGATGCTGAGAGTCATGAGGAGGCCGCCTTGGAGGCAGTGCCTCCTGCGGCCTTTTGGGGGCGTGACTTGGACCGCCACGCATAGGAGTTCCTCTGGCCTTTCTCCGGCCTGCTGGACGAAGAGGATTGGGGCTTGGCGGAGGGACGAAAGGACCGAAACCTCGAATGTATTTTTCGTTGCTGAGGTCTCTTAGGTTTGGATTGGGGTAAGGAGGAGTCCTTTCCCTTGGATTCCTTAATAATCTCATCCAATCGTTCGCCAAACAATCTCTCGCCAGAAAACGGCAAACCGGTTAAGAACCTCTTGGAAGCCGAATCTGCCTTCCATTCGCGCAGCCACATGGCCCTGCGGACTGCAACAGAATTAGCGGATGCCACCGCTGTACGGCTAGTTGAGTCTAGGACTGCGTTCATGGCGTAGGAAGAAAACGCCGACGCCTGCGAGGTTAAAGATGAAACCTGCGGGGCAGACGTACGTGTGACAGCATTAATCTCAGCCAGACAAGCTGAGATAGCTTGGAGTGCCCACACGGCTGCAAAAGCCGGGGCAAAAGACGCGCCCGTGGCCTCATAGATGGACTTCACCAGAAGCTCTATCTGCCTGTCAGTGGCATCCTTTAGCGAAGAGCCATCTGCAACCGATACCACAGATCTAGCTGCCAATCTAGAGACTGGAGGATCCACCTTGGGACACTGAGCCCAACCCTTAACGACCTCGGAGGGGAAGGGGTAACGCGTGTCAGTGAGGCGCTTAGTAAAGCGCTTGTCCGGAACCGCTCTGGGCTTCTGGACAGCATCTCTGAAGTTAGAGTGATCGAAAAACGCACTACGTGTACGTTTGGGGAACCTAAACTGGTGTTTCTCCTGCTAAGACGCCGACTCCTCTACAGTAGGAGGCGGATGAGAGAGATCCAACACCTGGTTGATGGACGAGATAAGGTCATTCACTAAGGCGTCCACTTCAGGTGTATCAAGGTTAAGGGCGACGTCAGGGTCAGAGCCCTGAGCTGCGACGTCCGCCTCGTCCTCCAAGGAGTCCTCAAGCTGGGAACCCGAGCAGCGTGAAGAAGTCGGGGAAGATTCCCAGCGAGCCCGCTTAGCCTGTCTAGGACTGTGGTCCGGGCAGGAGTCCTCCACGTGAGACCTAGGGCCCAACCTGGGAGCGTGCTGTGGCGCGGACCGAGAGGGGCCTGGAGGCGACAATCCAACAGGGGCCGGGGCCTGTGTAAGGACCGGTCTGGACTGCAAAGCTTCTAGCAGCTTGGCAGACCATTTGTCCATAGACTGAGCCATGGATTGTGAAAGTGACTCAGAGAGTTTCTCAGCAAAAGAGGCGAACTCTGTCCCTGCCGCCTGGACAGGGGGGGCAGGGGGGTCTACATGAGCCGAGGGGCCCACTAGTGACCGAGGCTCCGGCTGAGCAAGCGAAGCAGGGGTCGAGCATTGCTCACAGTGAGGGTAGGTGGAACCCGCAGGTAACATAGCCCCACAAGAGGTACAGGCCGCAAAAAAACCCTGTGCCTTAACAGCTTTGCTCCTTGTGGACGACATGCTGTTGTCTCCTAGGAGAATGATCACTGAGGGTATACAGCCCGACCGAACAGAAGTATATATATATATATATATCTATTCCGACACCCTGGGGGGGACCAGCACCGGGTGACCGGTGTGGCTTACCGACCGCTAAAAAGCGGAGTGTGTGTCCTCCAGATTCCCTGCCTTAGGTCCCCCGGAGCTGCAGAGCTCTTCCTGAGAATCCTCCACCGGCAGAATGCCAAAAAATGGCTGCCGGAGCTCTCAGGGGAGGAGTGGAGCCGTGGGCGGCGCCAGGAAAGTGCGGGAATCTGGGGTCCCCACAGTGATCAGTGAGGGGGGAGGAAGCATGCAGGATGGTCCGGCCCTCACATCCGACATCAGGTCGGCAGTCCCGCCCTTACCCCTGACAGGCAGGCCCGGGGGCGGGATTTTTGCGACTAGGCCGCGATGAAGCCGGGGACTAAATTTGAGACCGCGCCCGACAAGCAGGCACGGTCAGCGCGGAAGTCCGCCGGCCTTCTCATTCAGCAGCAGCGTCCGGGAAGAAGGTGTGCTCCCTGCACAGTCCCCTATGGGGACACAGAGTACCTTAGAGTTGCAGGGCCCGGTCCCTGAGGTTGCATAGACTCCGGTCCGGCAGATTCCCACAGGGGCTGCGGAGGGAGCACGGTCCCAGTAAATGGATGACCGCTCAGGATCCCACTTCTCCCAGAGCCGCTAAGGGATGGTGAAGGAGACGGCATGAGGCTCCGGCCTTTGTACCCACAATGGGTACCTCAACCTTAACAACACCGCCGACGTAGTGGGGTGAGAAGGGAACATGTCGGGGGCCCCGTGGGAGCCCTCTTTTCTTCCAACCGACATAACTAATATGAGAATGCATGAGTGGATGTGTGCCTCCTTCCACACAAAGCATAAAACTGAGGAACCCGTGATCCACGGGAGGGTGTATAGGCAGAGGGGAGAGGTTACACTTTTTTAAGTGTAATACTTTGTGTGGCCTCCGGAGGCAGGAGCTATACACCCAATTGTCTGGGTCTCCCAATGGAGCGACAAAGAAAGAACAATTCAACAACATGTGTACACAAAAGAACAACCAGCCCGAAGGGCACAGGGGTGGGTGCTGGGTCTCCCAATAGGAGCTAGAAGAAAAGGAATTTACGGTAAGTAAACAAAATTCCCTTCTTTGTCGCGCCATTGGGAGACCCAGACAATTGGGACGTCCAAGAGCAGTCCCTGGGTGGGTAAAAGAATACCTCAATAAAAAGAGCCGAAAACGGCCCCCTCTTACAGGTGGGCAACCGCCGCCTGAAGGACTCGCCTACCTAGACTGGCGTCTGCCGAAGCATAGGCATGCACTTGATAGTGCTTCGTGAAAGTGTGCAGACTAGACCACGTAGCTGCCTGACACACCTGCTGACCCGTCGCCCGGTGCCGCAATGCCCAGGACGCACCTACGGCTCTGGTAGAATGGGCTTTCAGCCCTGAAGGGAGCGGGAGCCCAGAAGAACGGTAGGCCTCGAGAATCGGTTCCTTGATCCACCGAGCCAAGGTTGACCTGGAGGCCTGAGAGCCCTTACGCTGGCCAGCGACAAGGACAAAGAGCGCATCTGAACGGCGCAGGGGCGCCGTGCGAGACACGTAGAACCGGAGTGCTCTCACTAGATCCAAAGAGTGCAAATCCTTTTCACACTGGGAATTGGATTAGGGCAAAAGGAAGGCAAGGAGATATCCTGATTTAGATGAAAAGGGGATACCACCTTAGGGAGAAATTCCGGGACAGGACGCAGAACCACCTTATCCTGGTGAAAAACCAGGAAGGGGGCTTTGCATGACAGCGCTGCAAGCTCAGACACTCTCCGAAGTGATGTGACTGCCACCAGGAAGGCCACCTTCTGCGAAAGACGGGAGAGAGAGACATCCCGCAGCGGCTCAAAAGGCGGCTTTTCAAGAGCCGTCAGGACCCTGTTAAGATCCCAAGGTTCCAACGGACGTTTGTAAGGTGGGACCATGTGACAGACCCCCTGCAGGAACGTGCGGACCTGCGGAAGCCTGGCTAGACGCTTTTGAAAAAATACGGAGAGTGCCGATACTTGGCCCTTGAGAGAGCCGAGGGACAAACCCTTGTCCATTCCAGATTGTAGGAATGAAAGGAATGTGGGTAAGGCAAACGGCCATGGAGACAAACCGTTATCAGCGCACCAGGATAGGAAGATTTGCCAAGACCTGTAATAGATCTTGGCGGACGTTGGCTTCCTGGCTTGTCTCATGGTGGCAATGACATCCTGAGATAACCCTGAAGACGCTAGGAGCCAGGACTCAATGGCCACACAGTCAGGTTGAGGGCCACAGAATTCAGATGGAAAAACGGGCCTTGTGACAGCAAGTCTGGGCGGTCTGGAAGTGCCCACGGTTGACCCACCGTGAGATGCCACAGATCCGGATACCACGACCGCCTCAGCCAGTCTGGAGCGACGAGAATGGCGCGACGGCAGTCGGACCTGATCTTGCGTAGTACCCTGGGCAGCATCGCCAGAGGGGGAAACACATAAGGCAGTTGAAACTGCGACCAATCCTGGACTAAAGCGTCCGCTGCCAGAGCTCTGTGATACTGAGACCGTGCCATGAAGGCCGGGACCTTGTTGTTGTGTCGTGACGCCATGAGATCGACGTCCAGCGTTCCCCAGCGGCGACAGATCTCTCGAAACACGTCTGGGTGCAGAGACCATTCCCCCGCGTCCATGCCCTGACGACTGAGAAAATCTGCTTCCCAGTTTTCTACGCCCGGGATGTGAACTGCGGAGATGGTGGAGCCTGTGGCTTCCACCCACTGCAGAATCCGGCTGACTTCCTGGAAGGCTGGACGACTGCGAGTGCCGCCTTGGTGGTTGATGTAGGAGACGGCAGTTGCGTTGTCCGACTGGATTCGGATCTGCCTGCCCTCCAGCCACCGATGGAAAGCCAATAGGGCTAGATATACTGCCCTTATCTCCAGGATATTGATCTGAAGGGACGATTCTATCGGAGTCCAGGTTCCTTGAGCCCTGTGGTAGAGAAAAACCGCTCCCCAACCTGACAGGCTCGCGTCCGTGGTGATCACGGCCCAGGTTGGAGGTAGGAAGGATTTTCCCCGAGACAGAGATGTGGGTAGGAGCCACCACTGAAGTGATGTTTTGGTTGCAAGGGAAAGGGAGATGTTCTTGTCGAGGGAAGCCGCACTCTTGTCCCATTTGCGAAGAACGTCCCATTGGAGTGGCCGTAGATGGAATTGCGCGAACGGCACTGCCTCCATAGCTGCAACCATCTTCCCCAGGAAGTGCATGAGGACACGTAAGGGGTGTGACTGACTCCGAAGAAGTGATTGCACCCCCGCCTGCAGAGAAAGCCGTTTGTCGCGCGGCAGCTTGACTAACGCTTGCTGGGTATGAAACTCCATCCCGAGATAAGTCAGTGATTGGGTCGGCGTCAACTTGGATTTCGGGAAATTGATAATCCACCCGAACTGCTGGAGAGTTGCCAGAGTGACGGTAAGACTTTGTTGACACGCCACCCGAGAAGGGGCCCTGACTAGGAGATCGTCCAAGTAGGGGATCACCGAGTGGCCCTGAGAGTGCAGGACCGCCACGACAGATGCCATGACTTTGGTGAAAACCCGTGGGGCTGTCGCCAGGCCGAAGGGCAATGCGACGAACTGGAGGTGTTCGTCCCCTATGGCGAACCGCAGGAAACGTTGATGTTCGGGTGCGATCGGCACATGGAGATAAACATCCTTGATGTCGATCGATGCTAGGAAGTCTCCTTGTGACATTGAAGCGATGACCGAGCGGAGAGATTCCATCCGAAACCGTCTGGTTCTCACATGTCTGTTGAGCAGCTTGAAAACTGAGGAGCCCGTGGTCCACGGGAGGGTGTATAGGCAGAGGGGAGGGGTTACACTTTTTAAAGTGTAATACTTTGTGTGGCCTCCAGAGGCAGAAGCTATACACCCAATTGTCTGGGTCTCCCAATGGAGTGACAAAGAAAATACCATTTAAATTTCTCCCGCACAGTATCCAAATTACTATGGTTCACTCGGATGGGCATCTGTGCCTCCTTTATTTTCCGAATTGCTGTCTTGCAGCTTTTATTGATGCGGATGCCGGGTCCTTCCTCATCAACATAATCTCGCTCCTGTACAGTCACACCTTAGATCCGCGGAGGCGCACTGTGCTCCATCCTACTGAGGGGAGAGCATAGAGCATCAATGCCAAAGTGCCAAAAGACGTCTACACTAGTGTTTAGTGAGTATTTCCCATTGACTTACATTGTTCCCGCTACTCATAATGAATATGCGAGTAGCGGACAGTACTTGCTAAAAGCATAGCGAGTAAAAATAGCTAACTACTCGCTCAACACAAGTGCGAGATTACCTTGAGCTATCTTGAGGCAGGATTAGTTTTCCACATCAATCAGAACTGGAAGACATTAATTAAGAAAATAAAGGAGGAACAGACACAGTGAAGACGCCCATCACACTGACTGCAATAATTTACATACAGCGTGGGAAAAACTCAAATGGTATACAGAGGGAGTTATTAGCCAATATACAGTTTTTTGAACTGTAAAAGCATTAGATAAAGGCTATGACTTGTTTAGTTACTCAAAAACTGGTAACAGGTTCTTTTTATGTATTAGCCTAGCTATACTTTTAGACCTACTGCCAATGAAGGCCTTTGGTCTGTGAGTTGCTAAAAAGGAATTAAAGTGGTTATCTGGGAATGCCTTAAAGGGTTATTCTCAACAAAATAAATGGCTAAAATTGCAAAGGATTTGTAAAAAAAAAAAAAAAAAAAAGAAATTGCAATGACTTGTTATAAAAAAATTCTCTGTTTCCAAGGACTGAGAAAGCTTTTAAAGAGAAACCCATCATGTAAAGAAAAAAAAAAACCAGTAATAACCTGCAGATATGCTTTTAATCTGCAGGTTGATAGTGTTCAGACTCTGTGCAGCCGCTGCACTGAGAGCCCCGCTGCCGGGAGAGAATGAGCTTTACTCCTCCTGGCAGTCTTGGGCATTGTATAGCATGGCTGGCGCCATTTCAGTAATCTGTGCATATTGACCAACGGCTGTAACAATGCCCCCGGCACTGACTGACTGCTGGCTCAGCAATGCATCAGTGTAGAAGGACAGAGTGGTGACTAAGACCGCGCCGGTCGCACCCCTGTGACTGAACGCCCATGGCTGCTGGGAGAAGTAAAGCTCATTTTCCTCCCGGCAGAGGGGCTCTCAGTGCGGCGCATGCACAGCATCGGAACATTATTAAACTGCACATGTACCCCCATTATCTGCAGATTAATAACATTTTGTTGTTTTCAATTTTTCTTTTTTTAAACATTACAGGTTCCCTTGCCAAGGTTTCTGGCGAACTGTGAAGTCTTATCCACGGTGGCCAGTGTCCCCGGCATGTATTGCAGCACTTACAAGCTCTACAATAAGGGGTTTGTATGTGCTGCTCTGACGCTGGCCAGATCACTGGATTCATCAGACTTCCTCTGATGCTGCACAGGCAAACCACCCTATACTTGCAGTACTGGGAGAGTCCTTGATTTGGGCCAGTAGTGCAACCCCTGACAGTTAGACCAGCGGCATTGTTGTGCCTTTGGCCTGAACTCTGCCCTCTACACTGCTACTATAGGAGGCAGATCTGCCTTTACAGCATTGGAGGAACACAGGGGAACTTTGCTGACTGGTTTTGGAGCCAACAACATGCTCCAGAGATCCTGACCAGCTTCAGAGCTGAACTCATAAGCTCTACTGGAAAGAGCTTTTCAGCAAAGTGCATGTTCCGTAAACTTATCAAATAATACGATTAAAATTCCTTCCTTTCTAAGGCATAGAGGATTTTTTTGATAACAGGTAGATTGCAAATGTTTCTTATTTTTAAAAGCACTTAGAAAGTTTACTGATGTAAGAACAGAGGAATAACTGATCCACAACAACGTCCCTAGCCATCAACATGCCTATGCTGCTTCAGCAAGCACTATACCCCCATCATTGCCTATCTTTAGCGTTACTGGCAAGCAATCTGTATTTTAATACACAAAATATGATTGGGACTGCTGCTAAAGGTAGGTCTTATCGAAACCTAACACTCATGTAGAAATTGGGACATCACCTGGTGTACCAGCAAATAGCTGGTAGTGGGTACCAACACTCAGCACCAGTGCTGTGGTATAAAGTGATGAAACAGGTTATCCCCAGCGTTGTTATGTAGAATTAGGTGCACTCCAGTGAAATCAGCTTTCACAATTCTTGCAGCTATTTACTAATTGGCCCAGTTATTGCAGGCTTTTGTATATATGCAGAACATATTGATCTCATTTTATTCACATGGGTAGATTTTCAAGGCAGTTGTTTGTATTGGAGCGATTTTTACATACTATAAATGGGCCATAGAAATCACATGAGCTTTCTTAAAACATAAGTCATAATCTTTACTCAGTTCTCCTCTAGGGAATAAGCTGGTATATAATCCCTACAGCCACTTTTTGATCAGACAACCTGTGTTTATTGACTACTAATTTCAGTATAACACAAAAGCAAGCCACAAACTTACCTGATCATCTTCTTCCTCAATGTCATCCCTGATACCCCTGCAAGAAAAAAGAGGAAAAACAAACTTCCCTGCACTCAGTTCGGATACCAGCCATGTAACAGCCTTAGAAATACTGTGGGGCGTACAGTCATGAATATATGGGGTATGTGCAGCCTCAAAGAGGCCCTGAATGTTGTATATATACAGGTAAGCCTTAATATGGGCTGCAGGGCTTGGTAGCATGTGGCTGGCAAGGGATATAATCCACAATGTGCAATTTACATCTGGGGCGAACAGAACATACCTGACTGGTTGGTCTGGGTTATAGCGATGCACCATGTTATTATATTATCCCTCTGTCGCAGTAATAGCATTGACTGAACACTCCAGGAAAACAGATTTCTCCCAGCACAAATCTTAAGGGCCCGGTCATCTTCCTAGAGTGATCCTTTATAACACATGCTCTGGGGGAAGGCACCTTGTACATAGTGAGTGGCTCGTCAGTGTGTTGCATGTGTGACAAGACTAGATCAATGTCACCGATGCTCGCCAGGGTAAGGGAGAATCTCGACATGCTGACAAGGTGGTGTAAAAAGGACTTATGTTTAAACGGCAGCTGCCACATACCTGGCATTCTTTTTCTCCTTGTCTTTTTCCTCGAGTTTTCTCATATCCCGAGCAGCTTGATCCTGAGCACAAGATAAATAATTTGTGATTTACACAAATACTGCACAGCCGGTAGCGAACTCCCTTAAATACAACCCATCTGATGTATGGGGCAGAAATCCTGATTCCAGCGATGTGTCCCTTACTGGGCTGCTTAGTGTAGTTTTTTTTTTTTTAAATCACTGTTTAAATCAGCAGTAGATCATCATTAGATGACTACTTGACCTGCTGCCAGACAGTCCAGCATATGGATGACCATTTAGCATAGTGCACCAATTGATCCATCAGTGATCTGGTGCTAAGCACCACTCTTTTCCCGGACATTGAAATTACATCTGAGCAGCCACCAGTCGCTATTTGACCATATGATTGGGAAATGCATAAAAATACATCGCAGCCCTACACTCCTGTAAGGGAAGGGGAAGTGGAAGTGACAAGACTGCTATTATCATTAATAAGGAAACTTATTACCACAACTCCTTTATGCCTTTTCAAAGAAGAGAATATAATTTTTCAAGATCTCCGATTGCTTTAACACTGATTGCCTATCCTTAGGAGAAGTCACCAATATCTGATCAGCTGGGGTCTGACACGCGGTCGATCAGCTGTCCTCAGTGTCGGCAATAGGCGGCGGGAAATGCTCAGCTCCAGAGCGGTTCCATATTCTGATAGCAGCCACAGCGATGTACTGCACATCCGCCTCTATTAGAAGACTCGGCAGCTTCAGAACTGAGCATTTCCGGCTTCCTGCTGCCGGCACCAAGAACAGCTGATCAGCGGGAATGCAGGGTGTTGGACCGGGGACAATCAAGATATTAATGACCTATCCTAATGATAGGCCATCAATGTTAAAGTAGTGGACAACCTCTTTAAACTGTAATACCCCAACAGGGAGGATCAAGGGTATCACCTCTACTTCTGCCATAAAGGCCTCTAGAGGATCTTCTTCACTGTCCGAGTCTGCCTTGGTGCGAAACTGCTGTCTGGTTGGAGAATTCTCTGCTGGGATGTATGGCAGGTCCATATTACTGGAGTCTTCTTCCTCATCATCAAAGTATCTGTAGAAGAAAAAAAAACAGCCAGCACAGGTTTAAAAAAAAAAAAAAAAAAAAAACAAACCAAAAACCCTGCAGCTCCACTAACATGGAACCCATGAACCTTCCAACCTCACATGCCCCTTCCTCTCCAATTTGTACTTACGCATTCTCCTCATCAAAGTTGGCCCTCTTAGATCCAATCTTGTAAAACGATGGTAGCTGGGAGCTGTTTGAGCCAAAGCCAGGGGCTGAAGCCCGGAAAGCACTATGTGATGTCTGCGGGAGCTTGGGTTCTTCCTTTTTTCCTGTAGAGATGGCAAATCCCCCAAAACCAAAGCCCCGTTTGCCACTCGGGCCACCTTTATTCCAGTTCATCATGGTGCTAAAAAAAAAGTTATTGAACAGCTATGATAAAAGCTGCAATATTTCTTCCTGTCTGACAAGCAAAATGGTACCCATGGCACACCTGTCTTTACATTTCCTACTGTGTATGTGCTCCAGCAACAGGGCCTCCTACAGTCAGTCCTTGTGGACCACAGTAAAGGAATTATTCACAAATTAGTACATCATGGGGAGTTTGCAGCGCTGTCAGGAGCTGAGCCCTCCCCACACAGATGTCGGCTAGCAATGGGGGGTGCTGACGGCCTGCCATGGCGGGGGGCTGCCACGAGCACAATGTCCCCTTCATCATTTACACCGGTCTGTACAGCACACCGCGGCAATATTAAGCACAGCGGCTACTAAGGTAGGCGGCTAGTAAGCCACATGACCCTCAGTAAACAATTAACTGTGCACAGCTAGAGCTGGACATACCACCCGGATAATAGGATCCGTCAACAGGAAAACCCTGCCACTACCCATCAATACAGCAGACACGTCACCCGCTGGCGCAGTCAGGGCACTACAGCCTCATGTCAGGGCACCAGTGGGTGGGCTCTGGTGTGACAGGCCTAGAGGGCTCCCAGCATTACATAATGGACACCTCCCTAGTAGTCACTGGCCCCGCAGCATGATTGCTCCCCTATAACTGCACGGGGACCATTATGGAGCTGCCATACACGCGATTCTCTCACAGATCAGTGCGGCTCTCATTATGTCACCCCCGGTCCTCTCCCGGCCCCCCATTACGCCCCTCCCATCTTCTAGCCCCTGACACCAGATACATGTCTCCGGCCCCCCATCCTCACAGCCCATAGTCCCCACATTCCCGTCACCTCTTCCTCCTCCGTTCTCCGCGCCGCAGCTCACAGCTCAGCGCCGCCTGCACACGTCACCAAGTAGCGGCCGGTGCTTGGTAATGACGTCACTACGCCAGCATTACGCCAGACAGCACGTACACTGCGCCCCGCCCCCTCTCTGCTCTCCGGATGGGACTTTCTGTCTGGATGGAGGAGGCGCAGTAGACATCCTGAATGGCGGCATTAGTCAGTGAGGAGAAATAATGCAGTGTATTGGTGTGACCCCTCTGAGCCCGCCAGTGCTGACACCTCACAATTGGGAAACCCCTACACATTGGAAGGGCTCTGGACACTTACAAAGCGCTGCTCTTCCTGTAAGGCGCTGTTCACACACTGTGCATGGAATTGGCATTAGTTCAGTGTGTGCTGAGCTCTGCATTATTTTTACTTCTGAATATTTGTATATGAACCTCTGAATTGTAAAGCGCTGCGGAATATGTTGGCGCTATAGCAATAATGATTATTATTATGGAACCTCAATGTGGAATTCCTAGTATACACTACAATAGAGAAACCAAAGACGTGCGCCCCCTACTGGCTGCATGGCCTCCCTTTCCTAGAAGGCTGACTGACCCCAGAGGAGAGACTTAGAAAAATCACTGCGCAGATAAAGCCGTCACAAGGGTCCCTACTGCCAAACCAATGTCCGGCTGAGCGCCCGGTCTGGGACAGCGGCAGATTCTGTTCTTTAACCCAGAGCTGCCCTGTCCACTGCTAATCAGAAAAGAAGAGAGGTGTGGGGTCCAATAACACAGAAGAGCCCACCTGACAATCGGGTCCTTTAGGGCAGAGGTCCCCAACTCCAGTCCTCAACGCCCACCAACAGTGCAGGTTTTTGGGATTTCCTTAGTATTGCACAGGTGTTAATGTAATTACCTGCCCAGGTGCTGGTTCCAACAGCAGTGCAATGCTAAGGAAATCCTGAAAACATGCACTGTTGGTGGGCCTTGAGGACTGGAGTTGGGGAACCCTGCTTTAGGGGAGTATTATGGACCTGTATTGCCACTGTTGTGGTATTTAGAAAAAAACAACTCAGTAAAGGGAACCTGTCACCAGTTTTTCAGCGTATAAGCTGCAGCCACCACCAGTGGGCTGTTATATACAGCATGTTAGAATGATATATATAAGAGCCCAGGCCATTGTGTAGAGCAGAGAAAACACTTTATAATACTTACCTAACGGTCACGTGCGGTGGATTTGGGTCAGATGGGCGTCTCTGTTGTCCGGTGCCGGCGCCGCCTCTTTCGGCCATCTTTGTCATCCTTCTGTCACCGGGGTGCATGACGTGTCCTACGTCATCCACACTCACCGGCATTGAGGTCCTGCGCAGCCGCACTTTGTTCTGCCCTGAGGAGGGCAGATCAAAGTATTGTAGTGCGCCTGCGCGTGACCGGCGAGTGTGTATGACGTAGACGCGTCATGCACACAGGCTTCAGAAGGAGGAGGAACCGGCACCGGACAACGGAGACGACCATATTGCCCACATCCACCGTAGCGTGACCGTTAGGTAAATATTATAAAGTGTTTATTATGTTCTCACAGTGGCCTGGGCTCTTATATACAGCATGTTAGAATGCTGTATATAAGAGCACGGTGGTGGTGGCCGCAGCTTGTAGGCCGAAAAACTGGTGACAGGTTCCCTTTAAGGCGGCCCATTCTTTTCTTTAAGTGAGTAGGTCACCAGGTTTATGCTCCCCCATCTGAGAGCAGCATAATGTTAAGACTGAGACCCTGATTACAGCGGTGTCACTTGTTGAGCTGCTTGTGGTCATTTTTTTCTTTTTTTTTTATCAAATCCCTTTTTTTTGGGTTTTTTTTTAACTAAACTACAACAAGGATCCCAGTAAGTGACTCATTGCTGGAATCAGGGTCTCTGTCAAATGTTTTGCACAGCCAGGTAGGTGAGCCAGCACAGTAGTCTGTGGCCATGTGACAGAAGCCATGGGAACCACTTCATGTTTTTTTGACTAGCAGGCCTGGCGCAACGTAACATTGTATGGTTTCCATAACGATGTTGTCACGCCAAGCCAGCTAATCAAGAGAGCCATGGATGTCATCAGGTAAGAGGCGGTTCTCACGGGTCCCATCAGCGGCCACTATTACTGTCGGTTCCAATAGACTGGGTTATGTGAATCAATTTGCACCATCTCTACTGGATGCTGTCTCTTTAATTAAAAGGGAGAAGCCCCAGACAGGTGATGATTGCTCTAACATCTACTTTTTCATTTTCAATTAAATGTTTGCATTTTGAGCTAAAAAAAAAAAAGTTTGTATTTGGCTTTAATTTGCCCTCTATAGCCTCGGTGTTGCACTGTGTATTCTGGCTGCAGGATGAGTTATCCAACAATCCATCTGAGTTCATTCTGACATTTGTAACTCTTATTTAACTTTCTCTGAACGCCTCTGTGCTGATTTATGACCACATACCACTTTGGAGTTGAACGTTTTGGACATAAATCCAGAATTATACAGATAAGTCACAGATCCTCTCATCCGAATAAACTGACAAATTCCCAGTTAAAGGGAATCTGTCAGCAGGTTTTTGCTAACTCATCTGAGAGCAGCATAATGTAGCCAAAGAGATCCTGAATTCAATGATGTATCACTTAGAGTACTGGGTGCAGCTCTTCTTATACAATCTGAATTTTTAGCTTTAGTCATGTAGCCAAGCCTAGAGAGCTGCCACGGTGCACTCCAGGCTCTGTATTGAGATTATACATTGACAGATACGTGTCAGTAACAGCAGGGGACGTGTCAGACTGTAATGCCTGTGAGTTTCTTTTTTTTTAAATCAGATCTTTTTTTATTAAATCATTAGGGATCAGTACAGAGAGTATTTCACTTTTCATATAACTGATAACAATAAACAGATAAACACATATGATTTATAAATCAGGTTCTTTCTCTGCATATATGTAAATATAATAATAGAGTTCTCAAATCATAATTATATTATATAACTTGAGCCTACAAACCTCGTGGCTCTACAAATAAACAAAACTTAAATTATGCAATAATGCCTCAGACTAACAGGAACACCTCCTCCATCAGCCGTGTCGCTCCACATCATCTTGCTATACTCTCCCGCCCCTCCCTCTCCGTGCAGTCATCCATGAAACCCTTCCAGTCCTCTCTCACCTCTTCATTCAAAGTCCATTTCGCCACAGGAAAAACTAGTTTTAATTCCCTTCCTCACACATGCCATCACTGCAGGCACAACAGTAACCGGTCCAGCATTGCATCCCGAACCAGTGCACTAGAGGGTAGGCCCGGCAACTCCATCCATGGCCGCCAAATGTTGTAAAACTTTTTCAATGGTTTTCTTTTTAAATAAACTCCCCTTTCCAATCTTATGACGTTATTTAATTTGTTTTTGAGCTCTGGTAATGTTGGTGGTAGAGGGTCTAACCAGTGATATGCAAGTAGCTTTCTTGCTTGGTACAAGATACGTGCTATTCCCAGGGCTGTTGGAGAATCCGGATCCACTTCTCCTTCCCATAGACTCAACAGGCACAGGCGGGGCGACGGTGGTATTGTGATATGATATATTTGACCTATAAGTCCCAGGGTTTGGTTCCAGAAATCACCAATGTGTCCACACTCCCACATAACATGCATCAAATGGGCATCATCCTGTCCACACCTAACACACTGTGTGTTTGGTCTGAGTCCCATCTTAAATAGTAGACTGGGAGTTTTATATACCCTGTGGATGAGATATATTTGAGACAGCTTTTGGCACTCCGATACCGCCAGTTTAGGAACTTGTTCCAATATATCAGACCACTGGCCTTCCGTCAGGGGACCGACGTCTCGTTCCCATTTGCTTTTAACAAGCAATGGATGTGTTTCCAGATGGGCAGGTAGTAATTTTTTATATAGTTCCAAAATAAGGCCCTTAGAGGACTCAGATGTAAGCAGCCTATGTAATGTTTGATTATGTGTCACTGTCACTGGGTTTGTCCTCCCCTGTCTTTCCAGTGCGTGTCTCAGCTGCAAATACTGATAAAAGAAGACATGCGGAAGGTGAAACTCCGTTCTCAGTTGTTCAAAGCTTTTAAGAGTATTATTTTGTAGTACTTGTGACACTAAATGGATCCCTTTATCTTCCCATCCTCTGAACCCTACTAATTTTTTAATTTCTGGCAAGTCGGGGTTCTGCCACAGTGGCCAGAGCTCTGTAGGTCCGCTTATCCCCAAAAGAGACTTACCCCTGTCCCACACCCAGAATATCATAGCCAGTGTGGGATATCGTGCCCCATTTATCTGTCTTTGTCCCACATCCAACCGGCAACCTGGGTACTTCCATACTGATCCCTCTCTCACTATATCACCACTGGTATCATACCCTCCTTCTTTGCCCCAACCCCTCAGATGTTGCATCTGGGAGGCTATATAGTATATATATGGGTTTGGTACCGCCAGTCCTCCCTCCTCCTTTCCCCGCTGTAGCACTTCCAGTCGAATCCTAGCTTGCTTTTTCTTCCAAATAAGTTCCCGGAATATTGTATTAATTTTTACAAAAAATTCCCTACATATCCACACTGGAGAATTATGTATAAGGTATAGTAATTGTGGCATCATTACCATTTTAATTAAATTGGATCTGCCGACATTTGATAGCGGCAAACGGCACCAGGTATGCACTTTTGCTCTGAATCGCTGTAACAGGGGTTCCAGATTTAGGGCCTGGAAATCCTTCGGGATTGGGCTGACAATTACTCCCAGATATTTAAACTCCCGGACCACAGGAACTGGAATCTGTAAGTCCGAAAAGTCCCCCGGAAGGGGGTCCAACGGCATTAAAGCCGACTTGGACCAGTTGATTAGTAGACCAGACCTCTGTCCAAATTCCCGAATGATATTCATTGCCGGCAAAATCGAGGAACGTACCCTGTCTAAATATAAGAGTAGATCGTCTGCGTATAATGATATCTTTTGTTCCACACCGAAATCCCTCTACCTCCCTGGATTTCCGTATTGCCACTGCCAACGGCTCCACTGCAGTCGCGAATAGCAAGGGTGAAAGCGGGCACCCCTGTCTAGTACCTCTTCCAAGAGGAAAAGACTCGGAGACCCTGCCATTAACCCTAACCTTTGCCACCGGTGAGTCATATAGCAGTTTTACCCAATTTATGAATCTATGTCCAAAGCCCATTTTCCGAAGTACAGCCCACATATATTCCCATTCAAGGCTATCGAACGCCTTAGCGGCGTCTAATGACAAAATTGCCCTTTCCCCCGGTACCTCAGAACTATGTTGAATTCCCAAATATAATTTCCTGAGATTCATAGATGTGGCTCTGCACGGAATGAAGCCCGTCTGATCACTCTGCACTATAGATGAGATGACTCGGGACATCCTATTGGCGAGCACCTTGGCCAGCAATTTAATGTCTGTTTGTAGGAGAGAGATTGGGCGATACGAATCCGGGATCTCTGGATCTTTTCCAGGTTTTAATATTAAGACTATTAAGGCTTCCCTCATAGAGGGCGGGAGGACCCTCTGCCTTTCAGCCTCTTCAAATACCTTAAAGGGGTTGTCCGACATTAGCTTAACAAAAATGTTTGAGTTTATCTGTGCTGTATTGTCATATAAATCACACCTACATTGTTATTTTTTGTTTTCTAACTTTTGTTCCTCTTGAATTATACCTTTATTCTCTGCAGCTTCTTGTTTACATTCAGCTCTAGCAAACTGACCACTTCCTGTGCAAAACCTCCCAGTCACAGCTGTCACCGCCCAGCCTCAGTGTCCAGCCCCACCCCAGTGTCCAGCCGCACCCTCTGCCCGCCCCCTGCACACATTCCCTGTCAGTATATTCTTCCACAGCACCTGACCTGGTATCACTACAGCATTGCAAATAACAGCCCCACATCAGACTCTGCACCGTACACACATGGCTCTGCACCGTACACGCACACACATGGCTCTGCACCGTAAACGCACACACATGGCTCTGCACCGTAAACGCACACACATGGCTCTGCACACGCACACATATGGCTCTGTACCGCACACGCACACACATGGCTCTGCACCGTACACGCACACACATGGCTCTGCACACGCACACATATGGCTCTGTACCTCACACGCACACATATGGCTCTGCACCGTAAACGCACACACATGGCTCTGCACCGTAAACGCACACACATGGCTCTGCACCGTACACGCACACACATGGCTCTGCACACGCACACACATGGCTCTGCACCGTAAACGCACACACATGGCTCTGCACACGCACACATATGGCTCTGTACCGCACACGCACACACATGGCTCTGCACCGTAAACGCACACACATGGCTCTGCACCGTACACGCACACACATGGCTCTGCACCTTAAACGCACACACATGGCTCTGCACCGTACACGCACACACATGGCTCTGCACCGTACACGCACACACATGACTCTGCACCGCACACGCACACACATGGCTCTGCACCGTAAACGCACACACATGGCTCTGCACCGTACACGCACACACATGGCTCTGCACCGTAAACGCACACACATGGCTCTGCACCGTACACGCACACACATGGCTCTGCACCGTAAACGCACACACATGGCTCTGCACCGTACACACATGGCTCTGCACCGTACACACATGGCTCTGCACCGTACACGCACACACATGGCTCTGCACCGTACACGCACACACATGGCTCTGCACCGTACACACATGACTCTGCACCGCACACGCACACACATGGCTCTGCACCGTACACGCACACACATGGCTCTGCACCGTACACGCACACACATGGCTCTGCACCGTACACGCACACACATGGCTCTGCACCGTAAACGCACACACATGGCTCTGCACCGTACACGCACACACATGGCTCTGCACCGTAAACGCACACACATGGCTCTGCACCGTAAACGCACACACATGGCTCTGCACCGTACACGCACACAGATGGCTCTGCACCGTAAACGCACACACATGGCTCTGCACCGTACACGCACACACATAACTCTGCACCGCACACGCACACACATGGCTCTGCACCGTACACGCACACACATGGCTCTGCACCGTAAACGCACACACATGGCTCTGCACACGCACACATATGGCTCTGCCAGCCCCCCCATCCCCATCCCCATAGGGAACACATGTGGAGTACATACTCACCTGTCCTCGGTCCCCGCCGCTCCTGCACGTTCGTGCGCTGTCTGTGCTCTGTTCAGCACACTAGTGACGTCACCGCTGTGCTGCAGATTGCACAGACAGCCGGAGGGACAGTGATGAGAAGCAGCGCTGCGCTGCTTCTCATCAGCACTTTCAAATGTACCGGCATCGGTGATCTGTGATGCCGGTACATTTGAATGTGCGATCCTGGGCAGGGGGCCCGGTGCTGGAGCTGACACCACGGCAGCTGCCGCCAGGCCCCGCCCCCAGGTCACGGACCCCCACAGCAGTGCAGGGGGAGGTTACTGGAGGTGCGGGGGAATGTGTGGGAGGGTGCAGGGAAGGGGGCGGTGACTCCTCGCACTGTACACGCCCAGCAGGGAGGTGACATGCTGCTCCACATTTGCATGTCAACATGGCCCTGCCCATGTAGACGTGCAAAGACCGGAAGCAGCAAAATCGCGGCAGGAGCGGTCACATGACCACTCTGAGCCGGGGGAGAGGGGCTGACAGCAGGGCAGGTAAGTGGTCTCTATCTACTTACCTGCCCCAATGTAGCCCAATAGGGAAATAAAAAAAAAAAGTCAAAGAAGCCGGATAACCCCTGTGACAATGTGGGCCCCAAGTGTATGTGGGCCACACATCAGGTAGCGGGATTAAAGCACGCCAGAGTAATTGGTCTCTTTAACAGACCATCTGGTTTATTAACAGGTCCATAAACCATATCAGGTCACATAACATAAAGATGCCGTTCGTTGGCTTTCTCCTCAAAGACCAACACATAATATAAAGTCCACACACTTTTGGACTGCCACCCATGTGTCACTGACCCTTGTCAGTATCCAGACCCCAGGTCCAATCCCAGTTACCTTCCTCTTAAGGTGGCTAGTGTCCTTTCCAGGTTCCCCCTGGCTCCAGCCACATGGCTTTACACATGGACCTAAAAGCCCCTTCCTTCAGAAGAAGGTCTCCGGAGGAGTGCAAAACACCCTGCTTCTGCTCTCTCCATCTCCAGCACACACACTGGAAGTCTAGAGCCAGTCTCTCCCTAGACTGCCCTCGACACTCTCCAGGCAGAACTCTCGGCTCTGCTCTCACACTCTCCCAGCATACACGCTGGAAGTCTAGAGCTAGTCTCTAACTAGACTGCCCTAGACACACTTCTCCCAGGTTCAGAGACAGGATTGCTTTAACCCATGGAGCCACACCCACAGGTGGTAAGGAGTGTGTAATCAGCATCACACACCCTTCCATGGCTCTGCATGTAATGCAATCCTGTGGAACCACAGGTCCCAGCCAGCTTCACATTGCAGAGCACCCACGCTTCTGCAAAACATACCGGCCCTTTGTAATACAGCCGGTTGATACCTCACATACCCTCCCCCTCTGTTCAAACCCGTAGGGGAGAACACTTGCCAATGACCTGGGGCCGCGAGACAGGGCATCCCCGCTGCCAAGCCCCACCAGTTGAGAGGGCCGTCCAAGAGCAGTAGTCCCGGAGGCATCGCCCGACACTGTCACCAAACCCTGTCTGGTCAACCTAGGGTTAAAGGACGTCCCATTTCCAGACCGTTCTCTCCCTGACCCCCTCCCAGGGTCACCGTAGTAGAGAGACATGTCCCCAGTCAAACCTACAGTCTTGTCCGAACCTAAGCTTTTTCGAGTACCCCCAAGGCTACTGTCGGGAACTCTAAGCTCATAGCGGCCACTATCTACAGTACATCGTAGGTTACCACTCTGTCGGCGATTCCTTTTATCGCGCGTCTGAACTACTGGACTGACACGCCATCTTCCACTTCTTTCCCCTGAACAACGGGTGGAAGACTGTTGCTGTCCCCCACACAGTTGGCGAAGCTGCTCCTTAATTTTCAGGTTTTCTTGCCACAACCGCTCCATATCACGTACATGGTGTACCCGATATTCAATAAGGCTTCGAATGTTTCCAAGACTCTCTACAGTCCCGACACAGACGAACGGAACCATACCAGCTTCCCTGGGTACCTTGCTCTCATTAGCAGCAGGGATTCTTAATCTCACCAATCCCGACTTATTCACCATGTCTTGCATGACTCGTCCGGTTCTTCCAATGACTCTCCCCACCAGAGCCCGGGGTACTTGGACAATATCTTCCGCCAGACTCTGCGCTTTCCTTTTATACTCTAGCTGTCTAGTGGCTTCTTCCTTTTGCAGTTGGACCTGCCACTTCATACGAACACATCTGAAGTGCATGTCCTTTAGAATAGCCACCCGCTGCCCAGTAATTTTACTGGTAGACAATATCACTAACTGTTCAGCCCCTGGGGTACAGTAGACCTCACACGCTTCCACAGCTCTCTTAAATTCATCATGCATGCACCCGGTGGCACACGCTTCTCTTAGGTCCTCAGGTATATCCACCATGCACTTGACTACAAAAGTCTCATTCATCCCTGCCACATGCTTGTCAAGTTTAGCTTCCAAAGTCAGCTCTCTTTGGGCCTCCCCTGCTTCAACATGTTTGGTCAGGATTGACACTCGCTGCTCCATCTGCTCCAAGGCTCCCTGGGACTTGGACTGGTACTCTGCCAAGCGACTTCGGAGCTCAGCCACTTCTTTCTCCAGCTCCCTTACTCGACTCTCAGTAGGCTGCCTAAGAAGTATCTCTTGTTGCAGATGGTCTTTGCTCATCCTCTTGAATGAGTCTTCACGTGCGGACCTCTCTGGTCTACGACACACTATTTCTGAGGCTTCTTCCAACTCAGCTTCAGAACATTTGGGTTTCTTACTCTTCTTACCCATGACCGTCTCTATATCCTCCATCATGGTTTTAGCAAGCAGGTCAGGCAGGCTCCCAGTCCTGGATGAGACCTTTGCTCCAGACTTCACCTCCTCAGAGGCTCTCTTCACTTCAGCGCCAGCTGTTTGTTGGGTCTTCACTGCATTATCTTCACCTTCCTCTGGGGTCTCTGCAGTGCCACCCTCAGCCTGGGTGTCACACCCTTCCACATGGCACTCTGTTCCTTTTAGAGTTTTGGGGCTACATTCGCTGTCATCCACCCCAGCTCTTGGTAGTTCACCAGTCTGCTCACCACGACTGTTGGGGATTATTCCTTCCCCCACACTCTCTAGGATTCCATTTCCTATACCACTCTCGCCTGACAGACTATCAACTTCACACTTTGAAATCATAGGGACCACCACCATTACGTCCTTGGTTGGCTCTTTCTCTGCACTTGCAGCGCTCTGATTTCTGTCGTCACAATGTGTCAGTTCAATCTCTGATTCCTCAGTCTTTTGTAGGATATCACCGTCTGACTCCACCGTAGCAGGTGTTACTAGCACCATGTTTTCATTAACCAGGCATATCACTTTCTCTGCACCCTCAGACGGCCTACACTGTGCCCCCTCTCGGCGCTTATTACGTCTTCGGCGTCGGGAGGAAGTTTTGCCCTTCTCGCCCATCTGTACCACACTGTACTCGTTTGTCACCTTACTAGAGTCAGTGTCTTTACTGGAGTCATCATCACTCCCCCTGGCATCCTGGACTATCATGTCCCCACTTAACCAGATATCTGCCTCCCTTTCTGGAGCTACCCCGTTTTTAACGGTCACACTATCGGTTATTCCCTTAGTCCTTATGACACTAAGTTGGGTCCGTCCATCATTTTCTTTGGTCACCCCTAACTTAGGACAGTCAATTTTAGGAGGTGCTATCTCCTCCTTACCACACATAACTGCACAACAAGGACCCCTTTTCACCTCCCAATGTGGTGGGGTTTCCTTTGGGCTGTTCCGGCTCTTACACAAGCAACCGTATACGTCCCCCTGCTGTCACTGGACCTCCAGGCACATGCTGTTGGTGCTGCTGGCTCTGCAGCAGCTGGTTCAGGAGCTCCTCCATGCTGCAACGAAAAGAGGAACAGGAGGGGCGCTCCAATTGGTAATACCCGGTGGTCAAAGACAGGGGGGGGGTTAGAGAACCACTAACCTTTCCGGGTTGTACCGCCCGTACAACCAGGATCTCCAGCCTGTGGTGTATCACTGCTCACCAAGCAGGGCCTTGCAATTCCGGCTGGCCTGGAACCTCCAGTCGCTGGACTCTCGCCACTGCAGCACGGGTCCCCAACGACCTGCTGATTCACCACCAGGTGCTTGAGAGCGCTGTCCCTGTTCGTGGACCCGCCGATCCACCGCCAGCTGCTTGAGTGCGCAGACAATTTTCGTGGACCCGCCGATCCACCGCAAACCGCTTCAAAAAAATTTTCGTGGACCCGCCGATCCACCGCAAGCAGTCCGTATCCACAGGAATATGTCCTAGGCCGTTGCCCTTAGCAACCAGGCTGCGTTGCCCCTAGCAACCAGACCGCATGCCCGCGTTCTCCACCATAATGTGACAATGTGGGCCCCAAGTGTATGTGGGCCACACATCAGGTAGCGGGATTAAAGCACGCCAGAGTAATTGGTCTCTTTAACAGACCATCTGGTTTATTAACAGGTCCATAAACCATATCAGGTCACATAACATAAAGATGCCGTTCGTTGGCTTTCTCCTCAAAGACCAACACATAATATAAAGTCCACACACTTTTGGACTGCCACCCATGTGTCACTGACCCTTGTCAGTATCCAGACCCCAGGTCCAATCCCAGTTACCTTCCTCTTAAGGTGGCTAGTGTCCTTTCCAGGTTCCCCCTGGCTCCAGCCACATGGCTTTACACATGGACCTAAAAGCCCCTTCCTTCAGAAGAAGGTCTCCGGAGGAGTGCAAAACACCCTGCTTCTGCTCTCTCCATCTCCAGCACACACACTGGAAGTCTAGAGCCAGTCTCTCCCTAGACTGCCCTCGACACTCTCCATGCAGAACTCTCGGCTCTGCTCTCACACTCTCCCAGCATACACGCTGGAAGTCTAGAGCTAGTCTCTAACTAGACTGCCCTAGACACACTTCTCCCAGGTTCAGAGACAGGATTGCTTTAACCCATGGAGCCACACCCACAGGTGGTAAGGAGTGTGTAATCAGCATCACACACCCTTCCATGGCTCTGCATGTAATGCAATCCTGTGGAACCACAGGTCCCAGCCAGCTTCACATTGCAGAGCACCCACGCTTCTGCAAAACATACCGGCCCTTTGTAATACAGCCGGTTGATACCTCACACCCCTTTAAGTAGTTTGGGTAGCAGTAAGGGTGCATACGCTTTATAAAACTCTCCAGGCAGGCCATCCGTTCCCGGAGCTTTTTCATTTTGTGTCTGGCCAAGCGCTTCCTCCAGTTCTTCCAATGAGATGTCCCGGTCCAGCAATTCCCTGTTTACATCACTCAGTGAAGGAAGAGAGAGAGCATCCAAATACTGCTCAATCTCAGTCTCCGTGAGGTCACAGTCTGATGTGTATAGCCGCATATAATACCTCTTTATTTCTCTTATTATATCCTCGCTTTCTGTTACAAAGTCACCTGATTCCGTCTTTAACCTATTTATATAAGAAGATCCTTCCTGTGCTCTAATGACTGTGGCCAGTAGGTGCCCCACACCCTCCCCCGCCATAAAATAATTTTGTTTAAGGAAATAGCGTTTATTTTCTGCCACCGACATGAGATTTTCTTTGAGTGACATCTGTGCCTTCTCTAGAGTGTTTTTAGTTTCTACTGTTGGGTTGAGCACCACCGCAGCCTCCGCATCAGATACCTCCTGAATCAGACTCTGGGTGTAACATTTGGTTTGATTTTTGCGTATGCATATTTCTCTAATATATATGCCCCTTACCACAGCTTTCATAGAGTCCCAAACTATGTGTGGCGGTGCAGAGCACTCATTAATATGGAAGTATTCAATGCCTGTGAGTTTCTAGTCCTTTAATGATAAGTGACCTGTTGCTTCACACTAGAACTACTGGACTCGTGACACCTATATAGAAATACATGGTGCAAAGTAGTCAAAATGACTACCTCAGTAAGTTCTAGTGTTAAACAGATATAGCAAAAAAAAAAAATTGGACTGTGACAGGACAGGCATCCCTGAACTCTGTGTTAACTCTTGTAGCATGCTGGCTTCAGCTTACATAGCAATAACCTGCTGACAGATTCCCTTTAACTCATTCTGCACCCAGCAAGATACAGGGAAAAGAAAAAAACATTTTTAATAACACCCAATTGCACAAATTATTTTTAGACAAAAATGCATGTATTTAAGAAAAGAAAAAGCCCTCAAAGGGGTCCATATTCTTTAAAAAGACTCAGCACAGAAAAACCTTTGAAACCATTGGGTGCTTCATGACATGGACAAATATTTAGCATTCAGTCGTGCAAGAATACCTACACTATTAGTCACTTGTGGTCGCTGTGGCACGTGTGGTTGACGCCACGTCTCGCAATGCACTGGGCAGGGTGTCTGAGCTATGAAGCTACCAAAATGGATGGTTCACTACCATCCAAAAAGTATCACCAATAAGGACTCTGGAAGGATACCAATTATGGTACAGCAATCCCAATGTGGTGACAAAGAAAGGAATGCTGAACATGCTGAAAACAAACTCACTTGGGGTCCAATGGACCCCACGCCATTACTTAGAGAGAACCAACCAACAGGATTTTGCGATATGAACTAAAGGCAGTGCCATAGAGGTACTAAGATGCTGAATCCAGGCATACCTGATATAGAAAGAGCACATGCTTGGTTGATGAAATATCTTCAATCAAAGTTGCAGAAAAGCCCTGCACTTTGATTGATGGGTGCAACATGGGCGGGTCTTTGTTGGTCGGGTCCTCAGCGTTTATTCCTCCTTCGGTGTTCTCCTGGCTTGTCCCCTTTTCTTCATTGCTGTTGTTCATGGTGTGCATATTGCCACAGTATTTGTCTTCATTAAAATGGTGCTGGAGTTCACATATACACGTGCCGCTATCTCTGGCACCACTTTATTGGACACACTGCGGGGAAGACTATGAGTGACAGGGGTGCATAGGCAGATGTAAAAACACTAAAAAATCTGCACAAACGTCAAAGACGTTTAAAACAGTAGTGTCTTTAAAACAGTGCTGGAGATCGCGGTACGCGCATGTGCGAACTTAGGCGCCATTTTAATGAAGACCTTATTACTGTGGCAATGCGCATTCACCGCTACCAGCAGCAATGGCGGCGCGATATTCCAATAAATAAAAGCGGGTAAGCCAGGACACCGCTAGAGGAGGAATAAACGCCAAGAATCGGACCCACAAAGGTACGTCCCCGTTGCAACCGTCAATCAAAGTGCAGTGCATTTTTGCAATTTTGATTAAAGATATTTCTGCAAGCAAGCATCCGATCTTTCTATAATAGATATGTCTGGATTCAGCATCTTACTGCCTTTAGCGGATAGAGAAAATCCTGCTGGTATGTTGCCTTTAAAGGTTGAGTGCACCTTAGCTTTTTTCCAATTATCTCCTCCCTTCTCTGGCTCTATGAAGCCAGAGCTGTCAGTCACAGAAGAGGGGAGGGTGAAGATAGATGGAAAACAAGCAGGGGGGACGGTGCACTAAAAGTGAACCAGTCAACAAGATTTAGCTCTATAAAGTAAATACATGGCCATAGTGGCAGTTATGCTGATTAAAGGGAAGCTGTGAGGTCAAAAAAGCGTTCTGACCTACAAGCAAGAGCCTGTGTGAGCTGCTAACCCTTTCCTACCCGTCCCTGTGTTGTTATATTGCGTAATGTGAAAGTAATAAAATACGTTTTATTACTTTCATATATTCTATGTAAATAGTATAGGTCTCTAACCCCATGGGCGTCTCATCGCCCTGTGGGCGTCTACATGCTTTCCATGGTACCACACCCCTGTGGGCGTGATACCATGGATTTACATGAGCGACGTCATTTCTGCAGCTTCAGAATTTCGAGTGTGCGCACTTACCATTCTAGTCGCCTTCTCATCCTGGCCCTTGCTTCTCGGCTTCTGACGTGCACTGCACATGACCGGAACCGCAGGCATCTTCTGAGCATGTGCAGTGCGCGTCAGAAGCAGACACACAAACACCAGGATGAGGCGGTGAAAATGGCAAGCGCGTGCACACGAGATTCTGAAGTAGCGACGGTTACGTCGCTGATGTAAATCCATTGTATCACGCTCACAGGGGCGTGATATGGAAAGCATGCAAACGTCCACAGGGTGATGAGACGCCCATGTGGCTAGAGACCCTATCATTTACATAGGACATATGAAAGTAATAAAATGTTACACAATATTACAACAACACAGGGACGGGTAGGAAGGGGTTAGCAGCTCACACAGGCTCCTGCTTGTCGGTCAGAACGCTTTTTTGACCTGACAGTTTCCCTTTAAATGGATACTTACAGTGAAGGAATCCAATCTTTGTTGCGGAATAATCTTCCTCTAAAGTTTTCATGATGACATCATCCGTGCATCGGGGCAAGACTTGGGGGGTAGGGTCGTCGTCTTCTCCGCCTGCCTCCTTTTTCTTTTACAGGTCCACGTATTCTGTCACCTGCCTCCTTTATGATTGTGGTAGGCAGTATATGCGCACTATGATTCTGTGGGCAGTCTGCAGGTCTTCAAGAATATGGTGCCAAATGCGGCGCATGTGCAGACAGCTTTCAGCTCAATTACCTCTTCAATAAGATGCAATCTTGATCTGTTCTTGTGTGGCCTCCGACAATGTTTTATTGAAGACAGTGTGCAATGATTCTACAGACTGTCTTCAATAAAATGGTGCCAGATGTGGCACAAGTGCAGATCAAGGTTTTGGCTTAAGGGTCATTGAACTGAATTCTCAGTCTGCGCATGCGCCACATCCAGCACAATTTTCCCTAAGGCTATGTGCGCACGTTGCGTAAATACATGCAGTTACGCTGCGCTTTGTAGCGCAGCGTAACTGCATGCGTCCTGCGTCCCCTGCACAGTTTATGGAGATTGTGCAGGGGCCGTGCGCACGTGGCGTCTTAGAGCGCAGCGCTTCGGCTGCTGCCCGAAGCGCTGCGTTCTAAGAAGTGACATGTCACTTCTTCCGTGCGCTTTGCCGGCAGCTCCTGCACTGTCTATGGCAGGAGCTGCAGGCAGAGCGCATGGAATCGGCTTTTTTTTTTTTCTCTACGGACATTTTCTGCAGCGATTTGAAGCGCACGTGTGCTCTTCAGATCGCTGCAGAAATTTCTGCAGGGCTAGTACGCAACGTGCGCATATAGCCTTAGACCTGCAGAATGCCGACAGAATCACAATGCGCACGCTATTTGCCAGGAAATTGGTCCTGTGCAAACTTCACTCAAAAAGTGATATGGATAACCAAGAATTAACATCTGAGGACTTGGAGGTATTAAGAATCTTGAAGGAACTTGAGGAAGAATCAACTGGTACACCTTCAGGTAAATTCCCCACCTCGATCTATCCGCACTCTCCTGCCTTTCTCCCTTTCCCTGCAGGTCGACATTTTTAATAAGCTAGTTCTGGATGATCTACGGAACCTTAAGAGATCTACGAGTGGTCACAATCTCTCTTTGAAACATAAAAAAGCAATTAGGCTATGTGCGCACTAGGCCGTTTTACCCGCGGATTTGCTGCTGAAATTTCTTGAGAAATGTCTGCAATCTTTGTGCAGACATTTCCCAGCAAATCCTCTGAGACAAAAAAAATAGCTGTGCGCACTGTGCGGATTTTTCTCAAGAAATTTCCTTGAGAAGATTTTCTTGAGAAAATTTCTTGAGAAAATGAGCATGTCAATTTTTTCCGCAGGTACCTGCGGATTTCTGCAGTATAGCCTGCAAAATCCGCAGGGAACAACCTGCGGCAAAATCGCGGCTAATCCGCGGCAAATCCGCATGCGGATTTACCGTGGATTTGGTGCGGATTTTTTCCGGAGGTCCGGAATCTTCCACTCCCAGAAGTTTCTCAAGAAATTTTCTTGAGAAACTTCACATTTCTAGTGCGCACAAAGCCTTAATGAATTGAGATCGTTAGAGGGAGTTGTGATCAAACCTGCGGACAAAGAGGGAAATGTGGTAATTTGGCCCACAGATATGTACGAACGTGAGGCCTTTAGTTACGAGATCGTGACACCTATACTCCACTATCTGCTAATCCCATCAAAGGGTTTGAGTCTGAACTAGAGGATATTCTTGAGGCGGCCCTACTAGGTGGTGTCATCACAAAAAAGGTATACGAGGGTCTCCACACCAAGTTCCCAGTAACGCCCACATTTTATTTATTACCAAAAATACACAAGAATCCATTGTGTCCCCCAGGACGTCCGATTGTCTCTGGCATCGGAGGGCTTTGCGATAACATCTGCAAGTTTATTGAATTCTATTTACATCCATTAGTTGAAAAGCTGCCCTCTTTTGTCAGAGACACCTCGGATGTCTTGAGGAGGATCAATGGTATTTCTTTGGATAGTGGTGTGTTGCTGGTGACAGTTGATGTAGAGACTCTATATTCATGTATCCGGCACTGCGATGGTATGGCCGCTGCAAGGTGTTTTCTCCGGATGAGCAATTGTGATATTGAAATGCAGAACTTGATTTTGGAACTGTTGGAATATATACTTACCCTCAATTTCTTTTTGTTCAAGGATCGGTTCTTCCTCCAGAGCCGCGGCTCTGCAATGGGTGCGGCGTGCGCCCCGTCATATGCAAACCTTTCTGGGGTCGTGAGAGAGGGAGGTTCTTGGTGACGGGGCCTGCGCCGCTTCCCCAGTGCAGTGCTGGCTAAGATATATTGATGACATCTTGATTTTCTGGAGGGGAACCGACCTTGAACTACAGGAATTTATCACATCCCTAAATTGCAATGATTTAAATATCAGACTCACCTATAAATGGGACCCAGTAGAATTGGATATTTTGGATATCAAGGTGATGACATTACCTGACCGAACAATCCAAACTACCATCTTTAGAAAAGAGACCTCAGTGAATAGTCTCCTGCACGCATCATCAGAACATTTACCCTCCACAATCAGGGCAATTCCAACAGGGCAGTTTTTGCGTGCACGGAGAGTCTGTTCTACAGACGACTCTTTTGAACATCAGGCCCTGGATCTTAAAGACCGTTTCAGAGATAGAGGTTACAGTCTAAGGGACATTAAACGAGGATATCATAGAGCCAAAACTACGCCTAGAGATCAATTCCTCATACATAGTGACAAAAATAAACATCAAGATACTACTATTCGATTCATCTCGACCTATAATAATCAGTGGGAGGAGATTAGGAAAATATTATATAAGCATTGGTCAATTTTACAGATCGAACCATCACTTAGAACAGTGCTTCCTAAATATCCAGCACTGACAGCTCGGAGGAATCGTAATCTAAAAGATCACTTAGTACATAGTCACTATGTCCCTAAGATTTCGTTCCCTTTTTGACGTTGGACCACCCCGATGGGGATGTTTCCCTTGTGGAACATGCCTGTCATGTTGCAATATTGAGAAGACAAAAACTTTTGTGTCGGCAGATGGCAAAAGGAACTTTGAGATGAGGCACTTCATTACTTGCAGCACCGAGTACGTAATCTACGCAGCCAAATGTGGATGCGGGCTGTTATACGTAGGATTAACATCAAGGCAGTTTCGGGTCCGGGTGCGTGAGCACGTTAGAGACATCATTGCTGCAAGGGAGGTGCCTGATCTCGAGGCCCTGAAAACCATCCCCCGACACTTCAAATTATACCATTCTTGCGACCCTTCCTCCTTGAAAGTAAGAGGAATTGATAAGCTAAAATTAGGAATAAGAGGGGGGAATCACAAAAAGGCATTGGCGAAATTAGAATGTCGCTGGATTGTAACATTAGGGACAATGACTCCCTCTGGACTTAACAAAAAACTGTCCTTTGCACCATTTTTATGATATCAATTGTCAAATTATTATTACTCTCTCCCGTTTTTGTTTTTAATGGTGTGTTTTTCTACGTGTTTTTTAATTTTAATTTATTTTCTCTCATTTTTGCTTAGTTTGTTTTTCATCCATGATCAAGTGGCATGGATGAGGCATCCCATCAAAAGCAAGAGGCCTTTATGGAGGCATCTGTCCTGGACATTGGATCTTTCAATATTTTCAAGATGGCCCCCTTCACAAGCATGAATAAACGGAATTTCTTTTTATATTATCCATCTTATGTACCTAAATATTGTAAAATATGTGTATTATCCACTATTGGATGTTTTCAATGATCTAGGATTTACATTTTGTTCTGGTTTTATCTTGTTGGCAGGTATTTTACCTGATGTAGACTCCGACTCTATCTCCATTTTTGTGGATGGGAGCCGTGGGTTCACATCATGTCAAATTCCTGATATACTCTCCCTTCCCACTTTTTTAACTTTTTACAAGATGATACAATATCTGGTAGTTTAGATACATGAGTGTATAACATCGTTATTGATTTATCTCTATAAAAATCTCCTTTTTACTGTGATAGTGAGCACATATCGTGCACTGGCAAAACTAGTGGTGAAATGTATATACTTATGGGAATCTAAAATTCTTTCCCTTTTTCTCTATTAACTATTCATATTTAGTGTAGAAATAGATATTGGGATCCCCCCATGTTCCCCCAGATACTGTTCGTGTTATTCCAAAGCCCCTTTTCATCTCCATGCTCCTTGTACAGTTTGACCTTTTCTGTGCCCTTTTCTAAAATGGCTGCACCCATGGCGCGCATGCGCGGTGTTGTCTCCTCAGCGTCTTTGAATGACGACTTCCTTAACGGGATGGGGCGGGCACAGTGTGACGACACTATGGTGCCCGCGTCACTTCCGGGAACGGCCTGATGACTGACGCTCGGGATGGGATCCCGCCCCCCCCCCCATGCGGCCTGAATGGGCGGTCGGCGTTTTTTCATGATAATTGGCCACAGATAAAAAGACCGCTCTTGCAGCACACCATGTCGCAGCTCCCTGAGGAAGACCACGAAACGCGTTGGGGTGCGGTGCTGTTACTCTGGATTGGATTCACCATGGGTAAGCAGGAATGCATTTTATAATGATGACGTGCAACTATAACTATGATGTAATGGACACGTGTCTGCTTTAACTCTGCCTCTACCCCCCATGGTGACCCACCAGACCTAATGCATTGCTCTGGATTTTTATCTGATACCTACATGTGATTCACTTTCTAATTGTAATTTTTGATCACTCTATATGCTATTCACAGTATGCCCATTTTTTTGTACTTAATAAAGATGTGTAAAGCTCATTTCAAGAGTTGATCTTGTTTGAAACTTACCTCTCAAACATATGACTTCGGTTGCTACTCCCTTTTCATTCTCAGTCTTTCATATTATTCTTCTAGGGAGCAACTATATGCTAACTAACGATGTTTAAGGGACTTCCATGTGTCCCATCCTGTTTTCTAATCATGGTGGCGTGGAATTTCAAAAAGGAGGCAGGCCAGTGAATAATCAGTGGATCTATAGAAGAAAAATGAGGCAGGGGGCGAAGACCCTTCCCTAAGTCCCAGCCCGATGCACAGATTACGTCATCATGAAAATATTAGAAGATTATTCAACAACCAAAGATCGGATTCCTTCACTGCAGGTATCCATGTAATCAGCATCACAGCGCCATCATGGCCATGAATTTGCTTTAAAGGGCACCAAGCACCTGGACTTGGTCTGAACAGTTATTCTGTGCTGACAATCCCTTTAACCCACAAATAGTGAGGTGGGGTTTGCCACACCCCAGGGAAATTTTGTTCAGCTGGCATTCATTGGAAAATGCTGGTAAGAATCATCAATGTATTACATTTTCCAATACTTGAGGGTGTCAAAAATTTGGTATACTCGTGTAATCAATTGCCAATAAGAAACTGATTAAAACAAATCTGATATTTGCATTTTCTGTAAAAACTAGAGATTTCTAAACACAGGGGTATAGGAAGCCCCCACATCACCAGTTGAGGGTTAAAGCTATTCACATGAATGATGTTAAAGGGAACCTGTCAGGTCCCATATGCCTTGTAGCCTACAAGCAGGGTGATGTCTAGCCTAAAAACCCCTTCCTACCCATCCCTGTGTTGTAATATTGTGTAAAATATTAATTTATAAAAAAAAGTTTTATAACTTACGTGTTCCCTATGTAAATGAGCATAGGGACTAGTCACAGTTTGCCCTCTTTCCGTGGTATCACATCCCTGTGGGTGTGATAACATGGATTTACATAAACGACGTTAGTCAGCGCCTGGAAATCCCGCACATTCGTGCTTCTCATTCGCGTAGCCTTCTAGACGGGGCAAAGCGACGCCCTTGGGACTAGTCCCTCTGCTCATTTATATAGGGGGCACGTAAGTTATAAAACTTTTTTTATTTACAAATTTTGCACAAGATTACTAGACAGGGATTGTGTAGGAAGGGGTTTTTAGGCCACACATCACCCTGCTTGTAGGTTACAAGGCATATGGGACCTGATAGGTTCCCTTTAATTTGTTTGCGTGTAGACAAGGCACCGCCTCCCCCCCCACCCTATTAAAAGTCACGGAGTTGTGTAACAATGAACACACCCGGATATAGATTTTTATCCTAACTTGCCCAAAGTCGGGCCTAGATGCAGATTTAAGATTCCTCACGTGGAAAATCAGCCTCGGTACACTTGAGCCATGAGCAGTCCCCTCAGTTCTAGTGTTTTTACATTCTTGGAGGGGTCATCCTTCCACAAGGTATTATACAGTAATCTAAAGTAAGAACTAACTGCCCCTGACTTTAGGAGAGCCTGGTTAAGCTTTCACTATAACTGGCAGAATTAAGAATGATGCTGTGGAGTATTATACTGGCAGTAAAATAAGAAAGGTAATGTTTTTGTAAATTTTAGCCTCTATGCACATTACATTGATGACCTTTCCTTTGGCTAAGTTATCCATATCAAATGAGTGGGGGCTCAGCACCTGTTTGAATGGGGTAATGGTCCGTTATAGGCACCACCGCCATGTTTATTGTCTATGGGACTGCCAGAGATAGAGTGCTGTACCCGGTGTATTAAGGATAATTTATATTGGCCAACCCCCGTCCCCCTACTAAGTGGTGGTCAATATGGGATTTCATAATAAAAAGGTAATACTATAAGAAACACACAAAACATTTTTTTATTTTATTACATCCATTTTAATGATCACTTGCCAAGTATAAACCATCCTGGTGGGTAATAGCTGCCGTTTATCCACAAGAGGACACATAACCGCGCATCAGGGAAGGGGGATAGACCACTGCTGACAGTCGTTCTATTCACAATCATTGTGCATGAAAGCAGCAGCTGGATATTGAGTTCCTGAGTATCTAATTCAGATTCTTTCTCCTTTATTGCTAGACATCATTCTACCATAGATCAATCATGTTAATCACAATTCTGTGCAATGTGACGCCGAGCACGGGACACAGTCATGTCTGCATATAGGACCATGGCTTTATGGTGAGCGAGGGCTGTAGTCTCCCATCATGCATCAGTCTCCTATAAGGCCTTCAGCTACAAACTGTAAATCCCAGCATGCCCCAGACATTAGGCCAGTGCATGGTGGGAGTTGTAGATTTGTAGGGTGGGGAATTTATATATTCATATAATCTACAGCTCTAAGTCAAGGTATTACAATGGGGCTCCACCATGTAACAAATTACATACCGACCTGTATCATGTTCTTTATAACGTCACACAAGCGAGTGATAGAGACAGTCTGGTGGCTCGGCCGAAAGCATAATGCTGCGAAAGCTTACAGACGGGGCTGGTGTACATGCACGAGCCAAGGATCATCAGCCATTGAGGAAAACGGCATTTCACATGAAAGGGGGTGTATGGAGAGGAAAAAAGTCTGGTTATTCCAACAAAAACAGCACTATCCGTGCACATAGGCTCCCCGATAAGCTGTCATTAAGTGGACAAATGTAAACAAACCAGGGCGCAGAACACCACAGTGTAGTGGCCACTCCGGGGTCTAATAGATCGGCTACTATTCAAGGGAATAGACACTGAGCTGCAGTACCTGAGAACAGCCACTACACAGTGTACGGAGCTATGCGCCGTGCATTGTTTACATGAGGTCACTGCTGCAGCCAATCAGTGAGCGTGGCGGACCAACGCCAATCTGGTAATGATCTAGCCTTAAAACAACGTCTGTAACGCATCCCCTCAGCTGTTATAGCTCTTCTTCTGGAAAAGCTGGGTAACTACTAGTTATAGTAGGTGCTATATTGGTTGGAGGCAGATATAAATAACACATGGAACAGCTGAATGCAACGGCTGCACCTGCACTTTGTCACTTTTCAGGACCCGTGCCATCCGCACCTACAATGTATCAAGTCTTCATGCCATCAAGTTACATTACATAGTGGCCAAACTCTGAATATGTAATCGAATCTCTATGTAATAAGTTTCTATTGTGCATAGCTTTTGTACTGTAAAGGGTTCATTATAAGACGAGGGAGATCTGTGAGCAGACGAAGCACAGCACTAGTGGGACCGGGGTACTGAGCACATATCTCCTGATTTACCAGGCTTATACAGATAGTACCCTGGGGGGCTGTAAGCAGTGCTAGACCATGAGCTTAAAAGAGGGTCGTCTATGATTAGAAAAACATTTCTGCTTCCTTTACAAAAAAAAATAAAAAAATTATATATATATTATAAAATCTGACGTCCATAAGCTGAGAGCCAAGGAGTTGGTGGTACCCGTGGTACCCAGAGAGTCACGTTAGAATATCCCACTATTATTCAGTCTGTTTATATTCTTTCCAGCCATGTCTGAGCATTCTTAAAGGGATGTTCCATCATTATCAGGATATACCCATTGCTTACAGCATTAGTCACTTCCTTGTAGGAGAGGTGAGAGAGCTAATGAAGTGGTGTCTGCTAATTTCGCATGTGAACACTCATGTATCAGCAGGTATCATTCACCCTTCTTAATCTAATGAATGGGACAGGACCTTTGAGACCCCCACTGATATGTCCTAACTTAATAATTGAATGTTTCCTTTCTCCAAGACCCCCTCCAATCCTGAGAAGAAAAAAGCGATACCCCAGATCCTTGACCATGTACGTTGTACGTCTCCATTTATATGAACAGGAATAGCTGTGCAGCCAAGCGTTGCTGTGTGGAAACACAGTTCTGCAGCCCCTTTATTCTCCAGGTCAGTGGGGTCCCAGCATTCCTTTCCCCAGCGAGGATTAAGAGCTGGCCATCACTATTAATTTCACATATCAGTAACAGTGACAATTCAGAGTGCATGTCCTCCACCTTTGCAAAGATCCTGAATGTCATATTTATGGACACAGTCAGTCCATACTTTTCAGGTTCACCTGCCCATCAGGATTTTTGGAAAGCTGGGTGACATATCCCTTGTCTGGAGCAATAACCGCCACCTTTTGAAATCCACAATCTGTTACACTGTTAGTATAGAAACAGATATATTGGGGGTATGTAGTGTGTGTATTGTGTTTTTACATTTCACATACGCCTCTGACTCTGTAGTATCTGCAATCCATGCTCACTGTGGCTACTGCCCCCTGCAGGTGGACACCATGAATGACCCCACTGTTCTGTTTTATAGAAATATTTTGTAATAACTTAAAAATACTTTTTTTTTGTTAAATTAGATTTATAAAATAAATCGGGGAAGAGATTATTATACAGAAGTAGAGAAAACCTAAAATCGGAGGCCTTTATTACAGGATATAGGATTTCAGCAGCGTTTTACCTTGGGCAGTACAACAGCTGCCAGGATAGAGCAAGGCAGTAGTGGGTACGCTATGGGAACCTCATCTAGGAAGACTTGTGTGCCATCGCTCCTACGTATCAGCGGGCAGGTGCTTAGATGTAGGGACAGGGTATTGTGAGACAATAGGACCTTTCTAAAGAACAGGTCGAGAGCAGCATGACCCAGTCCTCTGGCCGTAAGTTTTGTAAAACATTGTCAACACTCAGGCACACGGTCCAAGATAGCTGTCATGTTAGTGGTCGAATCCTATGTGATAAGCGACCACCAGGGCTGATCTGGCACCGCTTATCCCACTGAAATATCATGTGATCCAGACCAGACACATTATGGTTGGAGTCAGGTTGTCTATACACCAGACCCTACATGTGGTGCTGTGCAATAAACATCAAGAACATGATATACAATACTGTGTAATGTTACTATGCTTCATTACTTCACATTGCTTTGAGTAAAACTCCAAGTTGTAGCTGGAAGAAGTCTTCTATCCCAGCCCGAGAGGCTCAGGAAGAGACGGTGGGATCGCTGGTCCATGTAGAAAAGTTTTCTGAACCGTGCAGTGCTCATAGGGTTCATGTTTCTTATGCTGCTGCAATTGCATGAGATGATGGGGTAGTTGTCCTCCGGTTTGTGTAGGGTAATAGGGTGGTTAACGCTACAGCTTAACAGTCTATGGCCTAGATACCTATACCAAGGTGGAGGACACCAGGTTATCAGGCCCCTGCTACCGGTAACCTTACATAAAGGCCCTATGTGGGAAGACAATGAACTGCTGTCATATCCAATGATACACTGTTCCTAAATGAGGTTTTAGTTTCCCTCTGCTATCCTGACGCAGGCTGCAGTGAGGGAGGGGACGGGGTGAGGATTGGCTGAGCTGTTACATGGCCTTTACTTTAATCTGCTTCATTTTCATCTGCTTCTTCTCCATCTTCTTCTGCTCCCGGCGCTGGGCGGCTTCCTGGATAGATATGAAAAGAAGTGTGACAGTCACATATAAGTAGTTAAACGCAACTGGGTCTAACCCTAGCTCTGGTCGCTGTGTAACACAACTGACACCACTATCTATAGAGAGGACTCGCGCCATACATCTGTACCTAACATGACGTATGCAAGTCACGTCGGGAACGGGTTAAAACCCACAAAACACTATCAATCAGCAATTTACAAGACAAAATAGCAGGATATATACAGACGGTTATCTTTGTATTCATTTTTAGGAATTATAATAAGAGGAATCAGAAAAAAGACAAGTTGTTTAAATCACAATTTTTAGATTCTGTCCTCTTGTTGTGTTAGGAAACAATACGTATACATAGCCAAACTATATCTATCTATAATCTCTATCTTTTATCTCGCCATCTATCTCGCTATCTATCTCTCTATCTCTCACTCTCTCTATATCTATCTATCTCTCACTCTCTCTATATCTATATCTATATCTATATCCACACACACACACGAAGGTAGCCCGATTCTAACGCATCGGGTATTCTAGAATTTATTGTGTAGTTACTGTATGATTTTTGTTATATATATATATATATATATATATTATATATATATATAGATGTTGTCTGTAGTTGCCAGTGTTTGTGTAGTGCGCTGTAAATGTTCTGGGTGGGGGTGTGTGAGAGCGGTGTTGTTTGTATGTTGCGTTGTTTGTAGAGCGCTGTGTGTCTGCAGCGTTGTGTGTGTGTGTGTGTGTGTTGTGTTGTTTGTGGAGCGCTGTGTGTCTGCAGCATTGTGTGTGTGTGTGGTGCTGTATGTGTTGCACGGTTTGTGTGGGTGTGTATGTTTTGGGGGGAGGTATGTTTTGTGCAGTGTGTGTGTGTGTGTGTGTGTGTGTGTGTGTGTGTGTGTTGGAGGAGTAGTCCTGGAGGGAGAGGAGTATAATAGTAGGAATAGTCCTGGGGGTAGAGGAGTATAATAGGAGAAGTAGTCCTGGGTGGAGAGGAGTATAATAGGAGGAGTAGTCCTGGAGGTGAGGAGTATAATAGGAGGAGTAGTCCTGGGGGGAGAGAAAAGGATAATAGGAGTAGTAGTCCTGGGGAGACAGGAGGATAATAGGAGGAGTAGTCCTGGGGGGAGAGGAGTATAATAGGAGGAGTAGTCCTGGGGAGACAGGAGGATAATAGGAGAAGTAGTCCTGGGGGGAGAGCAGGATAATAGGAGGAGGAGTCCTGGGGAGACAGGAGGATCATAGGAGGAGTAGTCCTGGGGAGACAGGAGAATCATAGGAGGAGTAGTCCTGCAGGGAGAGGAGGATAATAGGTGGAGTAGTCCTGGGGGGTGAGGAGGATAATAGGAGTAGTAGTCCTGGGGAGACAGGAGGATAATAGGAGTAGTCGTCCTGGGGAGAGAGGAAGATAATAGGAGGAGTAGTCCTGGGGAGACAGGAGGATAATAGGAGGAGTAGTCCTGGGGGGAGAGGAGTATAATAGGAGGAGTAGTCCTGGGGAGAGAGGAGGATAATAGGAGGAGTAGTCCTGGGGGGAGAGCAGGATAATAGGAGGAGGAGTCCTGGGGAGAGAGGAGTATCATAGGAGGAGGAGTCCTGGGGAGACAGGAGGATAATAGGAGGAGTAGTCCTGGGGAGACAGGATAATAGGGGGAGTAGTCCTGGGGAGACAGGAGGATAATAGGAGGAGTAGTCCTGGGGGGAGAGGAGTCTAATAGGAGGAGTATTCCTGTGGGGAGAGCAGGATAATAGGAGTAGTCGTCCTGGGGAGAAAGGAGTATAATAGGAGGAGTAGTCCTGGGGAGAAAGGAGGATAATAGGAGGAGTAGTCCTAGGGTGAAAGGAGTATAATAGGAGGATTAGTCCTGGGGGGAGAGGAGGATAATAGGAGGAGTAGTCCTGGAGGTGAGGAGTATAATAGGAGGAGTAGTCCTGTGGGGAGAGCAGGATAATAGGAGTAGTCGTCCTGGGGAGAAAGGAGGATAATAGGAGTCGTCGTCCTGGGGTGAAAGGAGTATAATAGGAGTAGTAGTCCTGGGGGGAGGGGAGTATAATAGGAGGAGTAGTCCTGGGGGGAGAGGAGGAGTCCTGGTGGGAGAGGAGGATAATAGGAGGAGTAGTTCTGGGGGAGAGGAGTATTATAGGAGGAGTAGTCCTGGAGGTGAGGAGTATAATAGGAGGAGTAGACCTGGGGGGAGAGGAGGATAATAGGAGTAGTCGTCCTGGGGGTAGAGGAGTATAATAAGAGTAGTCCTGGGGGTAGAGGAGTATAATAAGAGGAGTAGTCCTGGGGATAGAGGAGTATAATAATAGTAGTCTTGGAGGTGAGGAGTATAATAGGAGTAGTCCTGGAGGTGAGGAGTATAATAGGAGGAGTAGACCTGGGGGGAGAGGAGGATAATAGGAGGAGTAGTCCTGGGGGTAAGGAGTATAATAGGAGTAGTAGTCCTGGAGAGAGAGGAGTAAAATAGGAGGAGTAGTCCTGGAGAGAGAGGAGTATAATAGGAGGAGTAGTCCTGGAGAGAGAGGAGTATAATAGGAGGAGTAGTCCTGGAGAGAGAGGAGTATAATAGGAGGAGTAGTCCTGGGGAAGGGGAGTATAATAGAAGTAGTCCTGGAGGAGAGGTGTCTGATAGGTGGAGTAGTCCTGGGGGGAGGTGTATAGGTGCCCAATGTGTGTGGGGGGCGTGGCCGAGCGGGGCAGACGTGGCTGAGCGTGTGGGGGCGTGGCCGAGCATGTGGGGGGCGTGGCCGAGGGGGGGCAGAGTGGGGGGCATGGCCGAGGGGGGCAGAGTGGGGGGCGTAGCCGAGGGGGCAGCGTGTGGGGGGGCGTGGCCGAGGGGGCAGCGGCCGAGCGGGGGCATGGCCAAGGGTGGGGGCGTGGCCGAGCATGTGGGGGCGTGGCCGAGGGGGGGCAGAGTGGGGGGCATGGCCGAGGGGGGCAGAGTGGGGGGCGTAGCCGAGCAGGGCAGTGTGGGGGGGCGTGGCCGAGGGGGCAGCGTGTGGGGGGGAGTGGCCGAGCGGGGGGCATGGCCGAGGGTGGGGGCGTGGCCGAGGGGGCAACTATGCGAAGCGGTTTCCATAGTTACCTGATGTGTATCATTGTTATCAGCGTACGTGTGCCGGGAGTCGGGGTATGCTAGTAAGCATGGTACACATCAGGTAAGTATTCAAAGAGACAGTGCTGGGTCACTTGTTGGTCTCCTGCTGTGCAGCACGCATCAGCGTGTGACAGCGGGAGACCAACGATCTGAATGGGCAGGGAGCCGGCATACGCTGGTAACCATGCTACACAATATTACCCGATGTGTACCATGGGTACCAGCGTACCCCACCCCCGCACGCACGGGAGCCCACACCAGCGTACACCGGCAACCCCAGCAATGCGAGGGTATGTGTCGGCTGGGTTGCCGGCGTGCGCTGGTGTGGGCTCCCGGGGGTACAGCACTCACCTGGGAGTCGGGGCTCCGTATCGGTTCGGGGAATGCGTGCGGGGGGCGGGGCCAGAGCGAGCGTGCAATGTGTGAGGGGGCGGGGCGTGGCCGAGTTGCCAATGCGTGCAGGGGCCGGGGCGAGAGGCCAATCCGTGCGGGGGGGGCGGAGCCGAGGCGAGCGGCCAATGAGACGCTTGTCACAGTAACGACAGAATTTTGGAGCAAGACAGACAGACAGAATAAGGCAATTATATATATAGATGTCTATATAATAGACTCTCACCCTATCTTTTGTATTGAAGCAGGTAATGAGCTTATGCAAAGAGAAGAAATGGGTCAACTGTGACATGGCCTATTTTGATTGATGGATCCTATGTTATCCGCTGTTATACAGGGGTTATCAGTAGGGATGAGCGGACCTGTGGACATTTGGGTTTGGCAAGGCTTTAGTTAAAAGTTTGGTGCAGGGTCGGAACTGGACCCCCGGAACCCATAAAAGTCAATGTGGAACCTGAACTTCTGTGCTGTAAAATGGTCTAGTAAGGGCTAGAAGCTACAAAAGGAAGCAAAATGGGGACAAATGCCCAGCAAACAAATCTGGATAGGTAATTAAAAAAAGAAACACATTGGGTCCAGCCTATTTTTGATAACCAGCGCAGGTACAGTAGACAACTGTAGGCTGCAGCCCTCAGCTGTCCGCTTTACCTTGGCTAGTTGTCAAAAATAGGGGGGATCCCACGTCATTTTTTTAAAAAAAATATTTAAATAAATAATAATTAAAAAATGGCATGGGCTTTGCCCCATTGTTGATAACCATCCAAGGTAAAGCAGACAGCTGGAGCTGGTATTATCAGGCTGGGAAGCCCATGGTTATTTGGAACCTCTCAGCCTAAAAATAACAGCCCACAGCCGCTCCAGAAGTGGCGTATCCATTAGATACACCAATTCTGGTGCTTTGCCTGGTTCTTCCTGAATGCCCTGGTGCGGTGGCAATCAAAGTAATACTTTTGAGATTGAAATAAGCTGTGAATTGATAATACCAGCCCTTAGCTGTATGCATTACCTTATAAAAAAATATGGAGTCCCCATATTGTTTTGTGTTTATTTAAATAATTTAAAAAAAATAATACATTTTTAAAAATGACATTGCGTCATCTCTATTTTTGATAACCAGCTAAGGTAAAGCAGACAGGAAATAGGAAGGAGCGCCCAAGTGCTATTTTATTTCTTTTCCTAATTCTTTACGACAACATTCAGGCACTTTCCCAATGCAATAAAGCTAGTTGAAAAAAAAACCATTACTATTTTGTAAAAATGATCTGCACCTCAAAAACAATAGGTCCTTTTCTGACAACACAACACTTTTAAAAGGTATAGACATTTCAACCTTCAAAACTCACCTCCAGCCGGCGCTGCTTCTCGGGATCCTCCTCATTCATGATGCGCTCTTTCTCGGCTCTTTTCTTCTCTTCGCGTCGGGTTTGTGCGGCTTCTTGGCGCTGCACATGTGTAAGCTTTAGGAAGTTCTCCTCTACGCGGGCGCGGTTCTTATCAGCTTTTTGTTTTCCCTGCAATTTTGTGGCGGCAGGGTGTTAAAAGTAAATTAGTTCCACTAGTTAGTCACCAGATTTTTGCTATTCCACATGACAGCATGATGTAGTGACAGAGACCCAGATTCCAGTGTTGAGTCACTTACTAGGCTGCTTGATGCAGTTTTGAAGAAAAAAAAAAAATCACTTTAACTGCTATACATCTAGCAGTTCTCTTTATGCTGATGTCTGTGTAACCCCACCCACACCACTGAATGGCAGCTTTCTGTGTACACTGCATGGGCAGAAAGGTGCCAAGCGCTGGTGGGTGTGGCGCAGTTTTACAGAGCTCATGCATGTTGAGGTCCACATGGCAGCAGGTTTACTAGTTCTCTAGTGATAAAATCACTGTTCATCAGCAGGGGTTTATTAAAGCTCCAGAAAGCAGGCCAGTAAGTGATACATCGCTGGAATCAGGGTCTGTCTCTAAATTATGCTGCTCTTTAATTAGTGACAGAGTCCCTTTAATACTTGTTTATAGTGAAGGTGATAAATAAGATCATGTGTTCCATAAGACAGATTTCCCTGGCGTAACTCACCTCTCTGTTCAGACGAAACTTCTTCACTTTGTCAATGCTGTAAATCACCATGTTCATCAGCGGTAGGAGAGACTCCATATCCTTTACTGATGCGTTTCCAGCTCCAGGCACTACGATGGAAAGATTTAATCAAATGATTTTCAAAGTTTTCCTATGTTTCCCTTAATTGTTTAGTACCCCTCATCCTTACCATTAAATGTAAACAGAAGAGTCTTCTTGGTCTCTGGCAGTTTAAGAGGCTGCCCTTCCCTGAAAAAGACCAGCGTGTAAGGGACAAATACCAAAACTTAAGGGTAACATACAATTTTCTGTGATATCAGCCTATAAAATATATGAATATTAAATAGGAGCCTGTGCCTAATCCATCTCAAGTGTCACATACGTCAATAACACACGTCTGTAGAATCACCGTGGTTCAGTTCTAGAAATAGTCAACTGGTGTTTTAGAGGGGTATTCCAGGTGGAGGAAGTCATCACATATCTAATGAGAGAGGTGATAACCTCTAGATCAGAGGGGGTCTGATCGATCGCCAGAAAGGGGCACTTTTATCCCTTTTAGGCTAGTGACGGCCATATATTCTCTCAGCCAAGAGAATCGGGACGATTATGCAAATCACACTGATCAGAAATCATAGTGTGATACGATTGTCTCGGATAAAGAAACAACGGAGGAAAAAAAAAGTCTCCATCATGTCAGTCCGTGAAAATCGGACTGCACTCAGGTGTCGTCCGAGTGCAGTCCAATGTTTTCCATGGTCTCAATGACTTGCATGGCTGAGTGTGATCCAATAATTGGATGCATCCCGGACATGCTGTTTTTTTTATTTTTCCTCGGGCCCATAGAAGAACAATGGTCCGAATGTGAACTAATGTTTTTTGTCGAATGACACTTGGATTGAACATACGGCAGTGTGAGAGAGTCCTTACAATGAAGCATTAGCGACCTCTGCTCCATTTACCCTTTATGTGACTGCCAAGAGAAAGCCAAATACAGCGCTCCGGTAGCCCCATAGAGAATGAATAAAGCAACATTCGAGCATGCGCTCATTTCTAATAAGGATTAAAGTCCCTGTTCTGGCGATCGGTGGGGGTCCCCAAAAGATTTACATTTTATCAAGACTTATTTTAAGAGCACTTAATATTGCTATAATGAAAATTGCTGCAAGTTTTGAGAATTTTTACCCTATTTTGCATCTCCCATAATTTTTTTTTATTAAAGAAAAACACAGGCAGGACCAATTACAGACCAAGAAATGTAGCATAATGTCTTCCAGAAAGCCGCATATATTGCAGCTGGAACCTACCTGACTGATCGTTGGCCTCAATGTCATTTCCCGATGCACAGAAAGCATTTGCTTCTTTAAAAATGTGACTATTTACTTGGGTTCAGGATTACTGTATAAAGCCAAGTTTTGAGGAATTTTCTCCTTTGTTTCTCAATGCCTCAATATTTTCAAAATTTCTGCTGTCAGTGAATAGAAACATTCTCCTCAAAAGGCTAGGTCCACATTTCCGTTGATTATGATCAGTCACAATCCGCTCTGATGAACAACGCAATCCGTTTGGCGGATTCCGTTGTCTCCCATAGACTTGTATGAGCGGTGGATTGTGACCGATGCCCTTGCTTTGCATCCGCCGCCCGACTGATCATTTGTGGAACGACTGACCGTTGGGCGGCAGGAACACATGCTGTCTCTTGGCGGCCGAACTATCAGCTGATTGCCCGGCTCCTGTGAGCGATCAGCTGATCTCCCGGCGGCTGGCTAATGAGAGCGATCAGCTGATCGTTCTCAATAGCCGGCCGCCAGGAGATCATCTGTTCACTCTCATTAGCCGGCCACCAGGAGATCAGCTGATTGCTCTCAAAAGCCGGCCGCCAGGAGATCATCTGTTCACTCTCATTAGCCGGCCGCTGGGAGATCAGCTGATCGCTCTCAAAAGCCGGCCGCCGGGAGATCATCTGTTCACTCTCATTAGCCGGCCGCCGAGAAATCTGATCGCTCTCAAAAGCCGGCGGCCGGCTATTGTGAATGATCAGCTGATCACTCTCAAAAGCCGGCCGCCGGGAGATCATCTGATCGCTCTCAAAAGCCGGCGGCCGGCTATTGTGAACTATCACTCGTTTTATAACAGAATCTGCTTTCTCGTGAGAATGAATTCCAATTCTTGTCACCCGTTGTACAACGCATCAGTCACAAGCGTCAAGCAATGCATGTGACTGATGCAAAATAACAGAAATGTGAACCTAGCCTTACACATAGGCACTAACCCAATACTTCTCACAGATGAGAGTTTGCTACAGTTACATCCAGCCTGGGCCATTCTATGAGTGTAATACACTGTGCAACAGAAACAGGAGAGCAATCCATTCGATTCCTCTCCTGTTTCTACACGGGGGTAATTTCCTAACCCTGTATATTATTTAGGCAGCATACTTAGAAAATGCAGTTTGGAAATGAGTAAATTGTATTTCAATGGCTCACGCTGGGCAATATAATGGTAACATCTGTAGATGTCGACTCTCACATCAACTATTGGAGGTCTTAATTTATGCTAGAATTCTGGGCTTTCAGTTTGGCATATGGCATCACACTTTCTATAAACCAAACCTTTTCTTTATACAGCACACCCACATAACGGGCGAGGAACAAAATGGTCCAAAACAAGTAATAAACGTGGAGCAGAATTCAAGAGGCTTAGCACTATACTGGATACGACCCATTCAAGCCCTCTAAGAAAGGTGAAGTGTATACAGTTTTCGGTCTTAAAATATTCACAAATCAAATTTGCACTACATATTATCTATATCTATCTCTCTATATCTATCCCTATATCTCTCACTAATTTTATTTATATATATATATATATATATATATATATGAAGGGAATTTTGTTTACTTACCGTAAATTCCTTTTCTTCTAGCTCCAATTGGGAGACCCAGACAATTGGGTGTATAGCTATTGCCTCCGGAGGCCACACAAAGTATTACACTTAAAAGTGTAAGGCCCCTCCCCTTCTGGCTATACACCCCCAGTGGGATCACTGGCTCACCAGTTTTAGTGCCAAAGCAAGAAGGAGGAAAGCCAATAACTGGTTTAAAGACCAATTCAATCCGAGGAAACATCGGAGAACTGAACCATACCACATGAACAACATGTGTACCCGAAAAAACAGAAAAACCCCGAGAAAACAGGGCGGGTGCTGGGTCTCCCAATTGGAGCTAGAAGAAAAGGAATTTACGGTAAGTAAACAAAATTCCCTTCTTCTTTTTCGCTCCTAATTGGGAGACCCAGACAATTGGGACGTCCAAAAGCAGTCCCTGGGTGGGTAAAAGAATACCTCGTGATAGGGCCGTCAAACAGCCCTTTCCTACAGGTGGGCAATCGCCGCCTGAAGGACTTATCTACCTAGGCTGGCGTGTGCCGAAGCGTAGGTATGCACCTGAAAATGCTTGGTAAAAGTATGCAGACTCAATCAGGTAGGTGCCTGACACACCTGCTGAGCCGTAGCCTGGTGCCGTAATGCCCAGGATGCACCCACGGCTCTGGTAGAATGGGCCTTCAGCCTTGAGAGAACCAGAAGCCCAGTAGAACTGTAGGTTTCAAGAATTGGTTCCTCGATCCCCCGAGCCAGGGTGGATTCAGAAGCTTGCGACTGTTTACGCCGACCAGCGACAAGGACAAAGAGTGCATCCGGGTGGCGCAGGAGCGCCATGCGGGAAGTAGAACCTGAGTGCTCTCACCAGAACCAACAGATGCAAATCCTTCTGAAATTGATGGACTGGACGAGGACACAAAGAAGGTGAGGTGATATCCTGATTGATATGAAAGTGGGATATCACCTTAGGGAGAAATTCCGGAATCGGACGCAGAACTACCCTGTCCTGGTGAAGGACCAGGAAGGGAGATTTGTATGAGAGCGTTGCTAGCTCGGAAACTCTCCTAAGAGACGAGACCGTTACTAGAAGGCCACTTCCCGAGAAAAGCGGGAAGGGAGACCTCTTTCAAAGGCTCGAAAGGCGGCATCTGAAGAGCAATTAGAACCTTATTCAGATCCCAGGGCTCTAACGGCCGCTTGTACGGAGTGCTGAGACGACAAACTCCCCGTAGGAACGTGCGTACCTGAGGAAGTCGTTTCTGAAAAAATACAGATAGCGCTGAGACTTGTCCCTAAAGGGAACTGAGCGACAACCCTTTTTCCAACCTAGATTGCAGGAAGGAAGGAAACATAGACGATGCAACCGGCCAGGGAGAAACACCCTGCGCCGAGCACCGAGATAAGAATATCTTCCACGTCCTGTGGTCAATCTTGGCGGACGTTGGTATGCTAGCCTGTCTCATGGTGGCAACCACGTCCTGAGGTAATCCTGACGACACTAGGTTCCAGGACTCAATGCCACACCATCAGGTTGAGGGCCGTAGAATTCAAATGGAAGAATGGCCCTTGAGACAGCCAGTCTGATTGGTCTGGTAGTGCCCCCGGTTAGCCTACCGTGAGGCACCACAGAACCGGGAACCGCAACATCCTCGGCCAATCTGTAGCGACGAGGATGGCGCGGCCGCAGTCGGTCCTGATCTAGCGCAGCACTCTGGGCAACAATGCCAGAGGTGGCACATAAGGTAGCTGGAACTGCGACCAATGCTGAACTAAGGCGTCTGCCGCCAGAGCTCGATGATTGTGAAACCGTGCCATGAAGCTGGCACATTGTTGTTGTGCCGTGACGCCATTAGATCGACGTCCGGCCTCTGTCAGCGGCGCCAGATCTCCTGAAACCCGTCCGGGTGAAGAGACCATACCCTTTCGGCCACACCCCGGCGACTTAGGAAGTCAGCTTCCTAGTTTTCCACGCCTGGGATGTGAACTGTGGATATGGTGGATGCCGTGTCTTCCACCCACATCAGAACCTGCCGGACTTCCTGGAAGGCTTGCCGGTTGCGCGTTCTTCCTTGGTGGTTGATGTATGCCACCGCTGTGGAGTTGTCCGACTGAAGTCGGATTTGCTTGCTGTCCAGCTGCTGTTGGAAGGTTTGTAGGGCAAGATACACTGCTCTGTGTTCAAGAACATTGATCTGAAGGGTGGACTCTTGCTGAGTCCACGTACCCTGAGCGCTGTGGTGGAGAAAAACTGCTCCCCACCCTGATAGACTCGCGTCTGTCGTAACTATCGCCCAGGATGGGGATAGGAAGGACCTTCTTTTTGACCATGAGGTGGGAAGAAGCCACCACCGTAGAGATTCCTTGGCCGCCTGAGAAAGAAAGACGACTCTGTTGAGGGAGGTCGACTCCCCGTCCCATTGGCGGAGAATGTCACATTGTAGTGGACGCAGATGAAACTGCGCGAAAAGAACTGCCTCCATTGCTACCATCTTACGTAGGAAGTGCATGAGGCGTCTCAATGTGTGCGACTGGTTCTTAAAGAAGAGATTGCAGCCCGTAGTGAATGCTGTTTGTCTAGCGGAAGCTTCACTATCGCTGAGAGAGTATGAAACTCCATGCCTAGATATGTTAGCGATAGGGTCGGGGTCGGATCTGACTTCAAAAAGTTGATGATCCACCCAAAACTCTAGAGAGTCTCCAGCGCAACGTTCGGGCAGTGTCGGCATGTTTCCTAAGAGAGTGCCTTGACAAGTAGATCGTCTAAATATGGGATCACAGAGTGACCCTGAGAGTGCAGGACTGTGACTACTGCTGCCCTGACCTTGGCGAAGACCAGTGGGACTGTCGCTAGCCGGAAGGTAGAGCTACGAACAGAAGGTGTTCGTCTGCTATAACGAAGCGTAGAAACGCTAGTGCTCTGGATCAATCGGCACGTGTGGATAAGCATCCTTGATGCCTAATGATGCTAGGAAATCTCCTTGGGACATTGAGGCGATGACATGGCGGAGGGATTCCATCCGGAACCGCCTGGTGTCCACGAGCTTGCTGAGCAGTTTTAGATCCAGAACGGGACGGAACGGCCCGTTCTTATAGGCACCGCAAAAAATTTGGGGTAAAAACCGTGACCTTGTTCCTGAAGAGGAACGGGGGTCATCACTCTTTCTGCCTATAGAGTGCACCCTGTTTGCAGAAGAGCAGCGGCTCGGCCGGGAGGTGGAGAAGTTCTGAAGAATCGAGTTGGAGGACGAGAAGTGAGCTCTATCCTGTACCCGTGAGACAGAATGTCTCACACCCAACGGTCATTGACCTATGGCAGCTAAATATCGCCAAGGCGGGTGAGCCTGCTACCGACCGAGGATGCGGAGAGAGGAGGCCGCAAGTCATGAGGAAGCCGCCTTGGAAGCGGGTTTTCAGACTGTCTCTTTTTTGGGCGTGACTGAGCCCGCCAAGAATCTGAGCTCCTCTGATCCTTTTGAGTCCACATTGGACGAGGAAAAATGGGACCTGCCCGAGCCTCGAAAAGACCGAAACCACGACTGCCTCCTGCTCTGTTGGGGTTTGTTGTGTCCGGGCTGAGGAAAGGATGAATCCTTACCCCTGGACTGTTTAATGGTTACATCCAAACGCTCACCAAACAGTCGGTCAGCAGAAAAAGGCAACTGGTTAAGCAACCTTTTTTGGAAGCAGAATCTGCCTTCCATTCACTTAACGAGCAGACCAGGCTCTGCTTAAAAACACGGAGCAGCGTAGGCTACTGCCGTACGGTTCGCAGAGTCTAGGGCAACCTGAATCGCGTAAGAAACAAATGCAGACATTTGAGAGGTTAAGGATGCCACCTGCGGCACAGATGTACGTGTAACCGTGTCAATCTGTGTAAGACAAGCTGAAATAGCTTGGAGTGCCCCAAGGGTGAGAATGCTGGAGCCAACGGTGCGCCGACAGTCTCATAGATGGATTTAGACCAGAGATCCATCTGTCTGTCAGTGGCATCTTTAAGTGCAGCTCATCAATACAGAAGAAGAATAAGACCGCACCAATGCTGATGTCTTTTTCCGGATAATCTTTATTCCATAAACTCGGTTAAAAGGTGTTGTAAAATCAGCGGGTGGAGGAGACCTGGATGCGGCCCCTCACTATGGACGACGGCCGTTTCGCCTGTGATTAGGCTTCCACGGGTCCACCAGTGGACCCGTGGAAGCCTAATCACAGGCGAAACGGCCGTCGTCCATAGTGAGGGGCCGCATCCAGGTCTCCTCCACCCGCTGATTTTACAACACCTTTTAACCGAGTTTATGGAATAAAGATTATCCGGAAAAAGACATCAGCATTGGTGCGGTCTTATTCTTCTTCTGTATTGATGAACTGAACTGACTTTTGCTGTTTGGACCTGCACGCTGATCCGGCTTCCAACAAGGACGTCTGGTGCTATACTCCTTACCCTCCAGTGATCCCAGGTGTGATAGGCGTGTATGGGTGGTGCAGGACTGTGTTCTCTTGGATTCATATCTTTAAGTGCAGCTCCATCTCCCACTGCAACTATGGATCTAGCTACAAGCCTGGAGATTGGAGGATGCCGCTTGGGACACTGGGTCCAGTCCTTGACCACGTCAGGGGGCAGGGATAACGTGTATCCTAAGCCGTTTGGAGAAGCGCATATCTGGATAAGTGTGGTGTTCCTGGACTGTCTCTCTGAAGGCAGAGTGGTCCAGAAAAATACGTGAAGCTGACTCCTCCACTGGAGGAGCTGGGTGAGAAATAACCAACATTCTATTGATGGACGCTATAAGATTATTCACTATGGCGTCACCATTAGGTGTATCCAGATTGAGAGCGGTCTCAGGATCAGAATCCTGAGCCGCTACTTCCGCCTCATTACACAGAGAGTCCTTCTGCTAGGACCCTGATGAAACCGAGGGCCGCTCATAGTGAGCCCGCTTAGGCTGTCTGGGACTGACGTCTGTGCAGAGCCGTGACTCTGGGATGCGTGTGACATTCCCGGAGCTGTTAGTTGTTCACACTGAGGGGGGCCATGGATCAATGATTCAACAGTGCCCATGTTGTGAGAGACATGTCCGGACTGCTAGGCTTCTAGTATCATAGCCATAGTCTCAGAAAATCTGTCAGTAAATACTGCAGACACCGTCCTCATCCTCTGGCCATTAGCAGAGACTCCGGCTGAGTTGGATATAATGGGGGTCTATGTAACCTGCCGGCCGTATAGCCGTACATGCTGTACCGGCTGCATAGAAAAACATGTGGTTCTGCACCTTTGTTTTACACAGAGAATATGCTGATAACTCCTCCGCACAATCCAGGAGGGTATATACAACGTGCGACCAAACAGTGCAATGTATATAGTACAAGCATATCTATAAGTGCACTTCTGCACTAGAGGGGTTAGCACCACAGGTGCTGCTTAACGCCTGTTGCAGCGATTGTGTGACTATCAGAATGCCAGGGTCTTCCACACTTGTCTCTGTATCGTACAGAAACTGACACTAATGGCTGCCGGCGTCCTTGTAGAGAAGGAAGCCGTGGGCGTGCCTGAGAAAGTGCGGGAATCCGGTTTCACAGTGCACACAGTGAGAGGGGTGGAGTATGCAAAGCATACTCCAGCTCTCAGCGCTGCTGTGCTATGCAGCGTCACGCCCCTACCCTGACTGTCAGGCCTGTGGGCGGTAACGAAGGGAGACTAGGCCCAGAAGCCGGGGACTCGAGTTAATAAGCGCGGCCGGCATATCAGTGCTGGCCGGCGCGGAAGTCCCCGGCGCACCACAAATCCCAGCGGCGCCTTAAATAAAAGTGGCAGCGGCGGTTAGCGCAGTAGTCACCCAATACACTAACACACCCAGCAACGCTGTGGTGTGCGATGGCACTAGTGCGGACAGCGCCGCTGTCCCTGGCGCACTAACACACCCAGCAGTGCTGCCGTGTGTCTGCGCGGTCCCCACAGGGACACAGAGTACCTCCATGTAGCAGGGCCATGTCCCTGAAGATACTCCGCTCCATGTCCAGCAGATACCAGGGGCTGTGGATGGAGCACGGTCTCAGTGCCTGGAGACCGATAGAATCCCACTTCACCCAGAGCCCTGTAAAAAGGGATGGGGAAGGAAGCAGCATGTGGGCTCCAGCCTCCGTACCCGCAATGGGTACCTCAACCTTAACAAACACCTCCGACATGAAGTGGGGTGAGAAGGGAGCATGCTGGGAGCCCTGTATGGGCCCTCTTTTCTTCCATCCGACATAGTCAGCAGCTGCTGCTGACTAAACAGTGGAGCTATGCGTGGATGTGTTGCCTCCTTCGCACAAAGCACAAAACTGGTGAGCCAGTGATCCCACTGGGGGTGTATAGCCAGAAGGGGAGGGGCCTTACACTTTTAAGTGTAATACTTTGTGTGGCCTCCGGAGGCAATAGCTATACACCCAATTGTCTGGGTCTCCCAATTAGGAGCGAAAAAGAAATATATATATATATATACATATATATATATATATATACATATATATATACATATATATATACACACACACACACAGTATATGCATATGTCATATTAAGACAAGACCGCTTTATTGGAGGATGTGACGTGCAATGCCTGTATTTCATCATACTTACTCTTGCATAACCTTTGGACCAGAAAATTGGTCCGAGAACTGGATGGATTCAATCTTATCAGCATAATGTGTAAGGTAATGAATAATCTGTAAAGGAGAGATGTGCATACCATGAGAATTCAGAAGCCACATCTAAACAGAAGATTAATGGATCTCTAATGGCCTTACCTTAGTGTCCAAGACACCATCTGTCACCTCCCCCATCTCAGACAGGATGGCCAGAGACTCCGGAAGACCCAGCTTGGCTGCAGACTTGGGCTTATCACTGCAAAACTCACTCTGCAAGTAGGAAACCAGACAGAAGATTAACCTTTCCTTGTCCAGAAGCAGAAGAAGGTACCGTAAATTCCTTTTCTTCTAGCTCTAATTGGGAGACCCAGACAATTGGGTGTATAGGCTATGCCTCCGGAGGCCGCACAAAGTATTACACTCAAAAGTGCTAAGCCCCTCCCCTTCTGCCTATACACCCCCGTGCTCCCACGGGCTCCTCAGTTTTGGTGCAAAAGCAAGAAGGAGGAAAAAGAATTATAAACTGGTTTAAAGTAACTTCAATCCGAAGGAATATCGGAGAACTGAAACCATTCAACATGAACAACATGTGTACACAAAAAAAACAGGGGCGGGTGCTGGGTCTCCCAATTAGAGCTAGAAGAAAAGGAATTTACGGTAAGTAAACAAAATTCCCTTCTTCTTTGTCGCTCTATTGGGAGACCCAGACAATTGGGACGTCCAAAAGCAGTCCCTGGGTGGGTAAAATAATACCTCGTAAGAGAGCCGTAAAACGGCCTCTTCCTACAGGTGGGCAACCGCCGCCTGAAGGACTCGTCTACCTAGGCTGGCATCCGCCGAAGCATAGGTATGCACCTGATAGTGCTTCGTGAAAGTGTGCAGGCTCGACCAGGTAGCCGCCTGACACACCTGCTGAGCCGTAGCCTGGTGCCTCAAAGCCCAGGACGCGCCCACGGCTCTGGTAGAATGGGCCTTCAGCCCTGAGGGAACCGGAAGCCCAGCAGAACGGTAAGCTTCGATAATTGGCTCCTTGATCCACCGAGCCAGGGTTGATTTGGAAGCCTGTGACCCTTTACGCTGGCCAGCGACAAGGACAAAGAGTGCATCCGAGCGGCGCAGGGGCGCCGTACGAGAAATGTAGAGTCTGAGTGCTCTCACCAGATCTAACAAGTGCAAATCCTTTTCACATTGGTGAACTGGATGAGGACAAAAAGAAGGTAAGGAGATATCCTGATTGAGATGAAAGGGGGATACCACCTTAGGGAGAAATTCCGGAACCGGACGCAGAACCACCTTGTCCTGGTGAAACACCAGGAAAGGGGCTTTGCATGACAGCGCTGCTAGCTCAGACACTCTCCGAAGTGAAGTGACTGCTACTAGAAAAACCACTTTCTGCGAAAGGCGTGAGAGAGAAATATCCCTCATTGGCTCGAATGGTGGTTTCTGAAGAACCGTCAGCACCCTGTTCAGATCCCAGGGTTCTAACGGCCGCTTGTAAGGAGGGACGATGTGACAAACCCCCTGCAGGAACGTGCGTACCTGTGGAAGTCTGGCTAGGCGCTTCTGGAAAAACACAGAGAGCGCCGAGACTTGTCCCTTAAGGGAGCCGAGCGACAAACCCTTTTCCAGTCCAGATTGAAGGAAGGACAGAAAAGTGGGCAAAGCAAAAGGCCAGGGAGAAATACCCTGAGCAGAGCACCACGACAGGAAAATTTTCCACGTCCTGTGGTAGATCTTGGCGGACGTTGGTTTCCTAGCTTGTCTCATAGTGGCAATGACGTCTTGAGATAACCCTGAAGACGCTAGGATCCAGGACTCAATGGCCACACAGTCAGGTTGAGGGCCGCAGAATTCAGATGGAAAAACGGCCCTTGAGATAGCAAGTCTGGTCGGTCTGGTAGTGCCCACGGTTGGCCGACCGTGAGATGCCACAGATCCGGGTACCACGACCGCCTCGGCCAGTCTGGAGCGACGAGGATGACGCGGCGGCAGTCGGCCCTGATCTTGCGTAACACTCTGGGCAACAGTGCCAGCGGAGGAAACACATAAGGGAGCTGAAACTGCGACCAATCCTGAACTAAGGCGTCTGCCGCCAGAGCTCTGGGATCTTGAGACCGCGCCATGAACGCTGGTACCTTGTTGTTGTGCCGGGACGCCATGAGATCGACGTCCGGCACCCCCCAGCGGCAACAGATCTCCTGAAACACGTCCGGGTGAAGGGACCATTCCCCTGCGTCCATGCCCTGGCGACTGAGATGATCTGCTTCCCAGTTTTCCACGCCTGGAATGTGAACTGCGGAGATGGTGGAGGCCGTGGCTTCCACCCACAGTAGAATCCGCCGGACTTCCTGGAAGGCTTGCCGACTGCGTGTGCTGCCTTGGTGGTTGATGTATGCCACCGCTGTGGAATTGTCTGACTGAATTCTGATCTGCTTGCCTTCCAGCCACTGCTGGAACGCTTTCAGGGCAAGATACACTGCCCGTATTTCCAGAACATTGATCTGAAGCGAGGACTCTTGCTGGGTCCACGTACCCTGAGCCCTGTGGTGGAGAAAAACCGCTCCCCACCCTGACAGACTCGCGTCCGTCGTGACCACCTCCCAGGATGGGGGTAGGAAGGATTTCCCTTTCGATAATGAAGTGGGAAGAAGCCACCACCGAAGGGAAGCTTTGGTCGCCTGCGAGAGGGAGACGTTCCTGTCGAGGGACGTCGGCTTCCTGTCTCATTTGCGAAGGATGTCCCATTGAAGAGGACGCAGGTGAAACTGCGCGAAAGGAACTGCCTCCATTGCTGCCACCATCTTCCCCAGGAAGTGCATGAGGCGTCTCAAGGTGTGTGACCGACCTTGAAGGAGAGATTGTACCCCTGTCTGTAGTGACCGCTGCTTGATCAGCGGAAGCTTCACTATGCTGAGAGGGTATGAAACTCCATGCCAAGGTATGTCAGCGATTGGGCCGGTGTCAGATTTGACTTTGGAAAATTGATGATCCACCCGAAACTCTGGAGAGTCTCCAGGGTAGCGTCGAGGCTGTGTTGGCATGCCTCTAGAGAGGGTGCCTTGATCAACAGATCGTCCAAGTACGGGATCACCGAGTGACCCTGAGAGTGGAGGACCGCTACTACAGTAGCCATGACCTTGGTGAAAACCCGTGGGGCTGTTGCCAGGCCGAACGGCAGTGCCACGAACTGCAGGTGTTCGTTCCCTATGGCGAAGCGCAAGAAGCGCTGGTGCTCTGGAGCAATCGGTATGTGGAGATAAGCATCCTTGATATCGATCGATGCAAGGAAATCTCCCTGGGACATTGAGGCGATGACGGAGCGGAGGGATTCCATCCGGAACCGCCTGGTCTTTACGTGTTTGTTGAGAAGTTTCAGGTCCAGGACAGGTCGAAAAGACCCGTCCTTCTTTGGGACCACAAACAAGTTGGAGTAAAAACCGTGGCCCTGTTGCTGAAGAGGAACAGGGACCACCACTCCTTCTGCCTTCAGAATGCCCAGCGCCTGCAGAAGAGCCTCGGCTCGCTCGGGAGGCGGGGATGACCTGAAGAATCGAGTCGGGGGACGAGAGGTGAACTCTATCTTGTAACCGTGAGACAGAATGTCTCTCACCCAACGGTCTTTTACCCGTGGCAGCCAGGTGTCGCAAAAGCGGGAGAGCCTGCCACCGACCGAGGATGCGGAGTGAGGATGCCGAAAGTCATGAGGAAGCCGCTTTGGTAGCGGCACCTCCGGTGGTCTGTTTAGGACGTGACTTAGACCGCCATGCATCAGAGTTCCTTTGATCTTTCTGAGGCCTTTTGGACGAGGAGAATTGGGACCTGCCCGCGCCCCGAAAGGACCGAAACCTCGACTGCCCCTTCCTCTGTTGGGGTATGTTCGGTTTGGGCTGGGGTAAGGATGTATCCTTTCCCTTGGATTTTTTGATGATTTCATCTAAACGCTCGCCAAACAATCGTTCGCCCCGAAATTGGCAAACTGGTTAAGCGCTTTTTGGAAACAGAATCTGCCTTCCATTCCCGTAGCCACAAGGCCCTGCGGAGTACCACCGAATTGGCGGCTGCAACCGCCGTACGGCTCGCAGAGTCCAGGATAGCATTAATAGCGTAAGACGCAAATGCCGATGTCTGAGTGGTTATGGACGCCACCTGTGGCGCGGACGTGCGTGTGGCTGCGTCAATTTGCGCTTGACCTGCTGAGATAGCTTGTAGCGCCCATACGGCTGCGAATGCTGGGGCAAAAGAAGCGCCGATAGCTTCATAGATGGATTTCAACCAGAGCTCCATCTGCCTGTCAGTGGCATCTTTGAGTGAAGCCCCATCTTCCACTGCAACTATGGATCTAGCTGCCAGTCTGGAGATTGGAGGATCCACCTTGGCACACTGAGTCCAACCCATGACCACATCAGGGGGAAAGGAATAACGTGTATCCTTAAGGCGCTTAGAAAAACGCTTATCTGGACAAGCATGGTGATTCTGGACTGCCTCTCTGAAATCAGAGTGGTCCAGAAGAAGGGAATTTTGTTACTTACCGTAAATTCCTTTTCTTCTAGCTCTTATTGGGAGACCCAGACGATTGGGGTATAGCTACTGCCCTCTGGAGGCCACACAAAGCACTACATTAAAAGTGCAAGGCCCCTCCCCCTCTGGCTATACCCCCCCGTGGTATCACGGGTTCTCCAGTTTTAGTGCCAAAGCAAGAAGGAGGAAGCCAATAACTGGTTTAAACAAATTAACTCCGAATAACATCGGAGAACTGAAAAACCGTTCAACATGAACAACATGTGTACCCGCAAACAACAAAAAAACATCCCGAAGGACAACAGGGCGGGTGCTGGGTCTCCCAATAAGAGCTAGAAGAAAAGGAATTTACGGTAAGTAACAAAATTCCCTTCTTCTTCAGCGCTCTATTGGGAGACCCAGACGATTGGGACGTCCAAAAGCTGTCCCTGGGTGGGTAAATAAATACCTCATGTTAGAGCTGCAAAACAGCCCTCCCCTACGGGGGTGTCACTGCCGCCTGCAGGACTCTTCTACCTAAGCTGGCATCCGCCGAAGCATAGGTATGCACCTGATAATGCTTGGTGAAAGTGTGCAGACTGGACCAGGTAGCTGCCTGGCACACCTGTTGAGCCGAAGCCTGGTGACGTAATGCCCAGGACGCACCCACGGCTCTGGTGGAGTGGGCTTTTAGCCCTGAAGGAACCGGAAGCCCCGCAGAACGGTAGGCCTCTAGAATTGGTTCTTTGATCCATCGAGCCAGGGTGGCTTTAGAAGCCTGCAACCCCTTGCGCGGACCAGCGACAAGGACGAAAAGTGCATCGGCACGGCGTATGGGCGCCGTGCGGGAAATGTAGATTCTGAGTGCTCTCACCAGATCTAGCAAACGTAAGGCCTTTTCATACCGGTGAACCGGATGAGGGCAAAAAGAAGGCAAGGAAATATCCTGATTAAGATGAAAAGAGGATACGACCTTAGGGAGAAACTCCGGAATGGGGCGCAGCACAACCTTGTCCTGGTGGAACACCAGGAAGGGAGCCTTAGATGACAGAGCTGCCAGCTCAGACACTCGCCGAAGCGATGTGATTGCAACAAGAAACGCCACTTTCTGCGACAGCCGAGAAAAGGAAACTTCCTTCAGAGGCTCGAAGGGCGGCTTCTGGAGAGCAACTAGTACCCTGTTCAGATCCCATGGATCTAACGGTCGCTTGTACGGGGGCACAATATGACAGACCCCCTGCAGGAACGTGCGCACCTTAGGAAGACGTGCTAGACGCTTCTGAAAAAACACGGATAGTGCCGAAACTTGCCCTTTAAGGGAGCTGAGCGACAAGCCCTTTTCTAACCCCGATTGCAGGAAGGAAAGAAACTTGGGCAATGCAAATGGCCAGGGAGACACTCCCTGAGCAGAGCACCAGGACAAGAAAATCTTCCACGTTCTGTGGTAGATCTTAGCCGAATTCGACTTTCTAGCTTGTCTCATTGTGGCAATGACTCCCTGAGATAATCCAGCAGATGCTAGGATCCAGGACTCAATGGCCACACAGTCAGGTTCAGGGCCGCAGAATTCTGATGGAAAAACGGCCCTTGGGACAGTAAGTCTGGTCGGTCTGGCAGTGACCACGGTCGACCGATCGTGAGATGCCACAGATCCGGATACCACGACCTCCTCGGCCAGTCTGGAGCGACGAGTATGACGCGGCTGCACTCGGATCTGATCTTGCGTAGCACTCTGGGCAAGAGCCGCCAGAGGCGGAAACACGTATGGGAGCTGAAACTGCGACCAATCTTGAACCAAGGCGTCTGCCGCCAGAGCTCTTTGATCGCGCGACCTCGCCATGAATGCCGGGACCTTGTTGTTGTGCCGGGATGCCATTAGGTCGACGTCCGGCACTCCCCAGCGGCGACAGATTTCCTGAAACACGTCCGGGTGAAGGGACCATTCCCCTGCGTCCATGCCCTGGCGACTGAGGAAGTCTGCTTCCCAGTTTTCTACGCCTGGGATGTGAACCGCGGATATGGTGGATGCTCTGTCCTCCACCCACATTAGAATGCGCCGGACTTCTTGGAAGGCTTGCCGACTGCGCGTCCCTCCTTGGTGGTTGATGTATGCCACCGCTGTGGAGTTGTCCGATTGGATTCGGATCTGCTTTCCTTCCAGCCACTGTTGGAAGGCCAGTAGAGCAAGATACACTGCTCTGATCTCCAGAACATTGATCTGAAGGGTGGACTCCTGCGGAGTCCACGTCCCCTGAGCCCTGTGGTGGAGAAATACTGCTCCCCACCCTGACAGACTCGCATCTGTCGTGACTACTGCCCAGGATGGGGGCAGGAAGGATCTTCCCTGAGACAATGATGTGGGAAGGAGCCACCATTGTAGAGAGTCTTTGGCCGTCTGGGAAAGCGAGACTTTCCTGTCCAGGGACGTTGACTTCCCGTCCCATTGGCGGAGAATGTCCCATTGAAGTGGGCGCAGATGAAACTGCGCAAAGGGAACTGCTTCCATGGCTGCCACCATCTTCCCTAGGAAATGCATGAGGCGCCGCAAGGGATGCAACTGGCCCTGCAGGAGAGATTGCACCCCTGTCTGTAGTGACCGCTGCTTGTCCAGCGGAAGCTTCACTATCGCTGCTAGAGTATGAAACTCCATGCCAAGATACGTTAGTGACTGAGTCGGTGATAGGATCGACTTTGGAAAGTTGATGATCCATCCGAAAGACTGTAGAGTCTCCAGCGTAGCATTCAGGCTGAGTTGGCATGCCTCCTGAGAGGGAGCTTTGACCAATAAGTCGTCTAGGTAAGGAATCACCGAGTGTCCCTGAGAGTGCAAGACTGCTACCACCGCCGCCATGACCTTGGTGAAGACCCGTGGGGCTGTCGCCAGACCAAATGGAAGAGCTACGAACTGAAAATGGTCGTCTCCTATCACAAAACGTAGAAAACGTTGATGTTCTGTAGCAATTGGCACGTGGAGATAAGCATCTTTGATGTCTATTGAGGCAAGGAAGTCTCCTCTGGACATTGAGGCAATGACAGAGCGGAGGGTTTCCATCCGGAACCTCCTGGCGTGCACATGTTTGTTGAGCCGTTTTAGGTCCAGAACAGGACGGAACGAGCCGTCCTTTTTTGGAACCACAAAGAGATTGGAGTAAAACCCTTGCACTTGTTCCTGAGGAGGGACTGGGATAACCACTCCTTCCGCTTTTAGGGAATCCACCGCCTGCAGCAGAGCATCTGCTCGGTCTGGACGTGGGGAGGTTCTGAAGAACCGAGCTGGAGGACGAGAATTGAACTCGATTCTGTACCCGCGAGACAAAATGTCCGTCACCCACCGGTCTTTGACCTGTGACATCCAAATGCCGGAAAAGCGGGAGAGCCTGCCCCCGACCGGCGATGCGGAGGGGGGGGGCTGGAAGTCATGAGGTAGCCGCTTTGGAAGCGGTACCTCCATTTGCTTTCTTGGGGCGTGTGTGAGTCCGCCACGAATCTGCGTTTCTTTGCGTCCTCTGAGTCCCTTTGGACGAGGTAAATGGTGTCTTGCCCGAACCTCGAAAGGACTGAAACCTCTGCTGCCACTTTTTCTGCTGAGGTTTGGGTGTTCTGGGTTGTGGTAAAGAGGAGTCTTTACCCTTGGACTGCTTAATGATGTCAGCCAATGGCTCGCCAAACAGTCTCTCTCTAGACAAAGGCAAACTGGTTAAACATTTTTTGGAACCAGCATCTGCTTTCCAGTCCTTTAACCACAAGGCTCTGCGCAAAACTACCGAATTGGCGGACGCCATTGAGGTGCGACTGGTAGATTCTAGGACCGCATTGATAGCGTAAGACGCAAACGCCGACATCTGCGTGGTAAGGTGCGCCACTTGCGGCACTGCTGGATGCATGATAGCATCCACTTTTGCTAAGCCAGCTGAAATAGCCTGGAGTGCCCATACGGCTGCGAATGCCGGAGCAAACGACGCGCCTATAGCTTCATAGACAGATTTTAACCAAAGGTCCATCTGTCTGTCATTGGCATCTTTAAGTGAAGCGCCATCCTCCACTGCAACTATGGATCTAGCTGCAAGTTTGGAAATCGGGGGGTCTACCTTTGGACACTGTGTCCAGCGCTTGACCACCTCAGGGGGGAAAGGGAAACGCGTATCTTTAGATCGTTTAGAGAAACGCCTTTCTGGGTGAGCGTCGTGCTTCTGGATTGATTCTCTGAAGTCAGAGTGATCTAACAAAGCACTCAATTTACGCTTGGGATAAAGGAAACGAAACTTTTCCTGCTCCGCAGCCGCCTCTTCTGCTGAAGGGGCTGGGGGAGAAATATCCAACAGCCTATTGATGGCTGAGATAAGGTCGTCTACCATGGCATCCCCATCCGGGGTATCCAGGTTGAGAGGGGTTCCAGGAGTGGATTCCTGATCACTCTCATCAGACACATCACAGGGAGACTGATTGCGCTGAGACCCTGAGCAGTGTGAAGACGTCGAGGGTCTTTCCCAGCGAGCTCGCTTAGGGTGGCTGGGGCCATCATCTGAGTCATAATCCTCGGCCTGTGAAGCCGGGGACCCCCCTGTGGGCTGGATACATTCCAAGTAAGGGGGACCTGAGGACAGAGGCCTCGCCGTGCCCAGAGACTGAGCCCCATGCATAGATTGCAAGGTCTCAAGGATTTTTGCCATAGATACAGACATATTATCTGCAAAAACTGCAAAGTCCGTCCCTGTCACCGGGGCAGAACTTACAAGCGTCTCAGCCTGGGTCGCTACCTCTCCTGACTCCGGCTGGCGAAGCAGCACCGGGTCGGAGCATTGCACACAATGGGGGTCATCGGAGCCTGCTGGTAGATTAGCCCCACATGCAGCACACGCAGTATACACAGCCCTTTTTGCCTTGGCAGCCTTGCGTTTTGAGGATGACATGTTGCTGCTTCCACAGAGCGATCTGGGATATGCAGCCAGAAGCGCACCTCACAGTGCAAGAAATACAATATCTATATAACTGTATCCAGTACACTGATACACAGTGAGGCACTAGAGGGACCAGCACAGAAAAATCGCTTACCGCCCGCTTAAAAAGCGGGTGTGTGGTCGCCAGATAGCCCCTAGTCCAGGTCTCCCAGAGCCTTGCGTCCTTCCTCCAGCCAGGCATGCATGTAATGGCTGCCGGCGTCTCTAGAGAGGAGGGGGGGCGGGCCCTGGGCGTTCCTGGCCAAGAGCGGGAAGCCTGCTTCCCTCTGTGCCTAGTGAGAGGGCTGGAGCATGTAAATCAGGCTCCAGCCCTCGTCGCTGCTTGCGAACAGCGTCTCTCCCCTACCCTGAATGACAGGGTGGGGGCGGGAACGAAACGGAGCTGCCGGCGTCCTAGGCCCAAAAAGCCGGGGACTAAAGTTATAACCGCCGCCCGCCGTAAAAGCGCGGACGGCGGATCCCCGGCGCACCACAAGTCACAGCAGCGCCGCCCGGTCCAGAGGGGGTCGGCGCTGCGTTCCCAAACACAAACAATCCCCCAGTAATCTGTAGGGACACCAACTCCACGTTGCGGTCCCCGGCGCACTATAACACCCAGCCAGCCCGGAGTGTGTCTGTGCCTGCCGGGGACACAGAGTACCTGTAAGATGCAGGGCCCTGTCCCTGATCGTACTCCTGCTCCGAATCCATCAGGTTCTAATGGGTCTGTGGATGGAGCCCGGCATCAGAGCTGAGAGGCCGGCAGGATCCCACTTCCACAGAGCCCTACAAGGGGATGTGGAAGGAAAAACAGCATGTCAGGCTCCAGCCCTGTACCAGCAATAGGTACCTCAACCTTACAACACCATCCAGGGGTGAGAAGGGAGCATGCTGGGAACACTATATGTGTCCTCTTTTCTTCCATCCGACATAGTCAGCAGCTACTGCTGACTAAAATCTGTGGAGCTATGCATGGAATGTCTGACCTCCTTCGCACACAAAGCTAAAACTGGAGAACCCGTGATACCACGGGGGGGTATAGCCAGAGGGGGAGGGGCCTTGCACTTTTAATGTAGTGCTTTGTGTGGCCTCCAGAGGGCAGTAGCTATACCCCAATCGTCTGGGTCTCCCAATAGAGCGCTGAAGAAACATACTCGGTGTACGCTTGGGAAACCTGAAACGGAATTTCTCCTGCTGGGAAGCCGACTCCTCCGCCGGAGGAGCTGAGGGAGAAATATCCAACATACGATTGATGGACGCAATAAGGTCGTTCACTATGGCGTCCCCGTCCGGAGTATCAAGATTGAGAGCGGCCTCAGAATCAGAATCCTGATCAGCTACTTCCGCGTCATCGACCAGCGATTCCCCTCGCTGAGACCCTGAACAATATGATGATGTCGAGGGAAAATCTAAGCGAGCTCGCTTAGTCGGTCTGGGGCTGGGGTCTGTGTCAGAACCCTCAGCTTGGGATCCATGAGATACCCCGGGAGGACATTGTTGGTCCAGCTGAGGTGGGCCCGGGAACAAAGAATCAACAGAGTCCCTGTGCTGAGATACCGGCCTGGACTGCAAGGCTTCTAGTATCTTAGCCATAGTCTCAGAGAGTTTTGCAAACTCCGTCCCTGTCACCTGAACAGTGTTAGCAGGTGGCTCCCCCTGGGCCCCCCCTAGCAGAGGCTCTGGCTGAGCAAGTGTCACAGGGGCCGAACAGTGCAGACAATGAGGGTCAGTGGAACCTGCCGGTAGCGGGGTCGTACATGCGGCGCAGGCAACATAATAAGCCTGTGTTTTGGCACCCCTGCCTTTCGTGGGCGCCATGCTATTATCTTCCCTGAGCAACACAATAGGGTATATAGCCAGAAATCAACTGTGCACTATACAGTGTAAAATAAACATATAATGTTACACTACTGCACAATGGGGCTAGCACCACAGGTGCTGCTTACCACCCGCTTAAAGCGGTTGTGAGGCCACCAGAGTCCCTGCCTGGGTCTCCCAGATTTTGTCCCCCTCTGCAGCGTCCAAGGAGCTGACAGGAATGCGTCCTGAGGAGAGGAGGGAGCCGTGGGCGTGACCCAGAAAGAGCGGGAACTGGTGCCTGCACTGTGCACAGTGAGGGAAGTGGAGTATGCAAAGCATGCTCCAGCCCTCAGTGCTGCTCGTTCTATGCAGCGTCCCGCCCTTCCCCTGCCTGTCAGGGCTATGGGCGGGAGGAAAGGAAACTAGGCCGCAAAAAGCCGGGGACTCTAGTAATAAACGCGGCCGCCATAAAAGCGCGGCCGGCGTGGAAGTCCCCGGCGCACTACAAGTCCCAGCCGCGCCGCAGTATTTCCAAGGCAGCGGCGGTCAATGCGGCAGTCCCTATACATAAACACACTCAGCAACGCTGAGTGTGTAATGGCACATATTAACCCGGTCAGCTCCGCGGTCCCCGGTGCACTAGCACACCCAGCAAAGCTGGAGTGTTGCTGTGCGCGGTCCCCACGGGGACACAGAGTACCTCCAAGTAGCAGGGCCATGTCCCTGAACGATACCCGGCTCCTATCCAGCAGGCTCCACAGGAGTTGTGGATGAAGCACGGTCTCATGTGCCTGGAGACCGATAGGATCCCACTTCACCCAGAGCCCTGAGGGGGATGGGGAAGGAAAACAGCATGTGGGCTCCAGCCTCCGTACCCGCAATGGATACCTCAACCTTAACAACACCGCCGACAAAAGTGGGGTGAGAAGGGAGCATGCTGGGGGCCCTATATGGGCCCACTTTTCTTCCATCCGACATGGTCAGCAGCTGCTGCTGACCAATCTGTGGAGCTGTGCGTGCGTGTCTGACCTCCTTCGCACAAAGCAAAAAACTGAGGAGCCCGTGGGAGCACGGGGGTGTATAGGCAGAAGGGGAGGGGCTTAACACTTTTGAGTGTAATACTTTGTGCGGCCTCCGGAGGCATAGCCTATACACCCAATTGTCTGGGTCTCCCAATAGAGCGACAAAGAAATCTAAAGGCCCCATCACACGCTACGATATATCTAACGATATGTCGTCAGGGTCACGGAATTCGTGACGCACATCCGGCATCGTTAGAGATGTCGTAGCGTGTGACAGCTACGTGCGACGGTGAACGAGCAAAAATACCTTATCGTTGCTCGTTGACAAGTCGTTCCTCCTTCTGTGCTCCGGTTGTTCGTTGTTCCTGAGGCAGCACACATCGCTGCGTGTGACACCCCGGGAACGACGAACACAGCTTACCTGCGTCCTGCCGACAATGTGGAAGGAAGGAGGTGGGCGGGATGTTACGTCCCGCTCATCTCCGCCACTCCGCTTCTATTGGGCGGCCGCTGTGTGACGTCGCTGTGACGCCGAATGTCCCTCCCACTTCAGGAAGAGGATGTTAGGGAGGTAAGTACGTGTGACAGGGGGGTTAACGACTTTGTGCGCCACGGGCAACAAATTGCCTGTTACGCACAAACGACGGGGGCAGGTGCGATCGCACGATATATCGTACCGTGTAACGCCGCCTTTAGGCTTTGTTCACACACGCCTTTGTAGTGTTTTTTTTTTCCCCAGCAGGAAAACTGCATTTTACAGTACCAGCAAAAAAAATCTGTAAGATTTCACAAATCTCATGCACACAATAGTTATTTCCTGACTGAATTTGGGCATTGCAGGGTTTTGGAAATTTGCAGCATGTCAATTCTTTCAGCTTTTTTCCACCCATAGAAATCAATGAGAAAAGTGCAAAAATGCTGAACAAAAGACAGCAAACAGGTTTTGCTGAATTTTTGGTGGATAAAACTAAGGGGCCCTTTGCACACTACGACATCGCAAGCGATAGTCCCCGCCCCCGTCGCAGCTGCGAAATCATGGTGATTAATGTTCGCTACGGCAGCTTCACATGCACTTACCTGCCCTGCGACATTGCTCTGGACGGCGAACCGCCTCCTTATTAAGGGGGCGGGTCGTGCAGCGTCACAGCGACATCACACGGCAGGCGGCCAATAGAAGCGGAGGGGCAGAGATCAGCGGGACGTAAACATCCCGCCCACCTCCTTCCTTCCGCATAGCTGGCGTGAGCTACAGGACGCAGGTACGCTGATGTTCCTCGCTCCTGCGGCTTCTCACACAGCGATGTGTGCTGCCGTAGGGAAACGAGGAGCAACATCGTACCGTCGCTGCAGCGAAATTATGAAAATGTCGGACACTACACCGATGATACGATTACGACGCTTTTGCGCTCGTTAAATCGTATCAAAAAGGATTTACACACTCCGAAATCGACAGCGACGCCGGATGTGCGTCACTTTGGATTTGACCCCACCGACATCGCACCTGCGGTGTCGTAGTGTGCAATGTACCCCTAACTGTAATGTAGACAAATCCCATGTATCAGCACCAAAACCTGTGTGAACACGGCCCAACTTACCAAGTCTTGCATTTCTTTCTGCAGCCGAGCGAGGGTCTTCCGAGTCCCCACAGCAAATACGTACGTGTCCATATCCTCATCATTCATTGTCACTTTTATTTGCTGCAAGATGATGTGCAGAAAGAGAAAGATTAAGGCTTTGTATAGAACAATGACATCAGGTAACAGCTTCACTATCTTACTCCTGCATATGAACTCGATATATCCTAAGCTTGATTGGTTCCCAAAAAATTAGGGACAATTCTAAGGAATTGTAGTCTCATCCCCATTTATTACAACCAGTATACAAGAAGCTAGTGTGGAGCTACAACTCTCAGTATGAGCCATGGTCTGCGACAAAGCCGCACATGGAGAGCAAGGATCAATGTACGGTCTGGCCAGGGGTGTGTAATTTAATGTAAAGACCACAGTGTAACAGGGCTGATCACAGCCATACTGTGCAGCATGACCCCCCCCCCCCCCCCCCCGTTCTTACCAGCATCAGTTTTTCACTGATCCATTGTAAAGAGAAAGCATAAAATAATAGTTCATACAGTCTGCTGCTCCAGTTTTTAAAATAGGATGAGAAAAAAAATAAACTAAACAGTCGGAGCCCACACAGAAAAAATAAACTAAACAGTCGGAGCCCACACAGAAAAAATAAACTGAACAGTCGGAGCCCACACAGAGACATGTCCCAAGGTTATGTGCTAGAAGGAATCGCATGCTTTTGTTATTGTTTTCAATGTACCAACACACAGATTGGCATTTTTTCACCTACCACTTGATCACAAGCCGGACGCATCATACGAGCCAACACATTCAGCAGGTCCTGGCGTTTCAAAAACTATAAATGTAAAAAAAATGAATAAAAATTAATATTTTCTATTATGAGCTGACCATAGGTCTAAACTAACGCAGACCAACTCACCTAAAAACATGCAGCCTCTGATCACAGACCACTAAATCTCAACCACTGGTCAAATTTAACACTTCACACTTTTTCCTTTTAATGTGTCTAGTAAACCCGATCTAACAACGAAATATGCACATATTAAGTCAATTTTGTCACTAAACCAGATTGGTGTAGTTTGCGGCTTAAAGGGAACCTGTCAGGTCCCCTATGCACCCAGAACCACGAGCAGTTCTAGGTGTATATTGCTATCCCTGCCTAACCGTCCCTGTATACACTAGCCTAGATAAAGAGATCTTTAGAAAAAGTATTTCTAAACATCTTTTATTGTATGGTAATGAGCACGGGGACTAGTCCCCTGGGCGTTAGTTCCCCTGGCTAGTCAGCTCCATTAGCATGATAGTACGCCCCTGTGGGTGTGCTAGCATGCTAATGAATGTGCAGCATCAGAAGAGATCTCACTCGCCTCTCCGCATCCCAACACTGGATTTCAACTCAGTGCGCATGACCCCAAACTTTTGGTCATGCGCACTCTGCAGCTGTCTTCAAACTGAAGTAGTGCGCATGACTGAAACTCCCGGGGTCATGTGCAATGAGCCAAAACCCATTGTCGGGCAATGATGGCAGCGGAGAGGTGAGTGAGATCATCCTCTGACGCTGTGCATTCATTAGCATGTTATCATACCCACTGGGGCGTGCTAACATACTAATGGAGCAGACTAGCAAGGCGAACTAACGCCCAGGGGCCTAGTCCCTTTGCTCATTAGCATACGATATAAGATCTTTAGAAATACTTTTTCTAAAGATCTCTTTATCTATGCTAGTGTATATAGGGATGATTAGGCAGGGATTAGCAATATGCACTCAGAACTACTCGTGATTCTGGGTGCATATTGGACCTGACAGGTTCCCTTTAAAGAGGATTTGTCAAGTTGAACTGGACACATGATGTAATAGGCGATGTAGAGCAGAGGGATTTCACTGGGGGCGTGTACTTCCTCCTTCTGCCACTAACCAATCATAAACAGACTCAACTCCGCAGAACTGCCCCTCCCCCTACATTGATTGCCAATGAGAACTGACACCTGTTCATCACGCTCAGGTCTGCTGTGCTCCAGCACCTGTCATCACTCTCTAGTGAGGAGAGCACACTGGGTATCACACTTGTTCTAAGTTAAAGGTGGGAGGGGCGTGTTCTTTTTCCCCTTTGTATGTGGAATGCGTGCTTATGATTGGTCAGAGTCAAAAAAAGAGAATTTTGTTACTTATCGTAAATTCTTTTTCTTATAGTTCCGTATTGGGAGACCCACACCATGGGTGTTTAGCTTCTCCCTCCGGAGGACACACAAAGTACTACACTTAAAAGTGTAGCTCCTCCCTCTGAGCTTATACACCCCCTGGTAGCCAGTCCTAGCCAGTTTAGTGCAAAAGCTGAAGGAGAATAACCACCCACAAGTAGAACCGAGTAAGAACCGGAACAACCGGAGACTCTGTCCACGACAACAGCCGGTGATAACACACTGAACAAGAAAATTGCCAACAGGCAACAGGGAGGGAGCTGGGTCTCCCAATACGGAACTATAAGAAAAAGAATTTACGGTAAGTAACAAAATTCTGTTTTTCTTTATCGTTCCTTTGGGAGACCCAGACCATGGGACGTTCCAAAGCTGTCCCTGGGTGGGAATAAACAGAAAAAACTAAGAAGTAGGCGGAGCCTAACTTCACAAGTGGGCGACAGCCGCCTGAAGGATGCGTCTGCCCAAGCTCGAATCTGCCGAAGCATGAGCATGCACTTGGTAGTACTTCGAAAAGGTATGCAGGCTAGTCCAACTGGCAGCCTGACAGACTTGTTGAGCCGTAGCCTGGTGCCTAAAAGCCCAAGAGGCACTGACAGCTCTGGTCGAGTGTGCTTTGATCCCCGGCGGGGGAGGCACCTGAGTACTCTGTTAGGCGTCCGAAATGGTCGATCTAATCCAACGGGCCAAGGTCGGCTTAGAAGCAGAGAAACCCTTGCGCCGCCCTGTGGTTAGCACAAAAAGAGAGGTGCACCGCCTAAGCGCAACGGTGCGAGACCCATAGATCCGGAGAGCACGCACCAGATCTAGAGTATGCAGCGCTTTCTCAAAGCGATGAACAGGGGCCGGACAGAAGGAAGGCAAAAAAATATCCTGGTTAAGGTGGAAGGGAGAGACCACCTTAGGAAGAAAGTCCGGGGTCGGACGGAGAACTACCTTGTCTTGGTGAAAAACCAAAAAAGGTGACTCCAAGGAGAGCGCAGCCAAATCAGAGACTCTCCTGAGAGAAGTTATGGCAACTAGAAAGGCCACCTTTTGAGAAAGACGATACAAAGAAACCTCCCTAAGGGGCTCGAAAGGGGGTTTCTGCAATACCGTGAGGACCAAGTTAAGGTCCCAGGGATCCAAGGGCCGCCGATAAGGCGGAATGATGTGAGACGCACCTTGCATGAAGGTGCGGACCTGAGCCAGCCGGGCGAGACGCCGCTGGAACAGCACTGATAGAGCTGAGACTTGTCCCTTGAGAGAGTTGAGGGACAGTCCTAGCTGCAGACCGGACTGTAAAAAAGACAGAAGGGTCGGCAACGAGAATGGCCAAGGAGAATGGCCGGAAGAGCGACACCAGGACAGGAAAATTTTCCAAGTCCTGTGATAGATCTTGACGGAGGAAGACTTACGGGCCCGAGTCATAGTGGAGATGACTTCAGGAGGAATACCAGAAGCCGTCAAAATCCAGGACTCAAGAGCCACGCCGTCAATTTGAGTGCCACAGAATTCGGGCGGAAAAACGGACCTTGCGAGAGCAGGTCTGGACGGTCCGGAAGATGTGCAATGAGGATGACTCGACGGCCCTCCATTCTGATCTTGTGCAGGACTCTGGGCAAGAGAGCTAGAGGGGGAAACACGTAGGACAGACGAAACTGGGACGAGTCTTGAACCAGAGCGTCCGTGGCGAAGGCCTGAGGATCGTGGGAGCGAGCCACGTAAACCGGAACCTTGTTGTTGTGACGGGATGCCATTAGGTCCACGTCCGGAGTGCCCCACTTGCGGCAGATTGAGTGAAACACTGCCGGGTGCAGGGACCACTCGCCACAGTCCACGGATTGATGGCTGAGATAATCTGCCTCCCAGTTTTCTACGCCAGGGATGTGGACTGCGGATATGGTGGACTTGGAGTCCTCCGCCCATTGAAGAATGCGTTGGACCTCCAACATTGCCAGGCGGCTGCGTGTCCCGCCTTGGTGATTGATGTAGGCAACCGCTGTCGCGTTGTCTGACTGGACTCGAATGTACCTGCCCGCCAACAGGTGGTGAAAGGCTAGGAGAGCTGGAAGCACAGCTCTGGTTACCAGCACATTGATTGAAAGGGCTGACTCGGACGGAGTCCAAGTGCCCTGTGCTCTGTGGTGGAGATGTACCGCTCCCCAGCCGGATAGGCTGGCATCCGTGGTGAGAATCACCCAGGACGGAGTCAGGAAGGAGCGCCCTTGGGACAGGGAGATGGGTCGAAGACACCACTGAAGAGAGCTCCTGGTCCATGGCGACAGAGCCACTAACCTCTGTAAGGAGGAAGGCCGCTTGTCCCAACAGCGGAGAATGTCCAGCTGCAGAGGACGCAGATGGAACTGGGCAAAGGGAACCGCCTCCATGGAGGCCACCATTTGACCCAGCACCTGCATCAGGCGCCTGAGGGAATAACGGCGGGGCCTCAGGAGAGAGCGCACCGCCAACCGGAGTGACAGCTGTTTGTCTAAGGGCAACTTCACAAGTGCCGGCAAAGTCTCGAACTGCATCCCTAGGTACGTGAGACTCTGGGTCGGAGTCAGAGTGGATTTGGGAAGATTGACAATCCACCCGAATTGGGCTAGGGTGGCGAGAGTGAGCGAAACACTCCGCTGACAGTCTGCGCTGGATGTACCCTTGACCAGAAGGTCGTCCAGATAAGGAAGCACTGCTAACCCCTGGAGGTGCAGGACCGCAATCACTGCCGCCATGACCTTGGTGAATACCTGAGAGGCCGTGGCTAACCCGAAGGGGAGAGCCACGAATTGGAAATGATCCTCTCCTATCGCAAAACGTAACCAACGCTGATGTGACACTGCGATTGGCACATGCAGATAGGCATCTCTGATGTCGATGGACGCCAGGAACTCCCCTTGGGTCATAGAGGCAATGACTGATCGCAGAGACTCCATACGAAAATGCCGCACCCGGACATGCTTGTTGAGAAGCTTGAGATCCAGGATGGTCCGGAAGGTACCGTCCTTTTTTGGAACTAGGAAGAGATTTGAGTAAAAACCTCTGAACCGTTCCTGAGCGGGAACTGGGACAATCACTCCATTTGCCTGCAAGGACGCCACGGCCTGCGAGAAGGCGGCGGCCTTGGAGCAGGGGGGAGTTGAGAGAAGAAGGGAATTTTGTTTACTTACCGGAAATTCCTTTTCTTCTAGCTCCTATTGGGAGACCCAGACAATTGGGTGTATAGCTTCTGCCTCCGGAGGCCACACAAAGCATTACACTTTAAAAAGTGTAACCCCTCCCCTATGCCTATACACCCTCCTGTGCATCACGGGCCCATCAGTTTTGGTGCCAAAGCAGGAAGGAGGAAACTTATAAATTGGTCTAAGGTAAACTCAATCCGAAGGATGTTCGGAGAACTAAACCATGAACCAAAGAACAATGCAACATGAACAACATGTGTACACAAAAAAACAACAGCCCGAAGGGAACAGGGGCGGGTGCTGGGTCTCCCAATAGGAGCTAGAAGAAAAGGAATTTACGGTAAGTAAACAAAATTCCCTTCTTCTTTGTCGCTCCATTGGGAGACCCAGACAATTGGGACGTCCAAAAGCAGTCCCTGGGTGGGTAAAAGAATACCTTGAATAAAAAGAGCCGTAAAACGGCCCCTTCCTACAGGTGGGCAACCGCCGCCTGAAGGACTCGCCTACCTAGGCTGGCATCTGCCGAAGCATAGGTATGCACCTGATAGTGTTTCGTGAAAGTGTGCAGACTCGACCAGGTAGCCGCCTGACACACCTGCTGAGCCGTAGCCTGGTGCCGCAATGCCCAGGACGCACCCACGGCTCTGGTAGAATGGGCTTTCAGCCCTGAAGGGACCGGAAGCCCATACGAACGGTAGGCTTCAAGAATCGGTTCCTTGATCCACCGAGCCAAGGTTGACTTGGAAGCCTGTGACCCTTTACGCTGGCCAGCAACAAGGACAAAGAGCGCATCAGAACGGCGCAGGGGCGCCGTACGAGAAATGTAGAGTCTGAGTGCTCTCACAAGATCTAACAAGTGCAAATCCTTTTCACATTGGTGAACTGGATTAGGACAAAAAGAAGGTAAGAAGATATCCTGATTGAGATGAAAAGGAGATACCACCTTAGGGAGAAAATCCGGGACCGGACGCAGAACCACCTTATCCTGGTAAAACACCAGGAAGGGGGCTTTGCATGACAGCGCTGCTAGCTCAGACACTCTCCGAAGTGATGTGACTGCCACTAGGAAGACCACCTTCTGCGAAAGACGTGAAAGAGAAACATCCCATCGGCTCGAAGGGTGGTTTCTGAAGAGCCGTTAGCACCCTGTTAAGATCCCAGGGTTCTAGCGGACGCTTGTAAGGAGGGACTATGTGGCAAACCCCCTGCAGGAACGTGCGTACCTGCGGAAGCCTGGCTAGACGCTTTTGAAAAAACACGGAAAGCGCCGATACTTGTCCCTTGAGAGAGCCGAGAGACAAACCCTTGTCCATTCCGGATTGAAGGAAGGACAAAAAAGTGGGCAAAGCAAACGGCCAGGGAGTAAAACCCTGATCAGAACACCAGGATAAGAAGATCCTCCACGTCCTGTGGTAGATCTTGGCGGACGTTGGTTTCCTGGCCTGTCTCATAGTGGCAATGACCGCTTGAGATAACCCTGAAGACGCTAGGATCCAGGACTCAATGGCCACACAGTCAGGTTGAGGGCCACATAATTCAGATGGAAAAATGGCCCTTGAGACAGCAAGTCTGGTCGGTCTGGCAGTGTCCACGGTTGACCCACCGTGAGATGCCACAGATCCGGGTACCACGACCTCCTCGGCCAGTCTGGGGCGATGAGGATGGCGCGGCGGCAGTCGGACCTGATCTTGCGTAACACTCTGGGCAGCATTGCCAGAGGAGGAAATACATAAGGCAGTCGAAACTGCGACCAATCCTGAACTAATGCGTCTGCCGCCAGAGCTCTGTGATCTTGAGACCGTGCCATGAATGCCGGGACCTTGTTGTTGTGCCGGGACGCCATTAGGTCGACGTCCGGCGTTCCCCAGCGGCAACAAATCTCTTGAAACACGTCCGGGTGAAGAGACCATTCCCCTGCGTTCATGCCCTGGCGATTGAGAAAGTCTGCTTCCCAGTTTTCTACGCCCGGGATGTGAACTGCGGAGATGGTGGAGGCTGTGGCTTCCACCCACAGCAGAATCCGCCGAACTTCTTGGAAGGCCTGACGACTGCGTGTGCCGCCTTGGTGATTGATGTACGCCACCGCCGTGGCGTTGTCCGACTGAATTCGGATCTGCCTGCCTTCCAGCCACGGCTGGAACGCCTTTAGGGCTAGATACACTGCCCTTATCTCCAGAACATTGATCTGAAGGGAGGACTCTGGCTGAGTCCAGGTGCCCTGAGCCCTGTGGTGGAGAAAAACCGCTCCCCACCCTGACAGACTCGCGTCCGTCGTGACCACCGCCCAGGATGGGGGCAGGAAGGATTTTCCTTTCGACAGAGAAGTGGGAAGAAGCCACCACTTAAGAGAGACTTTGGCTGCCCGAGAAAGGGAGACGTTCCTGTCGAGGGACGTCGACCTCCTGTCCCATTTGCGGAGAATGTCCCATTGGAGTGGACGCAGATGAAACTGCGCAAATGGAACTGCCTCCATTGCTGCCACCATCTTCCCTAGGAAGTGCATGAGGCGCCTCAAGGGGTGTGACTGGGCTTGAAGGAGAGATTGCACCCCTGTCTGAAGTGAACGCTGTTTGTCCAGCGGGAGCTTCACTATCGCTGAGAGAGTATGAAACTCCATCCCGAGGTAAGTTAGCGATTGGGTCGGAGTCAATTGTGACTTTGGGAAATTGATGATCCACCCGAACCTCTGGAGAGTCTCCAGAGCAGTATTCAGGCTGTGCTGGCATGCTACCCGGGAGGGTGCCCTGACTAGAAGATCGTCTAAGTAAGGGATCACCGAGTGTCCCTGAGAGTGTAGAACTGCCACCACTGTTGCCATGATCTTGGTGAAGACCCGTGGGGCTGTCGCCAGGCCGAAAGGCAGAGCCACGAACTGAAGGTGTTCGTCTCCGATGGCGAAACGCAGGAAGCGCTGATGCTCTGGTGCAATCGGCACGTGGAGATAAGCATCCCTGATGTCGATTGATGCTAGAAAGTCTCCTTGGGACATCGAGGCGATGACGGAGCGGAGAGATTCCATCCGGAACCGTCTGGTTTTCACGTGTCTGTTGAGCAGTTTGAGGTCCAGAACGGGACGGAATGATCCGTCCTTTTTTGGCACCACAAACAAGTTGGAGTAAAAACCGCGACCACGTTCCTGAAGGGGAACGGGGATCACAACTCCTTCTGTCTTCAGAGTGCTCACCGCCTGAAAAAGAGCATCGGCTCGCTCGGGGGGGCAGAGATGTTCTGAAGAAACGAGTCGGAGGACGAGAGCCGAGCTCTATCCTGTAACCGTGAGACAAAATGTCTCTCACCCATCGGTCTTGGACATGTGGCAGCCAGGCGTCGCCAAAGCGGGAGAGCCTGCCACCGACCGAGGATGCGGTTTGGGGAGGCCGAAAGTCATGAGGAGGCCGCCTTGGGGGCGGTTCCTCCGGCGGTCTTTTTAGGACGTGACTTAGACCGCCATGAATCAGATTTCCTCTGGCCCTTCTGTGGCCTGTTGGACGTGGAGAATTGAGACCTGGCTGAGGGCCGAAAGGACCGAAACCCCGGTTATATCTTCCGTTGCTGAGGTCTGTTTGGTTTGGACTGGGGTAAGGACGAGTCCTTTCCCATGGATTGTTTAATGATTTCATCCAATTGCTCGCCAAACAGACGGTCGCCAGAAAATGGCAAACCGGTTAAGAACTTCTTGGAAGCAGAGTCTGCCTTCCATTCGCGTAGCAACATGGCCCTGCGGACTGCCACTGAATTGGCGGATGCTACTGCTGTACGGCTCGCAGAGTCCAGGACGGCGTTCATGGCGTAGGACGAAAAAGCCGACGCCTGAGAGGTTAAAGACACAACCTGCGGAGTAGAGGCACGTGTGACTGCATTAATCTCAGACAGACAAGCTGAGATAGCTTGGAGTGCCCATACGACTGCGAATGCCGGAGCAAAAGACGCGCCTATGGCTTCATAGATGGATTTCATCAGGAGCTCTATTTGCCTGTCAGTGGCATCCTTGAGCGATGAACCATCTGCCACTGCTACTATGGATCTAGCCGCCAGTCTAGAGACTGGAGGATCCACCTTGGGACACTGAGCCCAACCCTTAACTACGTCAGTGGGGAAGGGGTAACGTGTGTCATTAAGGCGCTTAGTAAAGCGCTTGTCCGGAAAAGCTCGGTGTTTCTGGACTGTATCTCTGAAGTTGGAGTGATCGAAAAACGCACTCCGTGTACGTTTGGGAAAACGAAATTGGAATTTCTCCTGCTGAGAAGCTGACTCCTCAATCGGAGGAGCTGGAGGAGAAAGTTCTAGCACCTGGTTGATGGACGCTATAAGGTCATTTACTATGGCGTGCCCTTCAGGTGTATCAAGATTGAGAGCAGCGTGAGGTTCAGAGCCCTGATCTGCCACATCCGCTTCATCCTCCAGAGAGTCCTCATGCTGAGACCCTGAGCAGTGTGATGAAGTCGAGGGAAGCTCCCAGCGAGCCCGCTTAGCTGGTCTGGGACTGCGGTCCGTGTCGGAGTCCTCACCGTGAGACCTAGGAGTCACCCCAGGAGCACTTTTCTGCTCCGACCGAGGGGGGCCTGGGGGCAATGATTCAACAGTGCCCGGGGCCTGTGTTACCGGTCTGTGCTGCAAAGCTTCAAGTATCTTAGCAGACCATCTATCCATAGACTGAGCCATGGATTGAGAAAGTGACTCAGAAAGTTTCTCAGCCAACACTGCAAACTCTGTCCCTGCCACCTGGACAGTGGTAGCCAGTGGTTCTACCTGGGCCGAGGGTCCCACCAGTGGCTGAGGCTCCGGCTGAGTGAGTGTCACAGGGGCCGAGCATTGCACACAATGAGGGTAGGTGGAACCTGCAGGTAACATAGCCGCACAAGAGGTACAGGTTGCAAAATAAGCCTGTGCCTTGGCACCCTTGCTTTTTGCGGACGACATGCTGTTGTCTCCTCTTAGAGCAAACAGTGAGGGTATATAGCCAAAAGCAATTAATGCGGCCGAACAGAGTAAATGTATACACTATAAGGATATATATATATACACTTCGGCACCCAGGGGGGCCAGCACCTAGTAACAGGTGCGGCTTACCGACCGCCCTCAGCGGTTGTGTGTCCACCAGATTCCCTGCCTGGGCCTCCCAGAGCTGTGGAGCTCGGTCCTGAAGTTCTCCACCTGCAGAAGTGCTGATAGCAATGGCTGCCGGCGTTCTGAGAGGAGGAGGGAGCCGTGGGCGTGCCTCAGAAAGTGCGGGAATCTGGTGCCCCGCAGTGCTCAGTGAGGGGGGAGGAGGATACCTAAGTATGCTCCAGCCCTCACCGCTGACGTCTAGTCAAGCGTCCCGCCCTTAACCCTGACTGGCAGGCCCGGGGGCGGGAGTATGCGGTACTAGGCCGCAAAAGCCGGGGACTAAAGTTAGTAACGTGGCCGGGAAACAAGCGCGGTTGGCGCGGTAGGACCAGTTGGAGGAACGAAAGGAACGAAACCTCGATTGATTCCTACCCTGGGCGGGTTTCCTGGTCTTGGTTTGTGGCATGAAAGTACTCTTCCCGCCAGTAGCTTCTTTAATGATTTCATCCAGCTGTTCACCAAACAGCCGTGAACCAGCAACAGGGAGCCCAGCAAGAAACTTCTTGGACGAAGCATCTGCCTTGCACTCTCGAAGCCACAAAATCCTGCGGATAACAAGAGAATTAGCTGAAGCCACCGCAGTGCGGTGAGCAGCCTCTAGCATGGCAGACATGGCATAAGATGAAAAAGCTGAAGCCTGAGCAGTTAAGGTAACCATCTAAGGCATAGATTCCTTGGTGGGGGAATGCATCTCCTCTAGAGAAGCAGAGATGGCTTTGAGAGCCCACACTGCTGCAAAAGTCGGGGAAAACGCGGCCCCCGCAGCTTCATACACAGATTTGGCCAGAAGGTCAATCTGATGGTCAGGGGAATCCTTAAGTGAGGTGCCGTCAGCCACCGACACAACGGTCCGGGCTGATAGCCTAGACACCGGAGGGTCTACCTTTGGGGAGTGAGACCCCTCCTTGACCACCTCAGGTGGAAATGGAAACCGGTCATCAGAACCACGCTTTGGAAAGCGTTTGTCAGGGCAGGCCCTGGGTTTGGTCACAGCGGTCTGAAAACTGGAGTGGTTAAAGAACACACTCTTCACTCTCTTAGGCGAGGTAAACTGATGTTTTTCTGCCAAAGAGAGTTGCTCCTCTGACACTGGCGGATTGAGATCCAGCACAGAATTAATAGAAGCAATCAAATCACTAAGATCTGAGTCACTCTCAGAGAAATCGATGGGATACATAGCCTCAGAGGCCCCAGTGAGGGCAACCTCCTCATCTTGAGAGTCAGCTCTTGAGACAGAGCCGTGGGATGGGGAGGGGGAGGAAACCCTGCGCCTTCTCTTAGAAGGACGGGGTCTGGGATCAGATGATGAATCCTCCGTGAGCTCCGATGGACGGAGGTCAGAGGATAGGAGTCCTCTGTCAAGAGTATTAGAGGCACCCTGTGAGGGAGGCTGATGCATATTCATCAAAGTCCTGGACAAAAGTCCCATGGACTCAGCAAATGACTGGGATATGGACCTAGAAAAGGACTCTACCCAGGCCGGGGGTTCAGTCACAGGTGCAGCAGCAGCCTGAGAGACCACTGGGGGTGAGACTGCCAAGTTAGAGCAGACATCACAATGTGCATAGGTGCTCGGCTCAGGCAGCAGGAGCTTACATGCAGTGCATGTAGAATAAAGCTTTGGAGCCTTGCTCCTTGTGTTGCTGCTGGAGTGGGGGCTTTGCAGAGAATGAACCCCAGGGAGAATATACAGAGGTCCACAACCGGAGACCGGCTGTGGCTTACCAGACCGCTGAGCGCGGTGTTGTGTGCCCTCCAGATCCCGAAGCCCGGTCCCCCAGTCGCAGCACCTCAGCAGAGATGCAGAATGCAGGATGTCCCAGAGCAGAGTGACCTCTGCCTGAGAAGAGGGCGTTCCTATAAAAGAGCGGGAACTGGAGGGCTGTAGAGACCTGCAGGGAAGGAGGGACGCCCCAGCAGTGGGGAGTGTCCCTCCCCTGTGTAGAACGGCCGCCGGGAGGAGCCGAACCTGTCCCTCTGCATGAGTGACATGCGAGGGCAGGAAAATGAAACTAGGCCTCCGGCGAAGCCAGGGCCTAAATTTAAGCGGCGAGGCCGACAAGCAGGCACCATCGGCGCGGTTCTCAGGTAAAAGCTAGAGAACCCGCCGGAAAAGTTAAAACAATCACATACAGCATACTCTCCCCTTACAATAAAGAACCGGGACCCCCAACATAAACGTCTCAGGTACTTAGCTACTGAGACGCAGGGCCATGTCCCTGGGGATGAGTGCTCCGGTCCAACAGAATCCTCAAGGGGCTGTGGATGGAGACCGGACTCCTGCCAGGCATGGAGACCGTGCTGGCTCCCACTTCAAGCCAGAGCCCAGAAGGGATGGTGAAGGAGCGCGGCATGTAAGGCTGCAGCCTTGTAAATCAACCTTAACAACACCGCCGACACAGTGGGGTGAGAAGGGACATGCCGGGAGTCCAGACATGGACCCGCTTTTCTTCAAACTCTTTCCAAAAGTCAAACAAATCAGATGAGAATGCATGTGTGGATGTATGCCTCCTGACACAAAGCAATAAACTGGCTAGGACTGGCTACCAGGGGGTGTATAAGCTCAGAGGGAGGAGCTACACTTTTAAGTGTAGTACTTTGTGTGTCCTCCGGAGGCAGAAGCTAAACACCCATGGTCTGGGTCTCCCAAAGGAACGATAAAGAAAGAGGAAGTACACACCCCCAGTAAAATCTCTCTGATTATGTAGACTTGTATTTGAAAAAATTAACTGTTTAGGTACCAAATACTTTGTTCACCAACATCTCCCTAAGGCCCCCTTCACACGTCCGTGAAAAGAAGGGAATTTTGTTTACTTACCGTAAATTCCTTTTCTTCTAGCTCCAATTGGGAGACCCAGACAATTGGGTTGTATAGCTATGCCTCCGGAGGCCACACAAAGCATTACACTAAAAGTGTAAAGCCCCTCCCCTTCTGCCTATACACCCCCCGTGCTCACGGGCTCCTCAGTTTTGGTGCAAAAGCAAGAAGGAGGAAAAAATTATAATTGGTTTAAAGTAAATTCAATCCGAAGGAATATCGGAGAACTGAAACCATTCAACATGAACAACATGTGTACACAAAAAACAGGGGCGGGTGCTGGGTCTCCCAATTGGAGCTAGAAGAAAAGGAATTTACGGTAAGTAAACAAAATTCCCTTCTTCTTTGTCGCTCCATTGGGAGACCCAGACAATTGGGACGTCCAAAAGCAGTCCCTGGGTGGGTAAATAATACCTCATAATAGAGCCGTAACCGGCTCCGTCCTACAGGTGGGCAACCGCCGCCTGAAGGACTCGCCTACCTAGGCTGGCATCTGCCGAAGCATAGGTATGCACCTGATAGTGTTTCGTGAAAGTGTGCAGGCTCGACCAGGTAGCCGCCTGACACACCTGCTGAGCCGTAGCCTGGTGCCGCAAAGCCCAGGACGCTCCCACGGCCCTGGTAGAATGGGCCTTCAGCCCTGAGGGAACCGGAAGCCCGGAGGAACGATAAGCCTCGAGAATTGGTTCCTTGATCCACCGAGCCAGGGTTGATTTGGAAGCTTGTGTCCCTTTACGCTGGCCAGCGACAAGGACAAAGAGTGCATCCGAGCGGCGCAGGGGCGCCGTACGAGAAATGTAGAATCTGAGTGCTCTCACCAGATCTAACAAGTGCAAATCCTTTTCACATTGGTGAACTGGATGAGGACAAAAAGAGGGTAAGGAGATATCCTGATTGAGATGAAAGGGGGATACCACCTTAGGGAGAAATTCCGGAACCGGACGCAGAACCACCTTGTCCCGGTGAAACACCAGGAAGGGGGCTTTGCATGACAGCGCTGCTAGCTCAGACACTCTCCGAAGTGATGTGACTGCCACTAGGAAGACCACCTTCTGTGAAAGGCGCGAGAGAGAGATATCCCTCATTGGCTCGAACGGTGGTTTCTGAAGAACCATCAGCACCCTGTTCAGATCCCAGGGTTCTAACGGACGCCTGTAAGGAGGTACGATGTGACAAACCCCCTGCAGGAACGTGCGTACCTGTGGAAGTCTGGCTAGGCGCTTCTGAAAAAAGACAGAGAGCGCAGAGACTTGTCCCTTAAGGGAGCCTAGTGACAAACCCTTTTCTAATCCGGATTGAAGAAAGGACAGAAAAGTGGGCAAGGTAAACGGCCAGGGAGAAACGCCCTGAGAAGAGCACCACGACAGGAACATTTTCCAAGTCCTGTGGTAGATCTTGGCGGACGTTGGTTTCCTAGCCTGTCTCATGGTGGCAATGACCTCTTGAGATAAACCTGAAGACGCTAGGATCCAGGACTCAATGGCCACACAGTCAGGTTCAGGGCCGCAGAATTCAGATGGAAAAACGGCCCTTGAGACAGCAAGTCTGGTCGGTCTGGGAGTGCCCACGGTTGGCCGACCGTGAGATGCCACAGATCCGGGTACCACGACCTCCTCGGCCAGTCTGGAGCGACGAGGATGGCGCGGCGGCAGTCGGACCTGATCTTGCGTAACACTCTGGGCAACAGTGCCAGAGGAGGAAACACATAAGGGAGTTGAAACTGCGACCAATCCTGAACTAAGGCGTCTGCCGCCAGAGCTCTGTGATCTTGAGACCGTGCCATGAACGTCGGGACCTTGTTGTTGTGCCGGGACGCCATTAGGTCGACGTCCGGCATGCCCCAGCGGCAACAGATCTCCTGAAACACGTCCGGGTGAAGGGACCATTCCCCTGCGTCCATGCCCTGGCGACTGAGAAAATCTGCTTCCCAGTTTTCTACGCCCGGGATGTGAACTGCGGATATGGTGGAGGCTGTGGCTTCCACCCATAGCAGAATCCGCCGGACCTACTGGAAGGCTTGCCGACTGCGTGTCCCGCCTTGGTGGTTGATGTATGCCACCGCTGTGGAGTTGTCCGACTGAATTCGGATCTGTTTGCCTTCCAGCCACGGCTGGAATGCTTTTAGGGCAAGATACACTGCCCTTATCTCCAGAACATTTATCTGAAGGGATGACTCTGTCTGAGTCCAAGTCCCCTGAGCCCTGTGGTGGAGAAAGACCGCTCCCCCCCCTGACAGGCTCGCGTCCGTCGTGACCACAGCCCAGGATGGGGGCAGGAAGGATTTCCCCTTCGACAGAGAAGTGGGAAGAAGCCACCACTGAAGGGAAGCTTTGGCTGCCCGAGAAAGGGAGACGTTCCTGTCGAGGGACGTCGACTTCCTGTCCCATTTGCGGAGAATGTCCCATTGAAGTGGGCGCAGATGAAACTGCGCAAAAGGAACAGCCTCCATTGCTGCCACCATCTTCCCTAGGAAGTGCATGAGGCGCCTCAGGGGGTGTGACTGACCATGAAGGAGAGATTGCACCCCTGTCTGTAGTGAACGCTGTTTGTTCAGCGGAAGCTTCACTATCGCTGAGAGAGTATGAAACTCCATGCCAAGATATGTCAGTGATTGGGCCGGTGTCAGATTTGACTTTGGAAAATTGATGATCCACCCGAAACTCTGGAGAGTTTCCAGAGCAATGTTCAGGCTGTGTTGGCATGCCCCTTGAGAGGGTGCCTTGACAAGTAGATCGTCTAAGTAAGGGATCACCGAGTGTCCCTGAGAGTGTAGGATTGCCACCACTGTTGCCATGACCTTGGTGAAGACCCGTGGGGCTGTTGCCAGGCCAAAAGGTAGTGCCACGAACTGAAGGTGTTCGTCCCCTATGGCGAAGCGCAGGAAGCGCTGATGCTCTGGCGCAATCGGTACGTGGAGATAAGCATCTTTGATGTCTATTGATGCCAGGAAATCTCCTTGGGACATGGAGGCGATGACGGAGCGAAGCGATTCCATCCGGAACCGCCTGGTTTTCACATGCTTGTTGAGCAGCTTTAGGTCCAGAACGGGACGGAAGGATCCGTCCTTTTTTGGCACCACGAACAAGTTGGAGTAAAAACCGTGACCCCGTTGCTGAAGAGGAACCGGGATCACCACTCCTTCCGCCTTCAGGGTGCCCACCGCCTGCATAAGAGCCTCGGCTCTGTCGGGGGGTGGAGATGTTCTGAAGAAACGAGTCGGAGGACGAGAGTTGAACTCTATCCTGTAACCGTGAGATAGAATGTCTCTCACCCATCGGTCTTTTACTTGTGGCAGCCAGATGTCGCAAAAGCGGGAGAGCCTGCCACCGACCGAGGATGCAGTTTGAAGAGGCCGAAAGTCATGAGGAGGCCGCTTTGGGAGCGGTGCCTCCGGCAGTCTTTTTAGGACGTGACTTAGACCGCCATGCATCTGAGTTCCTCTGATCTTTCTGAGGCCTTTTGGACGAGGAAAATTGAGATCTGCCCGCGGTCCGAAAGGACCGAAACCTCGATTGTACCTTCCGTGGTTGAGGTCTGTTTGGTTTGGACTGGGGTAAGGATGAATCCTTTCCCTTGGATTGTTTAATGATTTCATCCAATCGCTCACCAAACAAGCGGTCGCCAGCCAATGGCAAACCGGTTAAGAACTTTTTGGAAGCAGAGTCTGCCTTCCATTCACGTAGCCACATGGCCCTGCGGAGTATCACCGAGTTGGCGGATGCCACCGCCGTACGGCTCGCAGAGTCGAGGATAGCATTAATGGCGTAGGACGCAAACGCCGACGCCTGATTGGTTAAGGACACCACTTGTGGGGCAGATGTACGTGTTACCGCATGAATCTGCGCCTGACAAGCTGAGATAGCTTGGAGTGCCCATACGGCTGCGAATGCTGGAGCAAAAGACGCGCCGATAGCTTCATAGATGGATTTCAACCATAGCTCCATCTGTCTGTCAGTGGCATCTTTGAGTGAAGCCCCGTCTTCCACTGCAACTATGGATCTAGCCGCCAGTCTGGAGATTGGAGGATCCACCTTAGGACACTGAGTCCAGCCCTTGACAACCTCGGGGGGGGAAGGGATAACGTGTGTCCTTAAGGCGCTTGGAAAAACGCTTGTCTGGACAGTCCCGGTTTTTCTGGATTGCCTCTCTGAAGTCAGAGTGATCCAGAAACATATTTAATGTACGCTTTGGAAACCTGAAACGGAATTTCTCCTGAGAAGCAGACTCCTCAATTGGAGGAGCTGGGGGAGAAATATCCAACACCTGATTGATGGTCGCTATAAGGTCATTCACTACTGCGTCACCTTCAGGTGTATCTAGGTTGAGAGCGGCTTCAGTATCAGAATCCTGATCTGAGACCTCCGCTTCATCCTCCAGAGAGTCCCCCTGCTGGGACCCTGAACAGTGTGATGAAGTGGAGGGAATTTCCCAGCGACCCCGCTTGGGCGGCCTGGGACTGCGGTCCGTGTCAGAGACCTCACCCTGGGACCTGTGGGTTACCCCCGGGGCACATTGCTGTTCCAATTGAGGGGGACCAGGGGTCAAGGATTGGATAGAGCCCGGGGCCTGAATCACCGGTCTGGACTGCAAAGCTTCCAGTATTTTAGCAGACCATTTATCCATAGTGTCAGACAGCTTGTCAGCAAAGGCTGCAAACTCCGTCCCTGTCACCTGGACAGTGGTAGCAGGTGGATCCACCTGGGCCACTTGTAGCAGAGGCTCCGGCTGAGTAAGCGCCACCGGGGCCGAGCATTGCACACAATGAGGGTCAGTGGACCCTGCCGGTAGTACAGCTGTACATGAGGTACAGGTTGCAAAATACGTCTGTGCTGTGGCACCCTTGCTTTTTGCAGATGACATGTTGTCTCCTCTGAGAACAACCAGGAGGGTATATAGCCAAAAATCAACAGAGCGACCGTACAGTGCAATGTATAGCCTAAAAGTATATATATATATATATATATATATATATATATATATATATATATATATATATATATATATATATATATATATATATATATATATATATATATATACACACACACTTCGGTACTCAGTGGGGCCAGCACCACAGGTGCTGCTTACCGACCGCTCAGAGCGGTTGTGTGGTCGCCAGATTCCCTGCCTGGGTCTACCTGTGTTGCCTCTCCTCAGCGTCTGAATCGCTGACAGGAATGGCTGCCGGCGTTCAGTGAGGAGGAGGAGACCGTGGGCGTGCCCAAGAAAAGTGCGGGAATCCAGCGCCCCACTGTACTGAGTGAGGAGGGAGGAGGATACTAATGTATGCTCCAGCCCTCTGCTGACGATCCGTGCAGCGTCCCGCCCCTCCCCTGACTGGCAGGCCTGTGGGCGGGAAAGAACGACACTAGGCCGCAGAAGCCGGGGACTAAAGTTATAAGCGCGGCCGGCAATAAGTGCGGCCCGCGCGTAGTCCCCCGGCGCACTAACACCTCCAGCAGTGCTGGAAAGTGTATGGCACTAACGTTTCATGTCCGGCGCACTAACACACCCAGCAGAGCTGGAAAGTGTCTGGCACAAGCACTCCATGTCCGGCGCACTAACACACCCAGCAGAGCTGGAAAGTGTCTGGCCCAAACGCTCCATGTCCGGCGCACTAACACACCCAGCAGAGATGGAAAGTGTCTGGCACAAGCGCTCCATGCCCGGCGCACTAACACACCCAGCAGTGCTGTAATGTGTATGGGACCAGCGCTCCATGCGCGGTCCCCACGGAGACACAGAGTACCTCATAGTAGCAGGGCTTTGTCCCTGACGATATCCAGCTCCTATCCTGCAGATTCCCAGGGGCTGCGGAGGGAGCACGGTCCCAGTGCCTGGAGACCGATCCGGTCCCACTTCACCCAGAGCCCATTAAGGGATAGGGAAGGAAAACAGCATGTGGCTCCTGCCTGTGTACCCGCAATGGGCACCTCAACCTTAACAACACCGCCGACAAGAGTGGGGTGAGAAGGGAGCATGCTGGGGGCCCTGTTATGGGCCCTCTTTTCTTCCATCCGACCTAGTCAGCAGCTGCTGCTGACCAAGCAGTGGAGCTATGCGTGGATGTCTGCCTCTTTCGCACAAAGCAAAAAAACTGAGGAGCCCGTGAGCACGGGGGGTGTATAGGCAGAAGGGGAGGGGCTTTACACTTTTAGTGTAATGCTTTGTGTGGCCTCCGGAGGCATAGCTATACAACCCAATTGTCTGGGTCTCCCAATGGAGCGACAAAGAAACACGCACGTGTGTTACGGGCCGTTTTTCGGGTCCGTGTCCCGTTTTTGTGTCCGTTTTTATGGTCCGTGTGGCACCTGTGTGAATTGCGTATGCTAGCCGTGTTTGTGTGTAGAATATCCGTGTGGAATTAACGTGTATGTGTACGTGGAATGTCCGTGTGGAATGTCCGTGTGTGTGATGCACAATGTCGTTTATAAATGTCGGCTGACAGCAGACAGAGTTGCGCGATGAGAATGAACTCGGGTGAACTTCACCCGACTTCATCCTCATACCGCGGCTCTGTCTGTGTCGAGTACTGATTAGCGGTCACCTGTGAAGGATTCACCGGTGACCGCTAATCCCCCGAGTGACTGAAGTTCCCCCCCTCTCTCATACTCACCGTTCCTCGATCCCCGGCGCGGCGCTGCACGGCATTCACACTGCTGCGGCGGCTTTTACTATTTTGAAAAAGCCGGCCGCTCATTAAACAATCTCCTATTCCCTGCTTTCCCCGCCCACTGGCGCCTATGATTGGTTGCAGTGAGACACGCCCCCACACTGAGTGACAGGTGCCTCACTGCACCCAATCACAGCAGCCGGTGGGCGTGTCTATACTGTGCAGTAAAATAAATAAATAAATAATTAACAAAAAACGGCGTGCCCCCCCAATTTTAATGCCAGCCAGATAAAGCCATACGGCTGAAGGCTGGTATTCTCAGGATGGGGAGCTACACGTTATGGGGAGCCCCCCACCCTAACAATATCAGTCAGCAGCCGCCCAGAATTGCCGCATACATTATATGCGACAGTTCTGGGGCTGTACCCGGCTCTTCCCGATTTGCCCTGGTGCTTTGGCAAATCGGGGTAATAAGGAGTTAATGGCATCCCATAGCTGCCACTAAATCCTAGATTAATCATGTCAGGCGTCTCCCCGAGATTCCTTTCATGATTAATCTGTAAATTACAGTAAATAAACACACACACACCAGAAAAAATCCTTTATTAGAAATAAAAAACACACACATATACCCTGGTTCAACAATTTAAGCAGCCCGAAAAAGCCCTCCATGTCCGGCGTCATCCAGGATGGTCCAGCGTCGCATCCAGCTCTGCTGCATGGAGGTGACAGGAGCTGCAGAAGACACCGCCGCTCCGGTCACCTCCACGCAGCAACTGAGGTGAGAAGCGCGATCAGCTGAGCTGTCACTGAGGTTACCCGCTGTCACTGGATCCAGTAACAGCGGGTAACCTCAGTGACAGCTCAGCTGATCGCGCGGCTGTCTTCATTTGCCGCGTGGAGCTGTCGGGAGCGGCGGTGTCTTCTGCAGCTCCTGTCACCTCCATGCAGCAGAGCTGGATGCGACGCTGGACCATCCTGGATGACGCCGGACATGGAGGGCTTTTTCGGGCTGATTAAATTGTTGAACCAGGGTATATGTTAGTGTTTTTTCTGGTGTGTGTGTGTGTGTTTATTTACTGTAATTTACAGATTAATCATGAAAGGAATCTCGGGGAGACGCCTGACATGATTAATCTAGGAAATCGGGAAGAGCCGGGTACAGCCCCAGAACTGTCGCATATAATGTATGCGGCAATTCTGGGCGGCTGCTGACTGATATTGTTAGGGTGGGGGGCTCCCCATAACGTGGAGCTCCCCATCCTGAGAATACCAGCCTTCAGCCGTATGGCTTTATCTGGCTGGCATTAAAATTGGGGGGGACCGCACGCCGTTTTTTTTTAATTATTTATTTTACTGCACAGTATAGACACGCCCACCGGCTGCTGTGATTGGGTGCAGTGAGGCACCTGTCACTCAGTGTGGGGGCGTGTCTTACTGCAACCAATCATAGGCGCCGGTGGGCGGGGAAAGCAGGGAATAGGAGATTGTTTAATGAGCGGCCGGCTTTTTCAAAATAGTAAAAGCCGGAGGGGCGGAGCTAGACATGGCCGTGTGAGGACGCTGATTCCAAGAGCTCCTCTCTATAGAACCCAAAAAACACTGGCCCAACACATATCATGGGCAAATCTACGGGCAAAAAGGCTTCTGCCCGCACCCCAAAGAAGCCCACCACCTCACAGGGCAAAATTGGGCCCTTTCTTATCCAGCCTCAGGGCCCGGGCGCCTTGCCCCATCCAGAGCTGGAATTGAGGCCTATGTCTCCCACGGCTGGTGCCGGGCCTGTGGTGGAGGCGCGCGGTGCAGCGGTGAAGTCGCGGCATCCTGGAGCGGTCGCTGTGACCCCCGTGGGAGGTGAAGGACATGGTCCAGTGGAGGAGCCGAAGTCTGGCCGCAAACACAGCCCAGAGACGCCACTACAAGATGGCGCCCGCTCACCTCCGGTCCGGGCTCTGCGGCCGCAGCGGGGACAGTCCTCAGTGGAGAAGCCGACGACAGCCTCACCTGCCCCATCTCTACGAGAAGCGGCGATCTCCCAGACCTGGCAAAGGGCCGTCGCTCCAGAGGCCTCCTTTCTGGACGCAGTATCTCCCGGCTCCACGACCCACGTGCAGACAGCCTCCGGTGCAGCACCTGATCAACAGCCACTACTACAGAGCCCCCAGGGAGCCGTGAAGCTGCGCCCGGAGAGGCTCACCGCTGTCATCGCCGGTGTGGGTGAGTTAAGTCAGACAGGCAGCCCCACCGCGCTGAATGTGGGGTTTCCTGGCCCTCAGATATTAATGGAGGGGCCGAGCAGTGGTGGGGGCCACAGTCCAGACAGGAGCAACGTTTCCACAGATATTGTGCTCCATATATCACCGCTTGCAGCACCTCCTCTCCCAGGAGCTACTGGAGGGGGAAGGGAACCCCATTCGCCTCCAGGGCCCCAAGGTCTAGCATGGGGCACTCCCATGGAACCGTCATCCCCAGCCCAGTCAACAGGGTGGTCCACGGGCTCTTCCTGGGAAGGCAGCCCACCGGATGGGAGCCTGGCAGAAGCTGCTCGGGCCGCAATGGAACAAGGGGCCTGGGACACTAGGCTCCCCAACTAGCCAGATCACCACTGTGGCAAACATCGGTGGGAACGTAAATACCCACAGGAACCCACAACTACTATATGACCCAGCTTTACAGGACTCTATACGTTCCTTCGAGGCATCATCCTTCACTACTAATATGATAAATGAAGACCGCCCAGCATCCCTGGCAGACATAAGATATCTCCTACAATCCATTCCTACCAAAAATGATATAGCAGCCCTAGCCAACCAAGTGGTAGCAGAATGTAAGCAAGAATTTGCCCAGCTGCGGTCAGACCTCTCCTCCCTCACCCACAGGGTAGATGTTCTGGCAGATCAGCAATCAACATCCCAAGTCAATGTCCAAACTATGCAGGACTCTATACTAAACCAGTCCAAGCAGCTATTTGCTCTCCAACAGCATGTAGACGACTTGGAAAATAGAAATCGAAGAAATAATCTTCGTATCAGGGGCCTGCCTGAGTCAATCGCCGCCCCTGATATATCCTCAGTTCTTATCTCAATTTTTAATAATTTGTTGAAAAGGCCACCTGGGGCCACCCTGGAACTTGACAGAGCCCATAGGGCACTACGTCCCCCGGACCCAGGGGACACGCGTCCCAGGGATGTCGTGTGTAGGGTACACTTTTTTGCAGCAAAAGAAGCCATCCTCCAAGCAGCCCGGAAGAAACAGTTCTTAACATATAACGGTTCTACTATACGCATTATGCCGGATCTGTCAAGGCATACATTGGCTCAGCGGGCCACTCTAAAGCCTCTGCTGGACATGCTTAAAGAAAGAGGGCTCCTGTTTCGTTGGGGCTTCCCTTTTTCATTGTCAGTACAAAAAGACTCGAGGTGGTGGGTCCTGAGATCCCCGGAGGACCTCCCACTCTTCATCTCAAATCTGGGTCTACCCCCAATTACCATCCCTCAATGGCCCACCACCTTGCTTCAGCCGTGGGCACCGGGAAAGCGCCCTGCCCTTTTGCCTCCATCCCGGGCCCCTGGCTCAGCAGGAGGCCTACCACCGAGAGGGCCCCGCGGTCGCAGATTGGGAAGACCACGTTAATTGAACTAAACAGCTGCAGAGGCTGGTAGAACCCACTCAGTACATTACACATCTGGTTAATTAAGTTGAATGACTTTTCCTGTTATTTCAATGCCCATCTAAGGCCCTTTATGCCCAAATCTTTTTGTTATCTGTGCCAGTGTTTAGGGTTATACCCAATGTTTGCAGTCTACTATGGAGCCGCGACAGGCTATGTCTGACTTTTTTCTCCCCCTAATAGGTCGGGATCCTCTGTCCTGCCCAAGTAGAGCGGACATGCTCCCCAAGAACGTTTGTTCTCAATTAGTGTTATATGTAGGGGCTATACCCCTGCTGTCCTTTCTACCCACATTGCTATTGTTCCTCTGGAAATCCTGTCTTCAATTACGAGTTAATGCAGGGGCTCCTCCCTTGCGGTTCCTTCTACCTCTACTTCTATTCTTTTCCTACCTTCCACGGGTCACACCGTACTTCCTCTTTCCTGTCGATGGCCGGGACGGATTAGTCCGTCTTTACATCTCATGCATCTATAACTTTTTATTCTTTTACAGATGGCCAACCTGACAATAGTATCCTTCAATGCCAAGGGTCTGAATGTACCGGAGAAAAGAGCACAGATCCTTTACCATTTCCACAAGCATAAGGTGAAAATAATATGTTTTCAGGAAACACATTTCAAAAAGGGACATACCCCGGTCATAAAGAACAAATACTATCAGACCTGGTTTTTCTCTGACAACCCAGAGTCGCGTTCTAAGGGAGTGGCGATTGCCATTCATAAATCTTTCCCTCATCAAATTATAAATTGCACACCGGACAGCCTGGGACGATACATTATCCTCTCACTGATAGCTGGAGACCAAACTTTCACGATAATAAATGCGTATGCCCCAAACCAGAAACAGGATGACTTCATAGCTGGCCTTGTTGGCACTGCGACCCCCTTGATACGAGGCACAGCAATGCTATGTAGCGATCTTAATGTCACTCTTGATCCCACATTAGATAACTCTAAAGGGAAATCTAGTATATCATATGCCACAATTAAACGTATAAAAAAAACCCTATTGAGCATTCAGCTGTTCGATACATGGAGAATAGCACACCCGTCAGATAGGGATTATAGTTTTTACTCCCACACTCAAGATTCATATAGTCGCATAGACTACATTTTTCTACAGCACAATGCTCTCCCCTGGGTCAGACAGGCTAGAATAGGCAACATATTGTGGTCGGACCATGCACCGGTGTACTGCGAGGTTGAAGTTCCTTCTCTCCCGGCCCCTAGGGGATCATGGCGGCTTAATGAGGCCTTGCTTCTGGATGAGCTATGCACCTCTGAGGTGCAGACTGCTATCACTCATTTTTCAGAAGATCATCTAGCAGACGACACAGCTCCCACATTTAAATGGGAAGCGTTGAAGTGCGTCTTGAGGGGCATTTTCATCAAGCACGGAGCTCGCATTAAAAAAAGAGAAGGCTCAGAACTTGGTAGATGCCCTCCGTAAGGTCTCAGACCTGGAGCTCGTTCACAAGCGGGCCTTATCGGCTACCATCCTACAGACCCTCCTACAAGCTAGACTGGAGGTCAAGAAAATGTTAGACTCATCATATCAGCGCCTATTACAGGTGGGGAGGGGAAAATTCTACGAGTTTGGGGACAAGCCGGGCAGACTGCTGGCCAACGCACTAAAAGAGGGGAAAGCCCACACTCTAATTCCCTGCATAAAGAATTCCCGAGACGAATTATTATATGCTACCCCAGATATCTCCAACACCTTCCACACTTACTATTCCAAACTATATAACCTGACCCCTGGTCCCCCCGAGGCAAACGGCGAACTCCCTTCAATGGCCTCCCCCTTCAAACCCCTCAACCGAACCATAGCTGTAGATCTTGAGCGCCCCTTCCTACTAGAAGATGTTCTGACAGTAATTGGTAATTTACCAGGCAACAAGAGCCCAGGCCCAGACGGACTCCCAGGCCCAGACGGACTCCCTGCCAAATTCTATAAAACATTCGCTGCACAACTTGCGCCCTTGATGCTCCTTTCCTTTAATATCATTTCAGATGAGTTTCCATTCCCCCCCCATGCCACGACGGCTCATGTGGCCCTACTTAGAAAACCCGGGAAGGACCCCACCGCGTGCAGTAGCTTTAGACCAATATCATTGCTTAATGTGGATCTAAAAATATACGCTAAGCTACTCGCAAATAGAATCAATCCACTTATGCCTGATCTGGTGCACCTGGACCAGGTTGGATTCGTCCCCGGCAGGGAAGCTAGGGATAATACCCTTAAAACCCTAGACCTGATTCAGCATACCCGCACCCAAAAAATCCCCATGATGTTGCTATCTTTAGACGCCGAAAAGGCATTTGATAGAATTTCTTGGCATTCACTTTCCCAGACCCTGACTCACATCGGCTTCGGCCCAACCTTCTCGTCCAAAATCCTGGCCTTATACCGCTCCCCGAACGCCCACTTGAAAATTAATGGTACCCTGTCGAAGCCCTTTAACATATATAACGGGACTCGGCAGGGATGCCCTCTATCCCCACTACTTTATATCTTAGTAATGGAACACCTACTAGCGGCCATTCGTCTCAACCCCGACAGGAATCAAAATCGCAAACCAAGAATATAAATGTGCCGCCTTCGCAGATGATCTCCTCATATACTTGCAAAATCCACTTACCTCTCTTCCATCCCTAATGCAGGAATTAAATCGCTTCAGCAGTTGGTCCAACTTCAAAGAAGGGAATTTTGTTTACTTACCGTAAATTCCTTTTCTTCTAGCTCCAATTGGGAGACCCAGACAGTGGGTGTATAGCTACTGCCCTCTGGAGGCCGCACAAAGAACTACACTTAAAAGTGTAAGGCCCCTCCCCTTCTGGCTATACACCCTCCCGTAGGAGTACAGATTCCTCAGTTTTAGTACCAAAGCAAGAAGGAGGAAAGCCAATAACAGTTTCAAAAACAAATTCAATCCGATAACACGATCGGAGAACTTAAGAAACAACATGAATAACATGTGCACCCGAAAAAACGAAACCCTAAGAACAAATAGGGCGGGTGCTGGGTCTCCCAATTGGAGCTAGAAGAAAAGGAATTTACGGTAAGTAAACAAAATTCCCTTCTTTTTCGCTCCTAATTGGGAGACCCAGACAGTGGGACGTCCAAAAGCAGTCCCTGGGTGGGTAAAAAGATACCACATGAACGGGCTGTCAGACAGCCTCTTCCTACAGGTGGGCCACCGCCGCCTGAAGGACCTGTCTACCTAGGCTGGCATCTGCCGAAGCGTAGGTATGCACTTGATAGTGTTTGGTAAACGTGTGCAGACTCGACCAGGTAGCCGCTTGGCACACTTGCTGAGCCGTAGCCTGATGCCGCAATGCCCAGGACGCACCCACGGCTCTGGTAGAATGGGCCTTCAGTCCAGATGGAATCGGAAGCCCAGCAGAACGGTATGTGTGAAGAATTGGTTCCTTGATCCCCCGCGCCAGGGTGGATTTGGAAGCTTGCGATCCCTTATGCTGACCAGCGACTAGGACAAAGAGCGCATCAGAACGGCGTAGAGCCGCCGTGCGAGAAATGTAAATCCTGAGTGCTCTCACCAGGTCCAACAGATGTAAACCCTTTTCAAATTGGTGAACTGGATGCGGACACAAAGATGGCAAAGTGATATCCTGATTGAGATGAAAGGAAGAAACCACCTTGGGAGAAAACTCTGGAATTGGACGCAGTACTACCTTGTCTTGGTGAAACACCAGGAAGGGAGATTTGCAAGATAACGCCGCTAGCTCGGACACTCTTCGAAGAGACGTGACCGCCACAAGAAAAACTACCTTTTGTGAAAGCCGAGAAAGGGGAACCTCTTTCAAAGGCTCGAAAGGCGGCTTCTGGAGAGCAATGAGAACCTTGTTCAGATCCCAGGGTTCCAATGGCCGTCTGTAAGGAGGAACGATATGACAAACTCCTTGGAGAAACGTGCGTACTTTAGAAAACCGTGCCAAGCGCTTCTGAAAGAATACGGATAGCGCGGAGACTTGACCCTTAAGAGAGCTAAGCGACAAACCTTTTTCCAACCCAGCCTGCAGGAAGGAAAGAAAAATTGGCAATGCAAATGGCCAGGGAGAAAACCCTTGAGCCAAGCACCACGCTAAGAATATCTTCCACGTTCTGTGATAGATCTTAGCTGAGGATGGTTTTCTAGCCTGTCTCATTGTGGCAACAACCTCATGAGATAAACCTGAGGCCGCTAGGATCCAGGACTCAATGGCCACACAGTCAGGTTCAGGGCCGCAGAATTCAGATGGAAAAACGGCCCTTGAGACAGCAAATCTGGACGGTCTGGTAGTGTCCACGGTTGGCCTACCGTGAGATGCCACAGATCCGGGTACCACGACCTTCTTGGCCAATCTGGAGCGACGAGTATGGCTCGATGGCAGTCGGACCTGATTTTCCGGAGAACTCTGGGTAACAATGCTAGAGGTGGGAACACATAGGGGAGTCGGAATTGCGACCAATCCTGAACCAAGGCGTCTGCCGCCAGTGCTCGGTGATCGTGAGACCGTGCCATGAAAACTGGGACCTTGTTGTTGTGCCGTGACGCCATCAGATCGACGTCCGGCGTCCCCCAGCGGCAACAGATCTGCTGAAACACGTCCGGGTGAAGGGACCATTCTCCTGCGTCCATGCCCTGGCGACTGAGAAAGTCTGCTTCCCAGTTTTCCACGCCTGGGATGTGAACTGCGGATATGGTGGACGCTCTGCTTTCCACCCACGTCAAAATCCGTTGGACTTCTTGAAACGCTTGGCGACTGCGTGTTCCCCCTTGGTGGTTGATGTACGCCACCGCCGTGGAATTGTCCGACTGAATCCGAATCTGCTTGCCTTCCAGCCATTGTTGGAAGGCTCGCAGGGCAAGATAGATTGCTCTGATTTCCAGAACATTGATCTGCAGGGTGGACTCTTCCAGAGTCCACATCCCCTGAGCCCTGTGGTGGAGATACACCGCTCCCCACCCTGATAGGCTCGCATCCGTCGTGACCACTGCCCAGGACGGGGGAAGGAACGACTTTCCCTGTGACAATGAGGTGGGGAGAAGCCACCAACGCAGAGAGTCCTTGGCAGTCTGAGAGAGGGAGACAGTCCTGTCGAGGGACGTCGATTTCCCGTCCCATTGGCGTAGAATGTCCCATTGTAGAGGGCGCAGATGAAACTGCGCGAACGGGACTGCCTCCATTGCTGCTACCATCTTTCCTAGGAAATGCATGAGGCGCCTCAGTGAGTGCGACTGGCTCTGAAGGAGAGATTGCACTCCAGTCCGTAGCGAGCACTGCTTGTCCAGTGGAAGCTTCACTATCGCTGAGAGAGTATGAAACTCCATGCCAAGGTAAGTCAGAGATTGGGTCGGGGTTAGATGAGACTTTGGAAAGTTGATAATCCACCCGAAACTCTGGAGAGTGTCTAGTGCCACCTTCAGACTGTGTTGGCATGCCTCTTGAGAGGGTGCCTTTATAAGCAGGTCGTCTAGATACGGGATGACCGAGTGACCCTGCGAGTGCAGAACAGCTACTACTGCTGCCATGACTTTGGTGAAGACCCGGGGGGCTGTTGCCAGACCGAAAGGTAACGCTACGAACTGCAGGTGTTCGTCGTGTATGACGAAGCGTAGGAAACGCTGATGCTCTGGTGCGATCGGCACGTGGAGATACGCATCTTTGATATCTATTGATGCTAGAAAATCTCCTTGAGACATTGAGGCTATGACGGAGCGTAGGGATTCCATCCGGAACCTCCTGACTTTTACGTGTCTGTTGAGCAACTTTAGATCCAGGACGGGCCGATACGATCCGTCCTTTTTTGGGACCACAAACAGATTGGAGTAAAAACCGTGACCTTGTTCCTGAAGAGGGACGGAGGTCACCACTCCTTCCGCCTTTAGAGCGGCCACCGCCTGGAACAGAGCATCGGCTCGGTCTGGTGGTGGAGAAGTTCTGAAGAAACGAGTTGGCGGACGAGAACTGAACTCTATCCTGTACCCGTGAGACAGAATATCCCTCACCCAACGGTCTTTGACGTGTGACAGCCAGATGTCGCCAAAGTGGGAAAGCCTCCCACCGACCGCGGGTGTGGGAATCGGAGACCGCAAGTCAGGAGGACGCCGTCTTGGCAACGGTTCCTCCGGCTGTCCTTTTTGGGCGTGACTGAGACCTCCAAGAATCTGAGCGTCTCTGGTCTTTTTGAGTCTTTTTTGACGAGGCGAATTGGGACCTGCCCGGTCCTCGAAAGGACCGATAACCAGACTGACCCTTCCTCTGTTGGGGTCTGTTTTGTCTGTGTTGCGGTAAGGATGAGTCCTTACCCTTGGAGTGTTTGATGATTTCATCCAAACGCTCTCCAAACAATCGGTCACGAGAAAAAGGCAAATTGGTTAAGCACTTCTTGGAATGAGAATCTGCTTTCCAATGTCTCAACCACAGGGCCCTACGCAAAACAACGGAGTTGGCTGACGCCACTGCCGTGCGGCTTGTAGCGTCAAGAACAGCATTAATCGCGTACGACGCGAATGCCGCCATTTGCGAGGTCAATGGTGCTACCTGCGGGGCAAATGCACGTGTGACGGAGTCAACTCGCGCAAGCCCGGCTGAGATAGCTTGGAGTGCCCATACGGCTGCAAAAGAAGGCGCTAATGACGCTCCAATCGCTTCATAGATGGATTTCAGCCAGAGCTCCATCTGCCTGTCAGTGGCATCTTTAAGTGCCGCTCCATCTTCAACTGCAACCAAGGATCTAGCTGCAAGCCTGGAAATTGGAGGATCCACTTTTGGACACTGGGTCCAACCCTTGACCACCTCAGGGGGAAAAGGATAGCGTGTATCTTTAAGCCGTTTAGGAAAACGCCTTTCAGGATAAGCGTGGGGTTTCTGGATTGCGTCTCTAAAGTCAGCGTGGTCCAGAAAAGTGCTTAAAGTACGCTTAGGGTATCTGAAATGGATTCTCTCGTGCTGCGAAGCTGACTCCTCCACAAGAGGAGCTGGTGGGGAAATATTTAACATCTTATTGATGTTAAATATAAGATCATTAACTATGGCGTCACCATCTGGTGTATCTAGATTGAGAGCGGTCCCAGGATCAGAATCCTGATCAGTTACGTCCGCCTCATCACCCATAGATTCATCTCGCTGGGATCCTGACCATTGAGATGAATGTGAAGGCCCGTCATAGCGAGCCCGCTTAGGCTGCCCGGGGCCATCGTCCGAGTCAGGGTATGTGCGCACGTTGCTTTTTACCTGCTTTTTACCTGCTTTTTTGCTGCTTTTTCTTCTGCGCTGTTTAATGCCAAAATGGATGTGTTCTTCTATTCAAGCAAAGTCTATGGGAATTTGGGTTTCTTGTTCACACTATGTTGTTCAAAATGCTGCCTTTTTGAGGCAGAACTTTGGTCAAAAACTCAGCTTTTCAAAGAAGCAACATGTCAATTGTTTTTGCCATTTGGGTTTTGCACTGCAAAGCTGAGTTTTTGACCAAAGTTCTGCCACAAAAAGGCAGCATTTTGAACAACATAGTGTGAACAAGAAACCCAAATTCCCATAGACTTTGCTTGAATAGAAGAACACATCCATTTTGGCATTAAACAGCGCAGAAGAAAAAGCAGCAAAAAAGCAGGTAAAAAGCAGGTAAAAAGCAACGTGCGCACATACCCTCAGAGTCTTCACCCTGAGGTGTATATGCCCGTCCCGGAGCTTGGAGCTGAGGGGGACCAGGGGGCAATGATTGCACAGTGTCCGTGGCCTGAAGTACAGGCCTAGCTCGCAATGTGTCAAGAATTTGTGACATAGTGAGAGACATTCTGTCAGCAAAAGCTGCAAACTCAGTTCCTGTCACCTGGACAGCATTCACAGGTGGTACACCCTGGGTCACGTCCAGCAGAGGTCCCGACTGTGCAAGCGCCGCAGGGGCCGAGCACTGCACACAATGGGGGTCCGTGGAGCCTGCCGGTAGAAAAGTCCCACATGCGGTGCAGGAAGCATATAATGTCTGCGCCTTGGCACCCTTGCGTTTTACGGGCGACATGCTGCTGGCTCTCTGCAATGTGAGAGAGTCTATAGCCAAAGGGCGACCAGCGCTATGCAATACAAAGTATTTGTAGAAACAAAATACTAAGAATACTACTGGCACAAGAGGGGGTGAGCCCTGAGGGCTGCTTACCGCCCGCTGAATAGCGGGTAAGAGGCTGCAGAATTCCTTGTCTGGGTCTCCCCGGCTCCCCTCTGCAGCGCAGCGTGTCAGCAGGAATGGCTGCCGGCGTCTGTGGAGAGGGGCGGTCCGTGGGAGTTCCCAAACAAAAGTGCGGGAAACAGTGTCCCCTCTGTGCCGATTGTGAGGGCTGGAGTATGTAAAAACGACTCCAGCCCTCGGCGCTGATGCACTGGCCAGCGTCCCGCCCCTCTCCTGACTGGCAGGTCTGGGGGCGGGAACGAACGGAAGCAGGCCGCAAAAGCCGGGGACTCGAGTTATCAGCGCGGCCGCCGTAAAAGCGCGGGCCGCGCTGAAGTCCCCGGCGCACCACAAGTGCCAGCCGCGCCGCAGTCCCAGCGGCCGGCGTGACCGATTCCTAGACGTGGCCAGCGTCCCGCCCCTCTCCTGACTGGCAGGTCCGGGGGCGGGAACGAACGGAAGCAGGCCGCAAAAGCCGGGGACTCGAGTTATCAGCGCGGCCGCCGTAAAAGCGCGGGCCGCGCTGAAGTCCCCGGCGCACCACAAGTGCCAGCCGCGCCGCAGTCCCAGCGGCCGGCGCGACCGATTCCTATAAGTGTGCCTGCTTCAGCGAAGCTGAATGAGGCCATGGCACAAGCGCCGTAGCGCTGCTGTCCCCCGGCGCACTACAACACCCAGCATGCTGCGGTGTGAGCGCCTGCACGGGGACACAGAGTACCTTGAGGAAGCAGGGCCATGTCCCTGATGTACTCCGCTCCATCCAGCATCTTCTCCAGGGGCTGTAGATGGAGCACGGTCTCAGTGCCTGGAGACCAGTAAATCCCACTTCACCCAGAGCCCTGTAAAAAGGGATGGGGAAGGAATCAGCATGTGGGCTCCTGCCGCCGTACCCGCAATGGGTACCTCAACCTTACAAACACCTCCGACATACAGTGGGGTGAGAAGGGAGCATGCTGGGAGCCCTGTATGGGCCCTCTTTTCTTCCATCCGACATAGTCAGCAGCTGCTGCTGACTAAAAACAATGGAGCTATGCGTGCGTGTCTGACCTCCTTGCGCACAAAGCTAAAACTGAGGAATCTGTACTCCTACGGGAGGGTGTATAGCCAGAAGGGGAGGGGCCTTACACTTTTAAGTGTAGTTCTTTGTGCGGCCTCCAGAGGGCAGTAGCTATACACCCACTGTCTGGGTCTCCCAATTAGGAGCGAAAAAGAAATCAATTTTGATAAGTCCGAAGCCCTGAATATATCCCTCCCCCAAGACGTCGTAAACGCTGTGAAGCCAAAATTCCCCTTTAAATGGCCACCCAATGGTAGCATAGGATACCTGGGTATTATTATACCATCTGACATAGACAGGCTTTTTTCACTAAATTTCCTAGGTTTCCTGTCCAGGCTCGAGAGAGACCTAGACTCTTGGGGTCGGGGTACTCTCTCGTGGTTTGGCAGGATCAGCGCCCTCAGGATGACAGCCTTACCTAGACTGCTCTACCTACTTCAGACGGTTCCGGTTCATATCCCAGCGTCTTATTGGACAAAGGTACAGCGCCTATTTAACCAATTTGTATGGACTAAGAGGAGACCCCGGCTTGGGAGTAATGTTCTGACAAGAACTAAAGGGGCGGGAGGAGCAGGGCTCCCCTGCTGTAGGCGATACTACCTGGCGGCCGCCCACACCAGAGTCCTGGACCTTTTACATAATCACGATTCAAAACTCTGGGTTCGACTGGCACACGACATGTGCTCCCTATCAGTTCCAACCCTGCCGTGGAACTGGCCACGCCTCTCCAAACATAAAATAGCAATGTCCTACAGCACCAAACAGACATTGAAATCAGTACACTCATTGCCACTGAGCAAACGCCTGCTCCAGCCCTGGGGTCCCCTTATGCCACTTACGGACAACCCTGATTTTCTACCAGGTGCATCGTCCAATAAATTTCTTGGCAGCACTAAGCAGGGGCCCCTGAGACTGGGCCAGGTGGCCCCAGGTGGAGTTCTCCTCCCACTCTCGGATATTGTGGGAACCGGGAACCCCAGGCTGAGGTTCCATTTTGAATATGCCCAACTCAAACACTTCATAACCACACTGGGACAGGCCGCCGGGCACCTCTCGCCTATAACTCCCTTTGAGCGCATATGTACCGGAACACCGGACACTCGACATGCCACCTCAAGGATTTATAAGATCCTAACAGAGGCGATGGAGATTTCACTCCCCCGCTTCTGTACTGCGTGGGAAGCAGAGCTCAACAGGACGTTTCCTAGGGATCAGTGGGAACGTTGTTTCCGCCTGACCCATAGGTCCGTGGTAGCCACTAGAATGCAGGAAACATGCTACAAGATCCTCACCAGGTGGTACAGGGTCCCATCGTCGCTTCATGTGTGGTGTCCCGAAGTTCCGGATATATGTTGGCGTTGCGGGGCCCAGGGCAGCACCATGACCCATATATGGTGGTCCTGTCCAAGCTTGACGGCCTTTTGGAACAAAGTTTTGATGGCCATTCAAGAGGTCACGGCGACCGTAGTCCCTAGTCGCCCCGAGGCAGTCTTGCTATTTATGTTTAAAATCTCAGAAAAAAAATATAAAAAATCCCTCTTGGGCCCTCTCCTTCAGGCCGCCAAGACAGTGATCCCGCGACACTGGAAGGACCCCTCTCCACCGACTGTGGAGGAATGGGCGACAGAGGTGAACTCGGTACACCGCATGGAGTTGGTGATGGCCCAGTCGAGGGGGCAGATAGTGGAAACCGCCTCTAAATGGCTCATGTGGGAGGACTTCCTCTCGGGCCCCAAGTTCTTAGCTTTAATCGATTCCAGGTGCTCAGACTCCTTGGCAAGTACCACCCCTTAGAGAACATTCATTCACCCTCCTCTTTTAGATTCAACAGATGAATACACCGTCCTGGTCATCATACGTCTTTCTTTATACCTCTCCACTCACTGACTCTAATTCTAAACCCGTCTCTTCTCTTCTGACTTTTCTCTTTCCCCGTGCATCTCTCTGCCCATCTGATAAGTTCTTGTTTATGGTAAGACTCGTTGTCCAATGTTTTCCTTTTTTTTTTTTTTCTTACCCTAGGTTGTGCAATTGTTGAGCCTCAGGCCTGGACCTGCTGTAAAGGCTAGTTCTATTTCAATGTTATTTTAATGTTATTTCAATGCTATAACACCTAATACCGACTGATATTGGACGATGTATCTATCTGTATGTTTACTTTTCTTTTTGAAACCAATAAAACTTTAAAATAGAAAAATAGTAAAAGCCGCCGCAGCAGTGTGAATGCCGTGCAGCGCCGCGGCGGTGATCGGGGAACGGTAAGTATGAGAGAGGGGGGAAACTGACCGACAGACTGTGAGAGAGGGACAGAGAGACCGACAGAGAGACCGACCGACGGACTCAGGGAGATTGACCGACATACACAGAAATAGAAAGAATAGCCGACATCACTAGAAATAAAAACACCAAACGGACACGGACTATAGGTAGATGCATACGTGTTTACTAACATGTGTGCACATACCCATAGACTTTCATTGTGTCCACGTGTGCGTGCTCCGTGCAGATAACGGACATGCATCCGTGCAAAACGCAAACACATACGGATCACGGACACGCAGACACGGACATAATGAAATAACGCACGTGTGACCACAATCATAGATTAACATTGGTGCACGTTTGGCCGTGTCTCCGGTATATACGGAAACGGACCAAACACGCACGTGTATCACGGACGTGTGAAGGGGGCCTAACAGATAGTCGAAATTAAAAAAAAAAAAACACCCAAAACATTTTATACTGCTCTGCAACCACTATTTCATCATGTGTCTAATTCAACCATGAGAAACTTGGTGAAAGGTCTTCTTTAAGTAGCACTGTGCTATATCACCATAATGTGCTCTCAGCAATGCTCCTCGGTAGGGCTGCCTTCTTTAGAGCTGCCAAGCTGTCGCCTGAAGAAGAGAGCCGAAGCAGCTCTCATCACCCCAGTCTGCCCACCGATTGAAAAGTTAAGGGGCATCATGTAGCTAAAAATGCTAATAAAACCTAAGACCATGGTAGCACCAACTGATAATCATTTAGCATGTGGAATGATGACATAATGAGCCGCAACAATCGCTTTTCAATGAATAATCTCTACAACAGGGGTCAGGAACCTTTTTGGCTAAGAGAGCCGTAAACGCCACATATTTTGAAATATAATTCCGCGAGAGCCGTACAATATGTTTAAAGGGCCATTGACAGATCAATCGCTCCAATGTTCACTTAGTACAGCAAGGAATGCTCCTCCCTGCTGTATAAAGCCACAACTGGACTGAAACAATGGTAATTAGCAGTAAAAAAATCAAATAAATAACTTACATTGTGAACTTGCGATGCATGACATCAGTCCAGGCAAGGAGAGTGGGGTGGGTGGGTAGTGGTCGTGGCACGGGGGGGGGGGGGGGGGGGGGGACAGGGGTTGTGTTTGGTGAAGGTAGCAGCAGCGGCGGGGGAAGGGCGCTGGTACTCACACAGGCCGAACTGGTGACAGGGGGAAAGTGCAGCGCACAGCATAAGCTGTGAGCTGCACAAATATGGCACCGATCTCCTCTCTCTGTTGTGATCTGGATAGCTCAGGCGGCGCGTTCAGGTCACAGCAGGGAGCTTTCCTGTATTAAGTACAGGTCGCAGTCCGGGTACAGGGCGCTGCCATAAAGGAGTTGAGGTGAGTAACTATTGTTACAAACACCAAATCCAGCATGGCAGCCCCCAGTGTTTCAGTAACACTAGAATTAAATAAAAACTAAATAAACAGTGAGTTTAATTTTGTATTAAAAATACTTGATTTCATAATCACTATTATTAATACAAAAATAAAAAATGTGACACCTTACCTTTAATCCTAATGCTCACCAGGGGGAGAGGCGCTGGTGGTGGTGGTGGAGCGGCTCAGGAAGGTCACAGGAGGAAGAGTGATGCTGCGAGCTCGGAGGAGGGGGTGCTGCTGCTCAGGAGGGTCAGCAATGCTGTGGCTCGGGGGTGTAGCCATGGGTGCATTTGAATCCCCCGGGTATGGCTTACCAGGGCGGTAGTGGTGGAGCAGAGTCACAGGATGCACTCGGGGGTGTTGCAGAGGCCGCCATTGATCTGTGGGCAGGGGGTCTGCGGAGGTGTCACAACACAGGGTGTCTCTGTGGCAAGTGCATTGAGCTGACTGCCGGCTCCATTGAATCACCCAGGTTTGACAAGATGGACGTCAAGAAAATGATCGCGGAGGTGGCGCGTGCGCAGATATGATTCCACGGCCATTTTCTTGAAGCTCATCGCATGAACCGTGGGTGATGCAATTGAGTCGGCAGTCAGCTCAATGCACCCACCGCCGAGACACCCTCGCAGCCCGCCTGCCCGCAGATTAATGCTGCCCACTGCGACACCGCCGAGCGCGTCCTGTGAGCCTGTCTCCTATGAGCCCGCTCGACCATCGCCACCTTCATAAGCCATATCTGTTTTCTAAGATACACCCCCATTTTACCGCCAGTTTTGAGGGAAAAAAGTGCATCTTAGAAAACGAAAAATATGGTAAATGAGAATCCTGAAGTATTGTAAACATGTTCAGGATCTTTTCCTTGCACTTTGTATTGTAGAAAAAAAACTGCAGCATGTCAATTCTTTCTGTGTTTTTGCTACGTTTTCCCCATTAAAAGTAATGAAAACAAAATGCAAGCAAAAATACATATAATGCATCAAATTGTGGCAAAAAGCCTTGGTTTTGCTGCAGCATTTCTCCTGGCAGTAGATGCAGACTTGGTGCAGAAATTTCTGCAACCAAATCTTCATCTTGTGCACAGATTCCAGATTTGGAATCCAGATTTCAAACTGTTCCTGGCAGTTTGGCGAATCTTTACAAAGATAATATAACGCAAAAAGGGCCAGATGCAGTTTTCTGTATAGCTTACTGTTAACCCTGTCCAGCACATGGCTGCCTGCACATTACTAAATAAGCTAAGGGTCGACATCGGGGCACTGACCAGAGCTAGTGGGAGGGGGGGGCAGCAGAGGATGTTCTCACAGCAAGTCACAAACTTTGTGACTGTGTCGGCCACTGTCTGCCACTCAGACCGCACTGTCTGCAGCCTCCAGTCCTGACATATTCATCTCTGACCTGAGTCTGCATATCCTGCAACTGCCGACATGACATGCATCCACAATCACAGCAGTCACTGGCTCCACACACTGCAGAAGAGTAGATGACGAGCCAGGCAGTCAGCTCGAGGTCACAGGTAGGAAGTGGCTGGAGGGGGCGGAGCCAAGTGCTGCCGGCCACTTGTATAAGAGCTAGTACAGTATAGTTACAGCGCAGCGACTCTGTCACAGAGCGGAGCCGGCTGTTTATCTTCAGGGTGAGTGCACCGCGGCCGGATGGAGCGCGGTGCATGCATCCTTCCCATAGACAGGTAGGAGCCCTGTCTGCGAGCCAGATACGGCCATCAAAAGAGCCATATCTGGCTCGCGAGCCATAGGTTCCCGACCCCTGCTCTACAAGATAATCATACCTTCAGTTGTATCAGCATGCCTTCACAACACAGGCGTCCGGAGCACCAGAGGTTGTAGATGTGCTCGTTCTCCTGGTTCAGCTTCCCAGTGCTCACTGCATCCTTACTTGTCCCATCATCCCCTGTAACAAGTGAGAGTATTATAGCAGGCTTCAACTTTTAACTAGTTTACCAAAAAGCCAGCAGAACAATGTGTGACCCCATAACCTGGCCCTTACACCCCAGCTTCTCACCATCAACCAGTATATTCCAATATAGGGCATGAGAGGTGTGCGCCCAACAACCTTATGCTGATTATAAAAGGTTAGCCTAAACTTGACACTAACACAGGAACGGTGTAAAGTGTCTAGTTTAGGGGTTTGCATTAATCACAAGAAGCGAGGTGGAGTATGCGGGATGTAGGTCCACTGACATTCAATAGAACTGCTGTAGATAGATAACAGTTACCTCTGGCAGACACTTAAGGGTGCTTTACATGCTGCGACATCGCTAGCGATTGCTAGCGATGTCGCGAGCGATAGCACCCGTCTCCGTCATTCGTGCGACATGACATGTGGTGATCGCTGCCATAGCGAACAATATCGGCAGCGTCACACGCACATACCTGTTCAGCGACATCACTGTGACCGCCGAACAATCCCTCCTTCAAGGGGGAGGTGCGTTCAGCGTCATAGCAGCGTCACAAAATGGGCGCCAAATAGAAGAGGAGGGGAGGAGATGAGCAGCCGGAACATGCCGCCCACCTCCTTCCTTCCTCCTTTCCGGTGGACGCAGGTAGGATGATGTTTGTCGTTCCTACAGTGTCACACACAGCGATGTATGGTGCCGCAGGAACGACGACCAACCTGCGGAATGAAACACCAACGACATTATGATTAGGAGCGACGTGTCAACGATCAACGATTTTTGCGATCGTTGATCGTCGCTCCTAGCTGTCACATGCTGCGATGTCGCTAACGACGTCAGATGTGCATCACAAACACCGTGCCCCCGACGTTAGCGATGTCGCAGAGTGTAAAAGTTTGGAGTAGCATAGACTCATTACTTATCCTATCCATAGGGGTGAAGTTCTCACCTTGGACCAAAATCTTTAAAAGGAAATGGTCATGTAAAAAAAAAAAAAAAAAAAAAAAAAAATGGTATTAACATGCATATTTGGGGTTTATCTGCAGATTAACGGTATTCTGACGCTGTGTGGCCGCCACACTAAACCCTGCAGCTGGAAGTAAATGCTGTTTGTTCCTCTCGGCAGCTTTCGGCTATCATAAGAGGCGCGGCCGGTACAGTTTCAGCCAACACACAGTAGCCTGCAACCAAGCCCTAACATTGAGGCTGCACTCACATGACCGTATAACTCGGATGAGGGCTAGCCAATGTTTTACCAGATAACCCTTGGACCAATGTTGGTCTCTAGGGCAGTGCCAATCAGCGTATTTTTTTCTCATACCAATTTGAGACATCTAAGTGCAGTCCGACTTCCAAGGGCTCACAAAATGGAGAAGACTTATGAATTTGGTTCTACATCTTGTCGTGCAATGACCGAAACAGATCACGCTAAGCTGACACTATAATTTGCATAATCGATCTGATTCTGTCACATGAGCCTCAGTAAAGGCCACGTCACACTAAGCAACATCGCTAGCAACATCGCTGGTAACGAACAACTTTTGTGACGTTGCTAGCGATGTTGCTGTGTGTGACATCCAGCAACAACCTGGCCCCTGCTGTGAGGTCGTTGGTTGTTGCTGAATGTCCTGGGCCATTTTTTAGTTGTTGCTGTCCTGCTGTGATGCACAGATCGCTGTGTGTGACAGCGAGACAGCAACAACTAATGTGCAGTGAGCAGGGAGCCAGCTTCTGCTGAGGCTGGTAACTAATGTAAACATCGGGTAACCAAGAAGCCCTGTCCTTGGTTACCCGATATTTACCTTTGATACCAGCCTCCTCCGCTCTCACTGCCTGTGCTGCCGGCTCCTGCTCTGTGCACAGATAGCTGCAGCACACATCAGGCAATTAACCCGATGTGTGCTGTAACTAGGAGAGCAAGGAGCCAGCGCTCAGTGTGCGCTGCTCCCTGCTCTGTGCACATTTAGCTGCAGCACACATCGGGTTAATTAACCTGATGTGTGCTGTAACTAGGAGACTGGGGGCTGGTCACTGGTTGCTGGTGAGCTCACCAGCAACTCGTGTAGCCACGCTCCAGCGATCCCTGCCAGGTCAGGTTGCTGGTGGGATCGCTGGAGCGTCGCAGTGTGACATCTCACCAGCAACCTCCTAGCAACTTACCAGCGATCCCTATCGTTGTTGGGATCGCTGGTAAGTTGCTTAGTGTGACTGGACCTTAACAGCCAGCTCAGCAATGTATCAGTACAGAGCTGGCAGTCAGTGTCTGGTCATGGTTAAAGCCACCGCTCACTACATAGAGAGCAGTGACTGAAGCCGTGCTACTATAACTGAAAGTCCAAAACTGCCGGGAGCAAAAGTTTGTTTCCTCCTGGCAGTGGGGCTCCTAGTGTGACGGACATAAAGCATCAGATTATTATTGCCCTACAGATTAACCCCATATCTGCAGATTAATAGTGTTTTTTGGAAGTCAGTGCTTCCACTACAGTGAGCATACTGAAATTACTCCCACCATGTGTCCAGGATCAGGGGGAGAGATTACAGAGAGCTTGGAAGTGAGCGGCTGCAGGAAGAACATAACTTCATTTTCTCCCTACAGCTTCACTTCCAATTAGACATCAGCATATGTTTTAAATTATATATACCAGCTGATAACCACTATGGCTGCAGACAAAGAAGGGAATTTTGTTTACTTACCGTAAATTCCTTTTCTTCTAGCTCCAATTGGGAGACCCAGACAATTGGGTGTATAGCTATGCCTCCGGAGGCCACACAAAGTATTACACTAAAAGTGTAAAGCCCCTCCCCTTCTGCCTATACACCCCCCGTGCTCACGGGCTCCTCAGTTTTGGTGCAAAAGCAAGAAGGAGGAAAAAATTATAAATTGGTTTAAAGTAAATTCAATCCGAAGGAATATCGGAGAACTGAAACCATTCAACATGAACAACATGCGTACACAAAAAACAGGGGCGGGTGCTGGGTCTCCCAATTGGAGCTAGAAGAAAAGGAATTTACGGTAAGTAAACAAAATTCCCTTCTTCTTTGTCGCTCCATTGGGAGACCCAGACAATTGGGACGTCCAAAAGCAGTCCCTGGGTGGGTAAATAATACCTCATAATAGAGCCGCAACCGGCTCCGTCCTACAGGTGGGCAACCGCCGCCTGAAGGACTCGCCTACCTAGGCTGGCATCTGCCGAAGCATAGGTATGCACCTGATAGTGTTTCGTGAAAGTGTGCAGGCTCGACCAGGTAGCCGCCTGACACACCTGCTGAGCCGTAGCCTGGTGCCGCAAAGCCCAGGACGCTCCCACGGCCCTGGTAGAATGGGCCTTCAGCCCTGAGGGAACCGGAAGCCCCGAGGAACGATAAGCCTAGAGAATTGGTTCCTTGATCCATCGAGCCAGGGTAGATTTGGAAGCTTGTGACCCTTTACGCTGGCCAGCGACAAGGACAAAGAGTGCATCCGAGCGGCGCAGGGGCGCCGTACGAGAAATGTAGAATCTGAGTGCTCTCACCAGATCTAACAAGTGCAAATCCTTTTCACATTGGTGAACTGGATGAGGACAAAAAGAGGGTAAGGAGATATCCTGATTGAGATGAAAGGGGGATACCACCTTAGGGAGAAATTCCGGAACCGGACGCAGAACCACCTTGTCCTGGTGAAACACCAGGAAGGGGGCTTTGCATGACAGCGCTGCTAGCTCAGACACTCTCCGAAGTGAAGTGACTGCTACTAGAAAAACCACCTTCTGCGAAAGGCGTGAGAGAGAGATATCCCTCATTGGCTCGAACGGTGGTTTCTGAAGAACCATCAGCACCCTGTTCAGATCCCAGGGTTCTAACGGACGCTTGTAAGGAGGGACGATGTGACAAACCCCCTGCAGGAACGTGCGTACCTGTGGAAGTCTGGCTAGGCGCTTCTGAAAAAACACAGAGAGCGCTGAGACTTGTCCCTTAAGGGAGCCAAGCGACAAACCCTTTTCCAATCCCGATTGAAGGAAGGAAAGAAAAGTGGGCAAGGCAAATGGCCAGGGAGTAAAACCCTGATCAGAGCACCAGGATAAGAATATCCTCCACGTCCTGTGGTAGATCTTGGCGGACGTTGGTTTCCTAGCCTGTCTCATAGTGGCAATGACCTCTTGAGATAACCCTGAAGACGCTAGGATCCAGGACTCAATGGCCACACAGTCAGGTTGAGGGCCGCAGAATTCAGATGGAAAAACGGCCCTTGAGATAGCAAGTCTGGTCGGTCTGGTAGTGCCCACGGTTGGCCGACCGTGAGATGCCACAGATCCGGGTACCACGACCTCCTCGGCCAGTCTGGAGCAACGAGGATGGCGCGGCGGCAGTCGGCCCTGATCTTGCGTAACACTCTGGGCAACAGTGCCAGAGGAGGGAACACATAAGGGAGTTGAAACTGCGACCAATCCTGAACTAAGGCGTCTGCCGCCAGAGCTCTGTGATCTTGAGACTGTGCCATGAATGTCGGGACCTTGTTGTTGTGCCGGGACGCCATTAGGTCGACGTCCGGCATTCCCCAGCGGCAACAGATCTCCTGAAACACGTCCGGGTGAAGGGACCATTCCCCTGCGTCCATGCCCTGGCGACTGAGAAAATCTGCTTCCCAGTTTTCTACGCCCGGGATGTGAACTGCGGATATGGTGGAGGCTGTGGCTTCCACCCACAGCAGAATCCGCCGAACTTCCTGGAAGGCTTGCCGACTGCGTGTCCCGCCTTGGTGGTTGATGTATGCCACCGCTGTGGAGTTGTCCGACTGAATTCGGATCTGCTTGCCTTCCAGCCACGGCTGGAACGCCTTTAGGGCAAGATACACTGCCCTTATCTCTAGAACATTGATCTGAAGGGAGGACTCTGTCTGAGTCCAAGTCCCCTGAGCCCTGTGGTGGAGAAAGACCGCTCCCCACCCTGACAGGCTCGCGTCCGTCGTGACCACCACCCAGGATGGGGGCAGGAAGGATTTCCCCTTCGACAGAGAAGTGGGGAGGAGCCACCATTGAAGGGAAGCTTTGGCTGCCCGAGAAAGGGAGACGTTCCTGTCGAGGGACGTCGACTTCCTGTCCCATTTGCGGAGAATGTCCCATTGAAGAGGGCGCAGATGAAACTGCGCAAAAGGAACTGCCTCCATTGCTGCCACCATCTTCCCTAGGAAGTGCATGAGGCGCCTCAGGGGGTGTGACTGACCATGAAGGAGAGATTGCACCCCTGTCTGTAGTGAACGCTGTTTGTTCAGCGGAAGCTTCACTATCGCTGAGAGAGTATGAAACTCCATGCCAAGATATGTCAGTGATTGGGCCGGTGTCAGATTTGACTTTGGAAAATTGATGATCCACCCGAAACTCTGGAGAGTTTCCAGAGCAATGTTCAGGCTGTGTTGGCATGCCCCTTGAGAGGGTGCCTTGACAAGGAGATCGTCTAAGTAAGGGATCACCGAGTGTCCCTGAGAGTGTAGGATTGCCACCACTGTTGCCATGACCTTGGTGAAGACCCGTGGGGCTGTCGCCAGGCCAAAAGGCAGTGCCACGAACTGAAGGTGTTCGTCCCCTATGGCGAAGCGCAGGAAGCGCTGATGCTCTGGTGCAATCGGTACGTGGAGATAAGCATCTTTGATGTCTATTGATGCCAGGAAATCTCCTTGGGACATTGAGGCGATGACGGAGCGGAGCGATTCCATCCGGAACCGCCTGGTTTTCACATGCTTGTTGAGCAGTTTTAGGTCCAGAACGGGACGGAAGGATCCGTCCTTTTTTGGCACCACGAACAAGTTGGAGTAAAAACCGTGACCCCGTTGCTGAAGAGGAACAGGGATCACCACTCCTTCCGCCTTCAGGGTGCCCACCGCCTGCATAAGAGCCTCGGCTCTGTCGGGGGGCGGAGATGTTCTGAAGAAACGAATCGGAGGACGAGAGCTGAACTCTATCCTGTAACCGTGAGATAGAATGTCTCTCACCCATCGGTCTTTTACTTGTGGCAGCCAGGTGTCGCAAAAGCGGGAGAGCCTGCCACCGACCGAGGATGCGGTTTGAGGAGGCCGAAAGTCATGAGGAGGCCGCTTTGGGAGCGGTTCCTCCGGCGGTCTTTTTAGGACGTGACTTAGACCGCCATGCATCGGAGCTCCTCTGACCTTTCTGAGGCCTTTTGGACGAGGAAAATTGAGACCTGCCCGCGGTCCGAAAGGACCGAAACCTCGATAGTACCTTCCGTGGTTGAGGTCTGTTTGGTTTGGACTGGGGTAAGGATGAATCCTTTCCCTTGGATTGTTTAATGATTTCATCTAATCGCTCACCAAACAAGCGGTCGCCAGACAATGGCAAACCGGTTAAGAACTTTTTGGAAGCAGAGTCTGCCTTCCATTCACGTAGCCACATGGCCCTGCGGAGTACCACCGAATTGGCGGATGCCACCGCCGTACGGCTCACCGAGTCCAGGATAGCATTAATGGCGTAGGACGCAAACGCCGACGCCTGATTGGTTAAGGACACCACTTGCGGGGCAGATGTACGTGTTACAGCATTAATCTGCGCCTGACAAGCTGAGATAGCTTGGAGCGCCCATACGGCTGCGAATGCTGGAGCAAAAGACGCGCCTATAGCTTCATAGATGGATTTCAACCATAGTTCCATCTGTCTGTCAGTGGCATCTTTGAGTGAAGCCCCATCTTCCACTGCAACTATGGATCTAGCCGCCAGTCTGGAGATTGGAGGATCCACCTTAGGACACTGAGTCCAGCCCTTAACAACCTCGGGGGGGGGGGAAGGGATAACGTGTGTCCTTAAGGCGCTTGGAAAAACGCTTGTCTGGACAGTCTCGGTTTTTCTGGATTGCCTCTCTGAAGTCAGAGTGATCCAGAAACATATTTAATGTACGCTTTGGAAACCTGAAACGGAATTTCTCCTGAGAAGCAGACTCCTCAATTGGGGGAGCTGGGGGAGAAATATCCAACACCTGATTGATGGTCGCTATAAGGTCATTCACTACTGCGTCACCTTCAGGTGTATCTAGGTTGAGAGCGGCTTCAGGATCAGAATCCTGATCTGATACCTCCGCTTCATCCTCCAGAGAGTCCCCCTGCTGGGACCCTGAACAGTGTGATGAAGTGGAGGGAATTTCCCAGCGACCCCGCTTGGGCGGCCTGGGACTGCGGTCCGTGTCAGAGACCTCACCCTGTGACCTATGGGTTACCCCAGGGGCACTTTGCTGTTCCAAATGAGGGGGACCAGGGGTCAAGGATTGGACAGTGCCCGGGGCCTGAATCACCGGTCTGGACTGCAATGCTTCCAGTATTTTAGCAGACCATTTATCCATACTCTCAGACAGTTTGTCAGCAAAGGCTGCAAACTCCGTCCCTGTCACCTGGACAGTGGTAGCAGGTGGTTCCACCTGGGCCACCTGTAGCAGAGGCTCCGGCTGAGTAAGTGCCACAGGGGCCGAGCATTGCACACAATGAGGGTCAGTGGAACCTGCCGGTAGTACAGCTGTACAAGAGGTACAGGTTGCAAAGTACGCCTGTGCTTTGGCACCCTTGCTTTTTGCGGATGACATGTTGTCTCCTCTGAGAACAACCAGGAGGGTATATAGCCAAAAATAAACAGAGCGACCGTACAGTGCAAATGTATAGCCTATAAGCCTATATATATATATATATATACACTTCGGTACTCAGTGGGGCCAGCACCAGAGGTGCTGCTTACCGACCGCTGAGAGCGGTTGTGTGATCACCAGATTCCCTGCCTGGGTCTCCCTGTGTTGTCTCTCCTCTCCAGCATCTGAATCGCTGACAGGAATGGCTGCCGGCGTTCTGTGGGGAGGAGGGGACCGTGGGCGTGCCCAAGAAAAGTGCGGGAATCTAGTGCCCCAGTGTACTGAGTGAGGAGGGAGGAGGATACAAATGTATGCTCCAGCCCTCGTCGCTGACGATCTGTGCAGCGTCCCGCCCTTCCCCTGACTGGCAGGCCTGTGGGCGGGAATAAACGACACTAGGCCGCAGAAGCCGGGGACTAAAGTTATAAGCGCGGCCGGCAATAAGCGCGGCCGCGCGGTAGTCCCCCGGCGCACTAACACCTCCAGCAGTGCTGGAAAGTGTCTGGCACAAGCGCTCCATGCCCGGCGCACTAACACACCCAGCAGTGCTGGAAAGTGTCTGGCACAAGCGCTCCATGTCCGGCGCACTAACACACCCAGCCGAGCTGGAAAGTGTATGGCACAAGCGCTCCATGCGCGATAGTCCCCGGCGCACTAACACACCCAGCAGTGCTGCAATGTGTGTGGCACCAGCGCTCCATGCGCTGTCCCCACGGGGACACAGAGTACCTCACAGTAGCAGGGCCTTGTCCCTGACGATACCCGGCTCCTATCCAGCAGATTCCCAGGGGCTGCGGAGGGAGCACGGTCCCAGTGCCTGGAGACCGATCCGGTTCCCACTTCACCCAGAGCCCATTAAGGGATGGGGAAGGAAAACAGCATGTGGCTCCTGCCTGTGTACCCGCAATGGGTACCTCAACCTTAACAACACCGCCGACAAAGTGGGGTGAGAAGGGAGCATGATGGGGGCCCTGTTATGGGCCCTCTTTTCTTCCATCCGACCTAGTCAGCAGCTGCTGCTGACTAAGCTGTGGAGCTATGCGTGGATGTCTGCCTCCTTCGCACAAAGCATAAAAACTGAGGAGCCCGTGAGCACGGGGGGTGTATAGGCAGAAGGGGAGGGGCTTTACACTTTTAGTGTAATACTTTGTGTGGCCTCCGGAGGCATAGCTATACACCCAATTGTCTGGGTCTCCCAATGGAGCGACAAAGAAACACTTTTTATGCTTAGTTCCTTTTGAGGCATGTCACTTACCAACAAGAGAGAAGTTACTCTCCAGCAGCTCACGGTGAGAGTTGAACCAGGCATGTGCCAGGCGGCTGTTCTTGTTCTTGCCAATAATATAGTTCATGATGTATGCCAAGAGCCCGGTGACCATGAGGATCTCCATGTAATAGCTCTCCCAGCTGTTCTGCAAATGGGCAGGAACCTGGAACAAGGTGATGAAATGTAACATGAAGTCAAGGAAAACTTCTTTAATGAGAAGAAACCCGTTGTATCGTTAATACAGTTGCATTTGGAGAACTTACATCCACTATGGTGATTGGGTCTTTGCTTTTTATGGTGTTTCCTGAGTCTATTTTGTCTTCATAGCCTTCAAATTCTTCATCATCATATGGCTCATTATCATTGTCGCCCTCCTGTGGCACAGAACAAGATTATTGGCTCGTACAATCAGTGCAAAATTAGGAAACCGCAGACCAGTATCAGGGAACAGTAGTGATTACCCCCTTAACAACCGCAGGCGCTATTACGTCCTAGCGGTCATAGTGTTAATCCTCACCTGCTGCTGCAAGCAGCCTGCAGCGATCAGTGCACATGTCAGCTGATTTGTACAGCTGACATGTGTGCCTGCCAGGCACGAGTAGAATCGCGTTCCGCCTGTGCCTTTTAACCCCTTAAATGGAGCTGTCAATATGTGACAGTACCAATATAATTGCGTTTGCGCTAAAACATTACTTACAAGCCGATACTGGAAGTCACGTGACTTGTTCACGTGAATCCGGTGGTTGTCATGGTAGCACAGGGTCATGTGATGACTCCTGCAGCTCACATGACTCGGGTCCTGTAAGAAACATCCGAGTACTGGCTGTTACAAGAGATGATCATTTCTCCCAGTCTGAGCAGTGCTGCTCTGATCGGGAGAAATGAATGAGCAATCAGACAGCTGCTCCCTAGGGAGACTAGTAAAATAAAAAAAAATAAAAAAAAAAAAAAAAAAAAAGTTAACATTTTTTTGAAAAATGAAACAAAAACAAAACAAAATATAAAAAAGCAAAAAAGAAAATATCATTACTTACAGCAAGATGGAATTGCAGCTGTATATTGCTCAGGCCAAAAGACTACTACTACTCCAGCAGGATACAGCTAAACCCCCACTAAGTGGAGGCAACACAGGTGCAGGTGGAGCCATTCACACTCACTTCCAAATATGGAGGAGGTGATGGCTGGATGGTAAAACTGCACACTGGTGGCTTGCATAGAGCACTGTTCACACTAGCAGACGCACAGTCACAAACCCGCAGCCTATTAGGTGACGCCCATACTATTAGATCAGGCGGGCTGCCAAGCCGTACCCCCACTGCGCGCTACGTAGGGACAGAAACTCTGATAGCAAGGCCTATTACTTACAGCAAGATGGAATTGCAAGGCCTTGCTATCAGAGTTTCTGTCCCTACGTAGCGCGCAGTGGGGGTACGGCTTGGCAGCCCGCCTGATCTAATAGTATGGGCGTCACCTAATAGGCTGCGGGTTTGTGACTGTGCGTCTGCTAGTGTGAACAGTGCTCTATGCAAGCCACCAGTGTGCAGTTTTACCATCCAGCCATCACCTCCTCCATATTTGGAAGTGAGTGTGAATGGCTCCACCTGCACCTGTGTTGCCTCCACCTAGTGGGGGTTTAGCTGTATCCTGCTGGAGTAGTAGTAGTCTTTTGGCCTGAGTAATATACAGCTGCAATTCCATCTTGCTGTAAGTAAAAACAAAACAAAAAAACCCTTAAAGTTCAAATCATCCCTCTTTCTCCCCATTGAAAATTAAAGGGTTAAAAAATATACATACATTTGGTATCGCCGCATTCAGAAATTCCCAATCAAAATATAAAATCAATCTGATCGGTAAACGGTGTAGCAGCAAAAAAATTCTAAATGCCAAAAAACAGATTTTTGTGTACTCACCGTAAAATTGTTTTCTCTTAGCCATCATTGGGGGACACAGGACCATGGGTGTTATACTGCTTATCCATAGGAGGACACTAAATAGATGCAAAGATGTTAGCTCCTCCCCTGCAGTATACACCCCCTGGCCCTGCCAGACTTCTTCAGTTTTAGTACACAAGCAGTAGGAGAAGAAGTAACAAAAAAACGTGAGTGAATACTCATAACAAAAAAGTACTGAGACAGAAAAAAGCTAAGGCCCAACAGGGCAAAAGGGAGGGTGCTGTGTCCCCCAATGATGGCTAAGAGAAAACGATTTTACGGTAAGTACACAAAAATCCGTTTTCTCTGACGCCTCATTGGGAGACACAGGACCATGGGACGTCCTAAAGCAGTCCCTGGGTGGGTAAACAATAAACAAAGCAACCCAAGGACTAGGAACCAGTCCCAGATAGTGGAGCACCTATCTCAGTAGGCGCTCCTGACTATCGTTTGCAGAATTTTCCTACCTAGGTTCGCCTCAGCCGAAGCCTGGGTATGGACTCAGTAATGCTTTGAAACAGTATGTAGGGAAGACCAGGTCGCAGCCTTACACCTCTGTTCCACTGAAGCCTGATGCCTAATGGCCCAAGGGGCGCCAACTGCTCGCGTGGAATGAGTCCGCAGCCCACTAGGAATGGGCTTGAGTTGCAAGCGGTAGACCTCCTGGATCGCAGAGCGAATCCAGCGAGCCAGCATTGCCTATGAAGCTGCCTCTCCTTAATTAGGCCTTTCAAGAATGACGAACAAGGAGTCTAATGTTCCTAAAGGGGCTGTCCTGGGTACGTAATATCTGAGAGCCCTCGGAAGGTCTAGCGAATAAAGAACCCTTTCCACCCTATGGACTAGGTGTGGACAAAAGGAAGGCAGAACAATGTCCTCGTTCATATGAAACAGGGAAGTAACCTTCAGAAGAAAAACCGGAAGGGGGCGTAGAACCACCTTGTCCTGATGAAAGATCAGAAAGGGTTCGCGGCAAGAGAGTGCTGCCAGTTCCGAAACTTGTCTGATGGACGTAATCACCACTAAGGCGGGCTTTGCACACTACGACATCGCAGGTGCGATGTCGGTGGGGTCAAATCGAAAGTGACGCACATCCGGCGTCACTTGCGATGTCGTAGTGTGTAAATCCTAGATGATACGATGAACGAGCGCAAAATCGTCGTCATCGTATCATCGCTGCAGCCTCCGACATTTCCATAATGCCGGGGGAGCGACAGGTACGATGTAGTTCCTCGCTCCTGCGGCAGCACACATCGCTGTGTGTGAAGCCGCAGGAGCGAGGAACTTCACCTTACCTGCCTCCCGGCTGCAATGAGAAGGACGGAGGTGGGCGGGATGTTTACATCCTGCTCATCTCCGCCCCTCCACTTCAATTGGCCGCCTGCCGTGTGACGTCACTGTGACTGCCGCACGACCCGCCCCCTAAGGAAGGAGGCGGGTCGCCGGCCAGAGGGACGTCGCACGGCAGGTATGTGCGTGTAAAGCTGCCGTAGCGATAATCGCTACGGCAGCTTTCACTATATATCGAACGTGCGACGGGGGCGGGACTATCGCTGCAGCATCGGTAACACATTGTTACCGATGTTGCAACGTGCAAAGCCCGCCTAAGAATGTTACCTTCCAGGAGAGAAGAGCAAGAGAAGATTCCTTAAGAGGTTCAAAAGGGGACCTCTGGATACCGTCCAAAACGAGATTGAGGTCCCATGGGTCCAGCGACCGTTTATACAGGGAAACTAGATGGGAAACACACTTGAGGAAAGTCTTGACTTGCGGATTGCAAGCTAGGCGGTATTGATAGAATATTGAGAGAGATGAAACCTGCCCCTTAAGGGAGCTGAGGGCCAACCCCTTTTGCAACCTGACTGCAAAAAAAAAAATAAATTAAGAATTCTGGGGATCGCCAGAGGCATAGGTTGGACATTAGATTCCCTGCACTGGGAAAGGAAAGTTTTCCACGTACAGTGGTAAATACGGGATGAAGGCCGGCTTTCGGGCACTGATTATGGTGGAGATGACCGAGGGAGAGAATCTCGCTCATGTTAGGTCTCAATGGCCAGGCCGTCAGCTATAGGGCTCTGGAGTTCTGATGGGAAATGGGCCCTTGGGTCAGCAGGTCTGGGATGCTTACGAGGCGCCATGAGCAATTGTACTAATTCAGCATACCAGGCGCACCTGGGCTAGTCCGGTGCTATTAGTATCAGGCAGAGGCGAAAAACATTCAAGGTAGACGGAAACGACTTCAGGAGACTAGAGCATCCGCGCCAATGGACTGTGGATCACGTGGCCTGGCTAAGAACGCGGTTACCTTTGAGTTCAACCTTGAGGCCATTATATCCACGTCTGGTGTACTCCAGTGAGTGCAGATGTGTGGGAACACTTCTGGGTGGAGAAACCACTCTCCGGTGGCCAAGCCTTGGCGACTTAGAAGGTCTGCCACCCAGTTCTCTACTCCCGGTATGTGTAACGCTGAAAAACACGGACCCCCGTCGATTAGGCCCAGGTGAGGATCCCGAGGACCTCGAGATAAGCTGTCTTGCTGCTGGTACCTCCCTGCCGATTGACAAAGGCCACAGCTGTTGCATTGTCCAATTGGACCCGAATCAAACGACCTGCTAGCAGAAGGGGGGAATGACCTGAGCGCGAGAAGATCGCGCTGATTTTCAGGATGATTTCTGGGAAGGGAAGACTTCTGGGGTGTCCAACGTCCCGAAGCAGTGTGGAGCCAGTACGCTGCTCCCCAGACTAAGAGGCTGGCGTCCGTGGTCAGGAGTAGCCAGTCCATTTGGGGGAGAAAAACTCCTTCTCGATATGGAAGAGGACTGAAGCCACCAGCAAAGCGCATACCTGACTGAAGGTGTCAGGTGAAAAGTTCGTCCAATGAAAAGGGGCTCTTGTCCCAGGCAGCTAGAAGCGCAAGCTGCAGTGGGCGGTGGTGTGGCTAAGCGAGCAGCACTGCCTCTATAGCCGCCGCTATCCTACCTAGCACTCTCGTACTGAATCGTATGGAGCGAGAGGAGTACGTAGAGGGCAGTGTACCGCTTGTTGTAGAGTGGTCGCCTTGTCTTGAGGGGAAAATATCAAGCCCCGAAGAGTGTCCAGGGACATGCACAGGGAGGTGACGGATTTTGACGGGACCGGGGATGATTTGACTGGAGTCAGAAGCCGCCCTCAGCGGGATAGGGTGCCCACAGAGATCTGCACGCTGGTTGAGCCCTTGACGAGGAGGCCATCCAAGCAAGGCAGAACAGCCACTCTCCTGGCGTGAAGGGCACTCATGGCGGCCGCCATGACCTTAGTTAAGACCCTTGGTGTTGTGGCAGAGCCGAGGGTAGGGCCACAAATGAAAAGAAAAAAGAAGTCCTGAACCGCGAAGCGGAGGAACTTTTGGTGAGCTGGAGCGATGGGTATGTGCAGGTACGCGTCCCTGATAGCTAGGGACGCAAGGAATTCTCCTTCGACCATAAAGGTAATAATGGACCCTAGGAAGTCCATTCTGAATCTCCTTACGTGCACGTTTGCTCAGGTGTTAGAGGTCCAGGGTGGGACGAACTGACCCATCCTTTTTTGGGGACCACGAGAGGTTAGAATAGAAGGCCTTGAACCTCTCGCCGTCCGGAACAGGTACCATCACCCCCGCCGTTTGGAGGGAGTGGATCGCTGAGGAGAAAGCCTCGTGGTGTTTTGAAGCCTTGGGGGGGGGGGGGGGGGGGTGTTTGAGAGAAAAGACTGACCAGGGGATCGGGTCCAGAATTCAATAATTCAATGTGGTAACCGGAAGACACAAGGTATCACACCCACTTGTGGTCTGAGGCGGCGGCCCAGATGGAGGACGACGAGACTCCTCGGTCTTTGTCTAGACTGCCAGGACGAGGTGGACTCAGGCAGGGCTGAGAAGGTCGGGCCCTGCGTGTCTAGTAAAAAAACATCCTGGGCTAGAGTTGGGGGAGGGAGGTACTCTTTTTCCTCCCATGGCGTCAGATAAAAAAAAAAAAAAAGAGCCTGTCCAGACGATTGGCAAACCATCGGTCTGGAAACGAGTACTGTGAGAGGCTTCTTAGAGACAGAGTCCGCTCTCCATTATCGGAACCAGAGGGCCTTATGGATGGCTATGGTCTTTGAGGCGGCAATAACTGCGCAGGTAGCAGCGCCGAGGGAGGCCTGCATGAGGTACTCTGCCGCCGCAGCAATGTGAACTGTTACATCTGTGAGGGTCTGAGGGAAATGGGTAGTCCTGGTGCCTGTGCGACCCACACGGAAGGGGAGAGGGACCCGCAGCCTCGAGGCAGAGCGATCGAGCTGCTCCACTTGTCTGTCTGTCGGGTTCTTGAAGGAGGATCCATCAAGTAAAAGACAGGAGTGGTCCTTCAGGCAGGCGGAAGCCGGATCAGCCCAGCCCTTAGAGACAGCTAAGCCAAAGGGGTACCGGGACTCCATGAGTTTACGGATACCGAAGCGGCGTCAAAAAACTTTTTTTTTTTTTTGAGGTTTCTTCATCCTTTTAAAGGAGACCGCAGGGTCAGTAGTAGTGGATGGGAGATCTTCCACGTGCAGAGTTTTGGTTGATTGCTGCAATAAGGGAGTCCATCGCAGCTTGATCGCTCGGGGAGGTTGAAACCAAGGAATCATCCCGGTACAAACATCATTCCCCTTCCTCCGGCTCCTCAGAGACTGCGGAACATGTGGGAGAACCCCATCTGTGTACCCCAGAGGGAGAACCATGGGGGTCATGACCTTTTTCTGATCTGCAAACGGTGAAGCAGAGGGCTGATTCTTATCAGAAGAACCCTCTATAGAGGTGTCATCAGGCTGTGTTCTGTCCAGGGGCCCCGAGGGGTGTGAGGACGATGTTGCATAGCCAGCACCAGGTTCCGGGAACTGTGCCCATTCCAGGGAGACTGGAAGCCGTAGATTGCTGCGGTGGTGGCGGGGGGGGGGGTAAGCTACAGGGGCACCAGACTCACAGAAGGAAGGGGTGCTATCATCCCCTAGTAGCTCAGCGTCTTATAGTTGTTGCTGTAATTGTGCAGGGCATAAAACATGTGACTGCAGCCCCTGGCTGATGAGCCACAAACTCTGATTGTAATGAGGGAGCAATGCTCTGCAGCGCTAATATGCAAGTGAGGCTATAACTCACCCAGAACCCTGATGACCCCTCACCCCCCTCCTGCATCCCAGTTCTGGGAAGGAGGAAGCCAGCTCTGAGAGACGCCCACAGGCTCTGATCACAACAAGAGGGAGCAATGCTCTGCAGATCCTGTGTGAGGAGGGTTACGCGCGCTTTCTTATCAGGTGTCGGAGGGGACGGGGCTTAGCTCTGACAAGAAGGCATGAGAAAATATAATAAGCAAAAAAATGGTGGGAAGGGACTCCCCTTCCCCCCTCCAGCCCTGCACAACAATGGTGGACAGAAAAAACTATAAGTGTACCGCAGCTGCACTGAGTCCTGGGGGCTCTCCCCCTCCCCCCGCCACAGGTGGAAGCTATGTAGGAGTCTGCAATCACAGCCCATGTGCATCCAGTCAGTGTGACCTTTGCTCCAATTCAGTGTGGAGAGTCTGACGCCTGCTGGCAGAACTTGTATCAACTCAGAGCCTGCCAGAGGGACTGAGGAAGTTTTCATCTGCTCTGGAAAAAAATCAGAAGGATCTCACCTCAACTCCTGTGGGGATGGCAGTCTGATGCCTGCTGCCTGGTCACACTGGTGCGGAGCGTTTATCAACTCAGAGCCTGCAAGAGGGGCTGAGGAAGTTTTCCATCTGCTCTGGGCTCTGGAAAAATCGGAATGATCTCACCTCAGCTCCTGTGGAGATGGCAGTCTGGTCAGTGGTCACACTGGTGCGGAGCGTTTATCAACTCAGAGCCTGCAAGAGGGGCTGAGGAAGTTTTCATCTGCTCTGGGCTCTGGAAAATCAGTGCCATGAGACCTGTCGTCCAGTGAGTAACAGCCCAGGATCCAGCGTCGCAGGAGGGGGTACGGGGAGGCGACACTCCGCGTTCCCGCCTGTTGATGGTTTTGGGAAATCGGTCCCCGAAGGAAACAGTCACCCTCTAAAAACAAAAAATTCTTGCTGCAGTAGTCTGCAGAGATGTGCCTTTTGTAGACACTAAGCTAAAACTGAAGTAGCCTGGCTGGGCCAGGGGGTGTATACTGCAGAGGAGGAGCTAACATCTTTGCATCTATTTAGTGTCCTCCTATGAATAAGCAGCATAACACCCATTGGTCCTGTGTCCCCCAATGAGGCGTCAGAGAAATTACATTTTTTTGGTCACCACAAATTTTGCGCAAAATACAATAACAAGCGATCAAAATGTAGCATCTGCGCAAAAATGGTACCGTTAAAAAAAAGTCAGCTCGAGATGCAAAAGATAAGCAGTCACTGCGCCATAGATACCGAAAAATGAGACCACTACAGGTCGCAGAAAATGGCACAAAATGTACGCCACTTTTTCGGACAAATTTCTGTTTTGTTTTTTTAACCCCTTAGATAAAAGTTAACCTATTCATGTTTGGTGTTTACAAGCTCAGACTGATGTCAGGCATCACACTGACACATCAATTTTACTATATAGTGAACACAGTGGATACAATATATCAAAAACAATAGTCCAATCGTACTTTTTTTTTTGCAATTTTTCCGTATTTTGAATGTTTTTGCTGTTTTCCAGCGGGAGCGCACGCGGTGTCACAACAGGACTCGAGAACAGCTGATGTTACCGATTAGCTGCAGCAGACGATATCGTAGCAGACGTCTGTTCTCCAATCCTGTTGTGACACCGCGCGTGCTCCCGCGGTCACAACAGATCTGAAGAAGCGAGGGCGCATGCACTGCCCTCTCATGCACAATAATACTGTGGGCTCCATAAACACGGCGCCGGAGATGAGTGCTATGCTCAGGCGCTAACTCAGACGCCGTGTAACAGAAGAGTAGAAATTTACATACAGCCAGAGGGAGGGAGGAAAAGGCTGGGGGGGGGGGGCGTTGCGGGAATCCACGTGCATAACCCACCCGGACATTAGCAGCAGAGGTGCACACGTCAATCAAAAAGTGCACGAATTTTCAAACTTTATAAACTTGGATTTCACAGCCTAAACACCCGAGCTGCCCCCTGATGGTATGTACACACTGTGCCTGATAGTGCCAGTACTGCACTGGCTGCACCTTATACACCAAAATCCTGATGTTTGGTTCCCTTTAAAAACCAGCCTCTTTGATGCCGCCATGCTGGTCGCAACAGATCTGTCGCATTCGGCTCTGTTCACACATTCTGTTTGTCTGGTATATTTTAGTAACATTTATTTATTCTTTCTGTTTGTTCCTGAAATGGAAATGAACAATTGGAAACGTCTGGACGGATGGACGTGTGAATAGATCTTTTCCTACATGTCCAGTACTACAAAGCCGTCGAGGAAGCTTAGTGTCACATCTATCTCATTAAAAGAGAAATCAGATTTTGATAGAAATAAACATAAGGCCCTTTCTAACCTCACTTATATGGACCTACCCCACAATATCAGAAACTGTAGAAGGTTCCTCGCAGGGTAGAGACCTACAACAATATTTATCAGGATCCCTATGGGACGTTTGCGGTAAGAAGGAGTAAGATGGCTGTCAAGTGAGTCATTAGAAAGATTTTTAGGAGATGTCCTTACCTGTCCATCAGCGTCCATCTCAAACTCCTCTTGTCCCTCCAGCTCCACCGTGGCCTCCTCGTCATCCTCCTCCTCTTCCTCATCTGGCGAGTGTTGCTGGTGCTGCGGATGCGCCGTGGTCACCTCATCTGCCATATCTTCAAACTCGGCAAAGTCATTGTCATCATATTCAGCTGCGTCGTCGCCATCATCAAAATCCTGGTACTTCGCACTGGAGCTGGCAACCAGGAGGAGTAGGAGAGCGACCAGCAGGCGAGGAGAGGGCAACATTTTCACTCACACACTCTAAATGGAAAGAGCAGGAACAGATCAATGAGCAGTAGACATACAACTCGTTCTTCATACCAGTCAATAGGTTTCTGTGTCCCCTGAGGGTCATGTACACACTTCTCCTGCAGGTGACATATTACACATTCAGCCAAAGTCTCTGCTGATTGCCACATTGGTTTCAGTTTAAAATGGGGGAAGGGCCCTTTAAGAAAGAAGGGGAACAAGCAAAATATTAAAGCAAGGAATGGCGTGTGCGCTAAACCCTGGCTACACTGTAATCTGCTTAGGAGAAATCCCTTTGTGTCTCGCCGTGTCCTACATAACGCCCTCCCTGCAATCAGCCGGCCCTCCATGCTGGCCGTACACTGGTATCTGGCCAGGATATTGTCCATTGCTTTGGGGGGACATCGGATTCCTGTATTATTAGAGGTGAAGGAAGGCGTAAGCGGTAAATCCCATCAAACATTAACCTGCTGCACACAAGGAACATGAATGGTCATCTCCGACCATTCCTGCATCAGTAATAATGATCTGGACACATGGGTGCCATCCTAAAAAATATTGAAAAAGACTCACGTGCACACAATTAGTATTTGGTGAGCTTTTTACCTCAATATTTGGAAGCCAAAACCAGGAGTGAGTATAAAATACAGAAGTGGTGCCGTGTTTCTATTATACTTTCCTCTGATTCTTCCACTTCTGGTTTTGGCTACAAATACTGAGGTAAAAAACTCACCAAATACTCAACATATGCACATGGCCTTACAAATACTGAGGTAAAAAAACCCTCATTAAATGCTGAAAGTGTGCACGTGGCCTTACAAATACAGTGGAACCTGGGAGTGTGCTTGTAAACCAAGTTACTCATGTAGCAAAGCAAGATTTCCCATAGGAAATCATTGCAATGCAGGCAATTTGTACCACAACTTGTTAAATGTCCCATCCTGGTCCCCTATTGTGCCAACACACACACACACACACACACACACACCTTACCTTCCGTTCCATCGCCGTCCTCATGGATCTTGCAGTTTGCCGGTACAGGATATGTATCGGGTAACCATCGCGACCGATGCCGTAACTTCCGCTGCTAGAGCGCTGACATCAAAGGCAGGAGCCTCTTGCCTCTGATTGGTCAGCGCGCTGCCTTTGAGAAGCGGCTGAGAGCGGAAGTTCCTCCATCGTCGCGATGGTTACCGATACACATCCTGTAGCGGCAAACTGCAAGAACCGAGGCCGGCGATGGAACAGAAGGTAAGGTGAGCATAATATGTGTGTGCGTGCGTGTGCGTGTGCGTGTACTGCAAGAGCGGGTCAGAGCGCGGTGGATGTACGGAACCGGAAGTGTGTGCGGTGAGTATTTTGCTCGTATGGCAAAGCTTGCTCGTAAACTGAGTTACAAATTTACAGCAAGCTTTGCTCGTTAAGCGAAATACTCGCTAACTGGGTTACTCGTTAACCGAGGTACCACTGTACTGAGGTATAAAACTAACTAAATACTCAACGTGGGCACATGGCCTTAAAAATACAGAGGTAAAAACTCACCAAATACTCAACATGAGCACGTGGCCTTACAAGTACTGAGGTAATATACTCACCAGATACTCAACGTGGGCATGTGGCCTTACAGAGCCAAGGTCAAAAACTGAGAGGAATTCATTCTAAAAAGCAGGTTAGGCCGAGTTTCATAGTTGGACCTGAACTTGACAGCTTCATAGGCATATAAGAGGCCATCAAGGTCAGATGAGGAGACCCGTGGCCGGAGCATCGGTCAGTACTCAGTGTGAATCCAGCCTAATGTGCAGCACTACCAATGGTCAGAGGATCTAAGCTCCTCAACACATATCAAATGAGGGCACAGGATTGTACCGTATAAGGGGTTACAGGAAATAACCCAAAAAGATTGTAAATCTTAAAACCACATTACCTTGCCCCAATTAGCCAACCACAAATATACTTAGCGAATTAAAAACAAGCACAACCTCTCAGCTGCAGCACATTGCGCCAGCCTGCGGCACAATGCCAGTCACCCCTCATTACATTATCAGAGAGTCAATTAGATATGCTGCTACCAATAACTGATGTTGATCCCACTGCTCGGATTCCCATGATGCCTAGCAAAAAGGGGCTATGGCCAAAAAGTCAGTCTTTTTTTCTCTCCTAGATCAGCACTAGTGATAGGCGGGCACTACCGTGCTCGGTACTCGTAATTAGTGATGAGCGGGCACTACCAAGCTCAGTACTTTTATCTAGTAATGAGTGAGCATTACCATGCTCAGGTGCTCGTAAGAACCCTAGCATTTTTCTGGAAAATCTTCTGTAAAAATGCTTGAGTCCCCCATTGACTTCCATTATACTTTGTTAACAAGTGGCGCCTGTCCAAGCATCCAACCTACTCGTTATGAGTACAGAGCATGGTAGTGCCCGCTCATCACTAGTTACGAGTACCAAGCACCTGGGATTAGTAGTGCCCACTCATCACTAAGTACAAGTACTGAGCACCCGAGCATGGTAGTGCTCGTTCATCACTAGTTACGAGTAATGAGCACCCGGGCATGGTAGTGCTCGCTCATGACTACACACGAGCGCATGGGCATGGTTGTGCTCACTTATCACTAATTACGAGTACTGAGCACCCGGGCATGGTAGTGGCCGCTTATCACTAGTTACGAGTACTGAGCACCCGGACATGGTAGTGGCCGCTTATCACTAGTTACGAGTACTGAGCACCCGGGCATGGTAGTGGCTGGTTATCACTTGTTACGAGTATTACTAGTTACGAGTACAAAGCATGATAATGCCCGCTTATCACTAGTTACGAGCACCCGAGCATGGGAATGCCCGCTTATCACTAGTTACGAGCACTCGAGCACGGTAGTGCCAGCTCACCAATAATCAGCACCTATCCGGTCTCTAGGCTACATCTAGTATTGCAGCTTAGCCCCATCTCTTGAATAATGCAACCCTACACAGAAAAGCTTGTATTTAATATTGTATGTCCACTCTAAAAACGTTATTCATATACCCTATTGGAGCATATAGAAGTCATATAGGAGGGTCCCATCCTCCTTGAGTCCCATCTATGACCAAAACAGAGAGCTGCTCTGTAGGAACCGCTGGATTCCAGCCGTCTTCCTATTAGACCATATTTGTTTGAATGGCAGCTCTTTAAGGCTACTTTCACTGCGGCTCAATCCGGCTGTGAAACCTTTGCAACGGATGCGGTGAAAACACCGCATCCTTTGCATAAGTTTTTACATGCGGCCCGTCCGTTTTTTTCCGGTTGCGGTACGCTACTGAGCATGCGCAGTGGAAGAAACCGCATGCGGCGGCCGGATGCGTTTTTTCCGCATTGTGCCGCATCCGGTGTCCATAGGCATGCATTGAAAAATGCGCCGCAGCGGTTTTTTTTGTTGGAGCAAAAAACGTTGCAGGCAACGTTCCATCCGGCCGCGGCATCGGCTAAATCTGCCGCATGCGGCAAAAACCGGACCGAACGCAAGCCCATGCGGCACAATACGGCACTAATGTAAGTCTATGCAAAAAAAAACGCAACCGGCGGCAAAAAAAAAAACGTTGCGGTTTTTCTACAGAGCGCCGTATTGTGCCGCAGAGCAAGAACCAGATGTGTGAAAGTAGCCTTAGGCTACTTTCACACATCAGTTTTTTTTCCATCAGGTACAATCCGGAAAAAAACGGGTTAAACGGATCCGGTACTGCATCCGTTTTATCCCCACAGCTTTGCATTGTTACCAGATTGTACCTGATGGCTTTGCGTTGCATCCGTTTTTTTCCGGATGCGGCAAAATGAATTAATTAAAGCGGCGGCCGGAGGCAACGTGTCTTGCAACGTTTTTTTTGTCTGGCAAAAAAACTGCATCGCGACGGATCCGGCGCGATACGGCGTGTTTTACAATGAAAGCCTATGGACGCCGGATCTGGCGCAATGCGGTAAAAAATGGATGCGGCTGCCGGATCCGTTTTTGTAAACTGCACATGCACCAAATTAATTAAAAAAAATGATCCATCAAAAAAACTGACAAAACGGATGCAAAAACGGATGCAACGGATCCGATTTTGTACGCATCCGGCATAACGGATCCGTTAAAAACCGGATCCGGTTTTACATTTTTTTCCCGGATCCTTTGGATCAGGAAAAAAAAAGGATTGTGCCTGAATGCAGAAAACTGATGTGTGAAAGTAGCCTTACATTTGCCCTGATGAGGCACTGACTTCTTCCTGTAGGGAGCTGGTCACCCCCAAAATGCAAATTAAACTACTTATACAATTATATAGGGGACTTGTTCCTTAGAAAAATCATTCCTGCAAAATAGATTTCGGACACCGTTTAATGAGGAAGCTTGGGATATATCGTTTTTTTTTTTTTACATACAAGAAATACAGATGGCGCACTTGATAGTAAAAATAGGCACACTGACCAAAGATGGATGCAGATCTAATCCAGCACACTTCTGAAAATAGTCCGTAGTTTCCATTAGTAAAAAACCCCAAACCTGTCATCTGAATGAGGCCTAAAATCCATAAGTCTACAGTCGTTTGTGGATAGTAGACTTGCCAAATGATCATGGGAATCTACTAAACGGATGCACTTGACCTTTCTGATGGATCCTCCCTCCCCCGCGAGGTTTAGGTCACGTCTAATGACACGGGGGATGCAATGTGTGCAGTAAGGTTGCTCGGAAAGTGTCAGACTGGCACTATACAACTGCACCCGGTGGTTACAGCGGGCGCCAGGCGGCTTCATTAGGAAGATTGGCACAATAAAGAGCTGGACCGGAAATCTCCCGATTCATCATATCCAAATAGAGCTGCAGAATTTGGAGCTTTAAATATCATGATCACAGGAAGGGGTTAATGAGCGCAACAACATGCGGCCAGCTGTCCAGCACCATGACTGACGGCGGACAGGTGGTGCCAGAAGAGACTCCGTATACAGGGCAAATGAACAGCAATGCCAGCCTCGTATACAGTATATCTGTGCGGTTGTCAGAGAGAACACCTTTCTGCATGCAAGTAATGGTCACAGAAGGGGTGGTCCCCCTCCAAGACCCCTCACTGATTTATAACAGAGAGCCTCTCACCTAGAGGAACCTTATGGATCCGGCTGATCAGTCAATATGTGACCAGACGTGGCTTTCCCCAGTAATAACAGCTGATCAATGGTGACCCTGGTGATTATCCCAACACTGGCCTCAAATGTAGATATAGACAATATAAACAGTATACGCCGATATCAGAGATCTTTACCGGGGTCTCCATATACCCAGAGTAAAACTAAAAATCCTGCACTCTTCTCCCATACCGACAACTGCTCCAAGTTCTCCTCTTGCCCTGTACATGATTCCTTGTATCAACATCCAGCTGCTGGGGGGATAACTTCACTGCCACTGATCGCCTGCAGCCACTGATCGCCTGCAGCCTTAATATTATTTCGGATCTTGCGCTTTCCTGTTACTCGGAATATGAAGGCTGTTGACAGGCTGAAGCAGGTATGGGTCAACTCCACCGGATGATGATGGAGCAATGCCGATCCACAACAGAAGTATAGGGATCTTCTTTTTTTGAGAGGAGGGGAGGGGAGGCGATAGTTGTAGGGGCAGTCTCCTATATAGCCACATTTAAAAGGGGGTTGTCCGGGACTTACTGTATACATTAGGTTCCCCCACCGCTCAGCTGTTTGTAGCTCCTGCGATGTCCAGAAGTGAAGTGCGCAGGGCTGCGACCCACACAGCGCCGTACATTGTGTAGTGGTCATTCCCAGGTACTGCAGTTTAAAAGTGATTTTATCAAAACTGCAGCTAGAGTCAGTCTGCCTTTGAAGGGTTATTGATTATTCTAATGATAAAAAATGTTCCTGTAAAAACAATCAACCTTTGCAATTCACGTGTTATTAAAAATCTCCGTTCTCAATAACAGAGAGATTTTAAATTTGTTTACTGCTTGTAGCCTAGGTTACCAGCCACCTCTGCAGTCTCTCAGTGGTGATCAAACATGAGCAGATTGATGGACAGCGGCGTCAGCCAGTGTGCTGCCTAATGTACCAGTATCAGAGAGTGCAGTTCAGCAAAGGAGGCAGGTAAGACTGTGCTTAACCTGTCCAGCTGAAGCAACTACAACTCCCAGCATGCCCTGACAGCAGTTAATTCTCTAGGATTTGACTCCTAAAATGGGTTGTCTGAGCAGATCACACAGGGTCCAGGTTCTGGCACATTGTTAATTTGCTAGGGGACATTGTATGATGATGGCCGGAGGCTACAAGAGGGGGAGCAAGAAGCAAATGAGCAGATTTAGAAGTACTGACACTTTAGAAGTGGGATAGTTTTATGGGTGGGGGATCAAAGACAGGGAACATTATCAGAAACAAAAACTAAAGAGGAACCAGCGTTCTAGATGTATAATACTGAAGCATAGTGTATATAACTATACGTATAGGAAGGAGATACAGCACCAATAATCTGTACAGTACAGCAAGGCAACATTCACTCCTATGGGGCACAACCCAGAATAACATCACCTCCGACCGGACACCCCAAACCAGCGCCGGTCAGAGATATGTGATTTTATATATATATATATATATATACACACATACACACACAACACATGTATGCATATATATCTATATACACATACACTCATACACGTGTATTACACACATTACTGCCGCTGACAACCACGCACAAGCTAGGTCGTACATACATTCCAACAGTGTTTGACAAGCTGTGGCCGTCAAGCTGCAGTAGGACTACAACTCCCAGCATGCCCAGGCAGATTCACGACAGCTCGTGAGTTACGGTAGTGATACAACAATGACTAGTCCTGATCCCGCCTGGCCAGAGACGCTGCCCCACAACTTGTACACCGCACCAGTCCCGACCTCTCCCAGTACCTTACCTTGTACCTTCCCTAGTTCTCGCCTCTCCTGCTACGTCCAGGCCGCGGCGGAAGTGACGTAGCGAAGTAATCCAGGAGAACACGCTTTTGCCCACACTGACGTCACTTCTGGGACAGACCGGAAGTTGCCGCGGTACAGACAGGCAGAGGAAGAGGGGGTGTGTTGTGTGTCAAGGCTGTGTGTGTGTGTTGTGTATTGTGGCTATTACTGAGGCTGCTCCAGTCGCTGCCGCCTGTGTGTATACTGCTACTGTACTGGTGTCCTGCCCTCCTGCAGGGCAGCTGGGGAACTGCAGGTCACAGCATGCCAATGTCTACATGGGGCTAAGGCACTGTACAGAAAGATTGGCATACCAGCAGGATTTGGAAGCTGTCATTGCTGTTATGTGCAGGCATGCTGGCACTTGTAGTTCCCCCCTCTGGATGGAGTACATCGCTATTTATGTAGCTTATGATGCTTTCCAGCAGTGTCTAATGCTTTTTCCTGACTGCTGTGACATTTTGTGTTGTGATATATGATGTGACGTGTCCTCTGTTTGCAGGTTTTAGTTTATGGCATCTGAGCAATCATTCAACATAAAGAGGACCCCATGTCTTTTCTCGTAAGTACGTCGTTATACGTCTTGTGTTGTTTAAAGGGAATCTGTCACCAGGTTTTTGCTCCCCCATCTGACAGCAGCATGATGTAGAGACAAAGATCCTGATTCCAGTGATGCATCACTTACTGAGCTGTTTACTGTAGTTTTGATAAAATCCCTGTTTTCTCTGCTGCAGATCTACTAGTTCTCTGAATGCTGAGCTCTGTATAACCCCACCCACACCATTGATTGGCAGCTTTCTGTATACGCTGCATAGGCAGAAAGCTACCAATCCGTAGTGTGGATGGGGTTATACGATGCTCATGAATATAGAGGACTACCTGGCAGCATGTTTACTAGTCCTCTAGTGAATCTCCTGCTGATAAAACTGTGACTTTATGAAAACTACAGCAAGCAGCCTAGTAAGTGGTAAATCACTGGAATCGAGTTCTCAGTTTCCCTATTATGCTGCTCTCCGATTTTTGGCACAAAAATATCCTGGTGACAGATTAAATTTAAACAGTGTTTTGTATGTTTTTCACACTAAAACATAAAGGGTGTCCGGCAAAGTAATTTGTCAACTCTTGACCAATGTCCGCCCTGTAATCCCGTGTGAGTTTTTCATTTCATGTCCTGTGCTGATTAATATCCTATTTTAATAAACATCCATTTTTTTCTTCGTGTAGATATCAGTCCCCTATATAGTCACAATTAAAGGGGTTGTCCAGGACTTACTAATATTTATATTATATATATATTTAATATATAATACATATACAGTATTAAATAGAGAAACCTCCAATAGGCAACCATATTTATCATAATGGGCAGGAATACAGTGTAGCTGCAGCCATTACTACCAACTCAGTCTATGCTAAAAAAACGGAAAAAATTAGTTCAAGGTAAAAAATTCATTTATTAGACAAAATATAGTGACACAAAAATGCTAAAAACAGACAAGAAGGCAACAGGTGGCCATGCAGAAAGTTGTCAATGGCAGCCAAGGCACATAAAATGTACAGCACATATAGAGACGTAGGAAGTGCACACAAATCTCTTACTTATATCATTATATTATGCAATAACATCTTAAAGGAGACTCCTACCAATAAACTCATATAAAAGTGCAAAGATGCCTAGTCAAAGTGCCAAGTGCAAGCCAATAATAAAGTGACTCGTGCATGGTCAAAAGTTTGGCCTTCAAAAATCCCCCGATCATCCAACCTACGTACGTTTCGCAGGGTGTGGGGACAATCCACAACCATGCTTTTTCAGGGAAGGAGAGGGGTTTCGAACCTCCTCTGCCCTCCGCTATTTATGCCTGTAGTGCGGGCACTTCCGCATCCATAGTACCGCCTCATGATGCGCTGCTGCGTCTGCCAGCGTCACGGTATGGGCGGAGCCTGCCGTCAGATGACCACACACGCGTATGGGAGCAGGGATGTGTCATCCCGCTCCCGCACCATAGTGACGGCGAGCACGCCGGCAACAAGACGGGGCAGGCGCAAGGCGCATACTGGGATGCATAGAGGTTATAATAAGAACATAGAAGTGAACCGGAAAGAGATTATAATGGTAAAGTAACAGTATATCACGCAATACATATATCATTATAAATTCTTGTGTAGTGGTATATAACGTCGTCACTTCGATTTTTTTCTATTTCTTTTTTCAAATCCGGATTCCCAAGGGGAAGATCACTTGTATGAATGTGCGGCATGCATCTCTGTGATGTTTTTGTGTACAAAAGATAATAAAGAGTGGAGGGAGAACCAATGATCACTAGATAAAAAATAACGGGGGCCAAAAAGGAGGAGGAAGGGAAAGAAAAGGGGGGAAACATAGGGGAAAAAAACAATAAAAATGATAAATATACAAAAAACATTAAAACCCTAAAACGATCAAAATTGTCCATACTACATTAAACCTGCCAGCAAAAAGGAAGGGGGCCAGTTGCGTGGTGAGAATTTGTTACTAAATAAAAATTTAGAAAAACATTTATAGAAACGGGGCAAAGCTTATAGTCCTATTTAATCCGTTAGGTACCAGTGTGTCCAGGGTATGGATCCATTTGGCTTCACACTGAGCTAATTTCTTTTTCAAGTTACCACCCCTGGAGCCTCCACTGATACTATCGATGCCCCGAACCTCACGTAAAGAGGGGTCGCACTTGTGGTGAGCCTTAAAGTGGCTCGGCAGTGTCTTGAGGAGTGTGACGTCCTCAATCGTTTTTGCTGCCTCGATATCACGGACGTGCTCCCTGACCCTTCGCGGAACTCACGAGATGTGAGCCCCACGTAGATCAGGGAGCACGGGCAACGTGCATAGTATATCACGTTTGTGGTGTTGCATGTGATATACTTCCTGATGTCGAATGACCTGGAGGACCCATCTGAGGTAGAGAAGGACCTACTTCGTAATATGTTCTTACAAGCCAAACAGTGGCCACATTTATAACACCCAGTCAATGGGCCTCTCGTACCGAATGGATTCTGGCTAGGGGGTATATAGTGGCTCTCAACTAAGATTTCTTTAAGGTGACGGGCACGCCGTGCTGTCACAAGCGGGGTGGCGGTAAGGAAGTTTGACGCTGGATCCGTCATAAGGACTGGCCAGTGTCTCTCCAGACATTCCCGCATGGCACCCCACCCATGATTGTAAGTCCCAATGAAGCGTGGACCAGGCTCTGAAGGTGTTCAACCTGTGCAACTACAGCGCCACATATTGTGTAGTGGCCGTTTTAAGGTACTGCAGCTTAGAATACATTAATTTCATCAGAAACTAAACTGCAGTACCTGTGAATGAGCACCACACAATGTATGGTCCTGTCTGGGTCACAGCCCTGCATTCTGTTAACTTCTGGACACCGCAAACAGCTGATTGGTGGGAGAGCTGAGTGTCGGACTAATAAATAAATATATATATATATATATATAATATAGAGAGAGAGAGAAAATTAGTTCAAGGTGCAAAAAATTCATTTATTAGACAAAATATAGTGACACAAAAATGATAAGAACAGACATCCTGGGCGGGGGAGACGTAAAATAGTCTAAAGCCATTATAACACTGGATCACAGCTGATTCTTTTTGTGAGGTTAAACATTTCCCTGGCGGTTTTTAAAAAATATTTTACCTCAAAGAATTACTTGGGATCCCGTGCTGTAATGTCTGCATACTCCTCTGTGTCTTCCCCTGCCCAGTAGATGTGGTATGCTCAGACCATGTTCCTGTACGGTCAGACACGACCATTACACAGCACATAGCAGGGGCACATATATAAGATTATCTCAGCACAGGGACTTTTTTTTTTAAACATCTAATTGTGGAAATTATTATTATTCCAACATCTATTGATTGAAATTAACTTTGTTCCTGGGAAAACCTCTTTTAAAGGGGTGGTTCACCCATATTTATTATTTTCTAGATCGATATTATATTGAGTAACAATGTTTCTATCCAATACCTTATGTTGGGAATAGTGCCTGTGAGTGGCGCTATTGCAGATCGCTGTTCCCCATCACCTGCTCTCAGGGATTCGGTGATGTCATGTCAACTTCCTGGACACCTGAAATCACCGCGCCCAGCCACAGTCTCCTTGAGTGATTGACTGTGGGCGGTGTTTCACCGCTCAGCACAACCCAGCGTGACTGCCCATCAGCTCCCTCACAGTAGAGCGCTGCAAGCAGGGGACACACTGAGCTGCGATGAGCGGTGAAACACCGCCCACAGCTCAGTGAGCCAGGAAGACTGCGCCAGGTGCGGTAATGTCACCTGATCAGGAAGTGGACGTCACAGAGCCCAGGGGTCAAGCGATGGGGAAGACTGGACTGCAATAGCGCCTCTCACAGGCACTGCTGCCAACATAAGGTATTTGAGAGAAACATAGTTTCTCAACATAATTTTGATCTAGCAAATAATAAATATGGGTGAACCACTGCTTTAAGTTGGAGCATTTTTGCTGTCTGCAGCCACCACTAGAGGGAGCTCAAGCCTACTACATATGGTGTTTCAGTGTATAAACAGTAAATGCCTAAGCTGTCCTTAGAGGTGAGATCACAATGTAAGCTAAAAAATATATATTTTTTACATTTCATACTGAGATCTTCACTTGTTAGTGGGATTTTCTTTGAAGATATTGCTCACGTATCATAAGGGTCGGCCATCAATACCAGGCTGTCAGGGATCCGTCTCCTGCCACCCCTGCTGATCAGATAAATGAAGTGGCTGGGCCTGGTATTGTAGTTCGGTCCTATTTTGCTCTGAGCTGTAACACCAGGTACCAATCACAGTAAGAAGAATGGCACTGTGCCTGGTAGACGGCAGGTAGACATGGTGCTTGCTTATCCTCAAGGGCTTCTTCAGTCAATTGAATTCCCACCGATCCTTTGGATTGTCCCAGAAACGTGTTCCCGGCTTCTGCTGCTGACATCCGACATGTTTTTCTTTCTCTCCGCAGCGTTGGGTTTCAGACAGGATCCTGGTTGATGGTTTGAGGGAGTTGGAGTTTTTCGGAGGTAGGTCATCTTTATCCTCCTTATGCAGAAACTGCTCTCATTTCTTAATTTGCATCCCCCTAGCAAAGCCATGTCCTACCCAATGCACAACCTGAGAAAAGCAATGGGTGTCTAATCGTATTGATGAAACCGCATGATCTTGTGACCATTATACCAAGGTAGCAGGTGTTTAAAGGGCAACTCCACTTTTCTTCCATTTTGGCATTAATACACCCTTCTAGGATGTTGAACATTTCTGCAGACATTATACTTTTAGTTTTCTTGTTTATTTCTTTAGTTTTCGACTCTATTTAGGCACTAAGCTATGTCCCAAATTTTGCAGCCAGAAAGTCACACATTTTGGGAGCTGAAATGTTATTTATTCTGCTACATATGAGCTGTTGGGTCCCATATATCCAAGTTGCAGTCATCAGGATTATTGGAGAATAAAATGTCCTATAGCTGAAAATCCATAGAATATAATCTTGGCTTTTATGTAGATTTTGACTATGAAATTAAATTCGGAAGTGGATTTTTCATTTAAAGGAATCTATCACCAGGTTTTTGCCACTTAATCTGAGAGCAACAAAATGTAGGGTCAGAGATCCTGATTCCAGCGATGTGTCACTTACTGGGCTGCTTAGTGTAGTTTTGATAAAATTACTGTTTAATCAGCAGTAGATTATCATTAGAGGACTACTTGGCATGCTGCCAGATATATTCATGAGCTCTGCTTGAACTGCAGCAGAGAAAACATTGATATTATCAAAATGACATTAAACGGCTCGGTAAGTGACACATCGCTGGAATCGGGATCTCTGCCCCTATATTATGCTGCTCTCAGATGGGGGATAGACGAAAAATAAGTATGCAAGCCATAATATTTAGTTCAATTAACAAAATCTTTATTTACAAAAGCTTATTAAAACATATAGCAACAAATGGAGCAGCCCAGAAAGGACAGATGGAATAATGGGACACACCAGGCACTTGTTATTATGTTACTGGACTTCCAATTGTAGGCAAGGAGATATATTGTCCTGAATCAAAATTAGTAATATAACTGTAATCCCTAATTGTCATGAATATAAATAGTATCTATAATTAATAGGGATACAGCTATAACATCAACACATAAATACATAACATTATAACCAAAGTCCAGATTGGTAGTAGTGCCACGGCCTCCCTCAAACACACTGACGCGCGTTTCGCACCTAAACGTGCTTCGTCCAGGTGCGAAACGTGCGTCAGTGTGTTTTGAGGGAGGCTCTTGTTAATAAAGATTTTGTTAATTGAACTAAATATTATGGCTTGCATACTTATTTTTGGTGTATACATAGATCTTATGCGATAGAGCCCCCATATGTCGATTGTGGTTTTTGGTGTTTTTTCTCAGATGGGGGAGCAAAATCCTGGTGACCTATTCCCATTAAAGCTGCAGTTGTGTCCTATTCGTATTCTGTTATAAGCTGAGTGCATCCTCCTCTCCCTCCAGACTCGCATTTAGGGGACTCTCGAAGGAAAGTAAGTGAGACGTCCTGTCTCTGCACCATGTGTCTGTATGTACTGCATGGAGGCATTACAATGTGCGGCACAGTTTCATCCCCAGCACCCTGGTCACGCTCAAGGCCTATAGTTCAATAGATGCATGAAACATTTCATCTACCTGTATGGGGTAGATGAAATGTTCGATGTATGGTCTGTCAGGACATCTTCATTGCTCTTTGGTATTGTTATGATCGGTCTCTATTAAAGTTGGGTTTCTGGGTTTAGAAAACCCATTTTCAGATATCCCGATGATTGAAGGTTAAGATAACAGATGGGAACCCCTGGTTCAGGACCTCCCTCAATCACTCAGAGTAGAAACATCTATTAACATTATTTAATGGGCCAGAAATGCATCCTTTACCTTGTGGTGACGCCACCGGATTAAACACTTCAGCTTTGATTCATCAAAACAGTCATAAAACACCTTGTATTGTGCACTTTTCATTGTTATGCAGAAAATGTTGAGATCTTTGGCGTCAATTTTGCACAACGCCGCCAAATTGAGCAAAGCTGGGGAGGATCTGGGCCCGGGCATGGCTACATCCGCCCATCAAATGAATGAAAATTGGCTGCATTTCTTACACCAGAAATGTTACTTTAGTCCCTGACTGGACTGGAATTTATGGCAAGGTGCCCGAAGGTGCACGCCGATCTAATGAAGTGGGGTGGGCTTCTTAATTACTTTGGCAGAGCTTATACCTACTCGCCTATTATTAAGGTTGGTGCATGAAATGCCACTATTTATTAATCAGGGCCTTTATACTGGGTTCCCTACAGATTTCAGATGATGGGGTGGTGGGATACCCTATGAGCCATCTGTTTTTGGACCAGCCTTTCAGCCATATGAGTTCTTCACAGTTACCATTGTTCTATTATACCTCTGAACTGCATGCAGCATTATTTCTTTGGTTTCTACAGCCTTTCAATATCACTGTACATAGCAGACTGCAGAATGAGTTAACATTGAATCTGATTGTGTAATACTTATCTCTCTTCCCACAAATCATCTTTTAAAGGGAATCTGTCACCAGGATTTTCCACCTAATCTGAGGCAGCACAATGTAGGGGCAGAGATCCTGATTGCAGCGATGTGTCACTTACTGAGCTGCTTAGTGTAGTTTTGATAAAATCACTGTTTAATCAGCAGTAGATTATCATTACAGGACTACAGGTAGTCCGGCATATTCATGAGCTCTGTATAACTGCTTGATCTACAGCAGAGAAAACTGATTTTATCAAAATGACAGCAAACCAATCAGAAAGTGACATATCACTGGAATCAGGGTCTCTGTCTCTACATTATGTTGCTCTCAGATGGGGGAGCAGATTCTCTTTTAAGTTAATTGATCGCCTTTGTCATCAGACAATCTTGCTCTCGGATTCACAATAGTCTGCTATGCACCGTGATACACATCGGCTGTAGAAGACTGACAAGTCCACAATTTTAATGAAGGCTATATTGCAAACTTTTTTTTTAACCAACAATCCATGTTTTTACATATTTACAGTTAAAAAAAAATATATATATATATATATATATATATATATATATATAATTTTATTTTTTTTTTCTTTGCTTGATTTTATATTTCATGGCATTTTTCAATTGCCATTTTCCTGTCGACTTTCCTATCCCTCATGCACTAAACTGTAAGGAGGAGTTGATTCGTGGAGCGCAGGTAACGCACATTGTATCTGACTCCTGGAGCTCAATATGCCACCAGAGTTAAAAATGCAGCCTATTATGGGTCACTAATCAGATCTGCTATAGACCAAGGTGCTGGGATGAGACTGTGGCGCTCACATACGTTTTCCGGTACTGTACATTGCTATGACATCTGCCATTTCATTATCATGTTCACTTTCAGCATCTCAGGTAATGATATAGTGCTGTCATGTCCTTCCAGTGTGAGCAAGGGCGTCTCTGGTCTACTACGTGCAAACGGTTAATAGAAGGTATACGTGTGGCCACCTCTGGTCTACTAAGTGCAAATGGTTAATATAAGGTATACGTGTGGCCACCTCTGGTCTACTAAGTGCAAATGGTTAATAGAAGGTATATGTGTCCCCCTCTGGTCTACTAAGTGCAAACGGTTAATAGAAGGTATACGCGTGGCCACCTCTGGTCTACTAAGTGCAAATGGTTAATAGAAGGTATACGTGTCCCCCTCTGGTCTACTAAGTGCAAACGGTTAATAGAAGGTATACGCGTGGCCACCTCTGGTCTACTAAGTGCAAATGGTTAATAGAAGGTATACGTGTGGCCACCTCTGGTCTACTAAGTGCAAATGGTTAATAGAAGGTATACGTGTGGCCACCTCTGGTCTACTAAGTACAAATGGTTAATAGAAGGTATACGTGTCCCCCTCTGGTCTACTAAGTGCAAACGGTTAATAGAAGGTATACGTGTCCCCCTCTGGTCTACTAAGTGCAAACGGTTAATAGAAGGTATACGCGTGGCCACCTCTGGTCATGGAACCAAAGGTACAGAACCCGGTCATCTTTTGCTGTGTCTGGAGATGAGCCCTTCATCCATCTCTAGTGACAGCAATACATATAAGAAGTATAATATATTACACTGACATGGTCTGTTAGCCAAGCCTGTCCTTCATTCCTGCTGGTCCTCACTTCTGTGCCAGGCATCTTGGATGCCTCTGGTGCTTACGTGGCCCTGCATAATGTGCTTTTTTTTTTTTAAATCAATTGCTTTTTATTGAGATTTTTCAATTTATGGATAAATGCAGACAAAGGAAAAACAAACCACATGTCCATACCGCTCCCCGCAACACAATATAAAAAGTCATATTGAAGCGCAAAGAAGTGAACCACGGTTCAATAAAGGAGACAGTATCATACTTAGTCAATTATCATTGCCTTTATATGACATAGACTAAGTAGAGATGGATACAGGTATGCAGGAAGAAGTAACACCAAGCAATCTACTAGATCTGGAATTAATGTGCTACATGGCCTGGTACTCAGAAAAGACCTAACCGGTATCTCTGTAACTCTCCTGGACCATCAATCCATGGGGCCCAAAGCTTTTTCAAATTTTGTAATAACATTCCTTTTCTTTATCGTTCCTATGGGAGACCCAGACATTGGGTGTATAGCTTCTGCCTCCGGAGGACACACAAAGTACTACACTAAAAAGTGTAGCTCCTCCCTCTGAGCATATACACCCCCTGGATAACCACATATAGCCAGTTCAATGCTTTGTGTTCAGGAGGCATACATCCACACATGCATTCTCATCTGATTTTTGATTTTTGGAAAGAGTTTGAAGAAAAGCGGGTCCAAGCCTGGACTCCCGGCATGTCCCTTCTCACCCCACTGTGTCGGCGGTGTTGTTAAGGTTGATTTCAGGGCTGGAGCCTTACATGCCGCGCTCCTTCACCATCCCTCGGGCTCTGGCTTGAAGTGGGAGCCAGCACGGTTCTCCCTGCCTTGCAGGAGACCGGTCTCCATCCGCAGCCCTTCAGGATCCTGCCGGACGGAGCACTCCTCCCCAGGGACTTGAAACCCTGCGTCTCACAAGCTAAGTATCTGAGACGTTATTTTCGGGGGGTCCCTTGTACTTTATTGTTGGGGAGAGTGGGCTGTGTATCTGTTCTGACATTTCCGGCCGGTTCTCTGGTTTTCACCTGAGAACCGCGCCGATGGTGCCTGCGCGCCGGCCGCATCGTTAAATTTAGGCCCCGGCTTCGCCTGAGGCCTAGTTTCGATTTCACTGCCCCTGCATGTCAATCATGCAGAGGGACAGTGTGGCTCCGCCCAGCGGCCGTTCGGCACAGGGGAGGGACACTCCTCCCTGAGGAAATGTTCCCTCCCCTGTAAATCTCCTTGGCCCTCCAGATCCCGCTCTCAGAGTAGGCCCCGCCCCCTCTCCTCGCTCCGGCGCCATTTTATCAGGGTTCTCACAGCGATCGGCGCTGGCTGCAGCATCTCTGCTAATCTGTCTGGGGGTCCGGGCTGTGGAATCTGGAGGGCACACAAACGGTCTGGTAAGCCACAACCTCTGGTTGTGGACCTGCTTATATACTCTCTGGGGTCATTCTGGCTCAGAGCCCCCACTTCAGCAGCATGTCTCACACGAGGAGCAAGGCTGCAAGGCTGTACGCAATATGCACTGCATGTAAGCTCGTGCTGCCTGAACCGAGCACATATCCACATTGTGATGCCTGCTCTAACCTGGCAATGCTTCAGCCTGGTATCGCTCCCACAGTGGTCCTTCCGGCTGCTCCGGCTCCGGTGGCTGAACCCCCGGCTTGGGTAGAATCCTTCTCTAGGTCAATCTCCCAGTCTTTTGCCGACTCCATGGGACAGCTGTCCCGGACTTTGCTGACCATGCATCAGCCCCCTTCTCAGGGCGCCTCTGCTGCTAGGGCTCTCTCAGCAGAGCTCACAGAGGATTCTTCATCTGGTCCCAGACCCCGTCCTCCTAAAAGGAGACGCAGGGCTCACTCTCCTTCCTCGTCCTGTGGCTCTGATTCACGAGCTGACTTGCAGGACGAGGAGGATGCCTTTACTGGGGGCTCGGACGCTACCTCCATGTGCTCCATTGATCTGTCTGAAAGTGACGCAGATGTTAGTGATTTGATTGCGTCCATTAATTCTGTACTGGACCTCAATCCGCCAGTATCAGAGGAGCAACCCTCTCTGGCAGAAAAGCACCAGTTTACCTTGCCTAAGAGAACAAGGAGTGTGTTCTTTAACCACTCCAGTTTTCAGGCCACTGTGACCAAGCCTAGGGCCTGTCCTGACAAACGCTTCCCAAAGCGTGGTTCTGATGACCGTTTTCCCTTTCCACCAGAGGTGGTCAAGGAGTGGGCTCATTCACCAAAGGTAGACCCTCCGGTGTCTAGACTCTCAGCCCGGACAGTTGTATCAGTGGCTGATGGCACCTCACTTAAGGATTCCACTGACCGCCAGGTTGACCTTCTGGCCAAATCTGTATATGAGGCGGCAGGGGCCTCGTTCTCCCCATCTTTTGCAGCAGTGTGGGCTCTCAAAGCCATCTCTGCTTCTCTAGAGGAGATGCATTCCCTCACCAGGGACTCTATGCCCGAAATGGTTGCCTTAACTTCCCAGGCTTCAGCCTTTTCATCCTATGCCATGTCTGCCATGCTGGAGGCTTCTCACCGCACTGCGGTGGCTTCGGCTAATTCACTCGCTATCTGCAGGATCTTGTGGCTTCGAGAGTGGAAGGCAGACGCTTCTTCAAAGAAGTAACTTGCTGGGCTCCCCTTTGCTGGGTCCAGGCTGTTGGGTGAACAGCTGGATGAAATTATTAAGGAAGCTACTGGCGGGAAGAGTACTTCCATGCCACAAACTAAAACCAGGAAACCTGTCCAGGGCAGGAACCAGTCGAGGTTTCGTTCCTTTCGTTCCTCCAACTGGTCGTCCTCTAAGCCCTCGGCCTCATCCACTAACTCAGCCAAGGACCAAAAACCCAACTGGCGCACGAAGCCGCGTCCTCAGAAGACCGCAGGAGCTGCTGCCACTAAGGCAGCCTCCTCTTGACTATCTGGCCGCGCCAGCAACGTCCTTGGTCGGTGGCAGGCTCTCCCACTTTGGCGACGTGTGGTTTCAACACGTCTTCGATCATTGGGTGCGTGATATCATCGCCTACGGCTACAGGATAGAATTCTCTTCCAGCCCGCCAAACAGATTTTTTCTGTCAACTCCCCCCTGCTCCAAGGCCGCCGCCTTCTCTCAGGCCGTGGCATCCTTGCAGGCCAACGGAGTAATTGTGCCGGTTCCCGCCAGGGAACGGTTCAGAGGTTTCTATTCAAATCTCTTCCTAGTCCCCAAAAAGGACGGTTCCTTCCGGCCCATCCTGGATCTCAAGCTTCTCAACAAGCATGTTCAGGTGCGGCATTTTCGCATGGAGTCTCTGCGATCAGTCATTGCCTCAATGACCCAAGGAGATTTCCTGGCATCCATCGACATCAGAGATGCCTATCTGCATGTGCCAATTGCAGTTTCACACCAGCGTTGGCTACGTTTTGCAATCGGAGAGGAACATTTCCAATTCGTGGCTCTCCCCTTCGGGTTAGCCACGGCCCCTCGAGTATTCACAAAGGTCATGGCAGCAGTGGTTGCGGTTCTGCACCTCCAGGGGTTGGCAGTGATTCCTTACCTGGACGACCTTCTAGTCAAGGCTTCATCCAGTGCAGACTGTCAGCGGAGTGTCTCGCTCACTCTCGCCACTCTAGTCCAATTCGGGTGGCTTGTCAATCTGCCCAAATCCACTCTGTCTCCGACCCAGAAGCTCACATACCTAGGGATGCAAGTCGAGACTCTGCCGGCACTTGTGAAGCTGCCCTTAGTCAAACAGCAGTCCCTCCATCTGGCGGTGCGCTCTTTGCTGAGGCCCCGCCGTCATTCCATCAGGCACCTAATGCAGGTGCTGGGTCAGATGGTGGCGTCAATGGAAGCGGTTCCCTTTGCCCAGTTCCATCTGCGTCCTCTGCAGCTGGACATTCTCCGCTGTTGGGACAAGCGGACTTCCTCCTTGCACAGGTTAGTGGCTCTGTCGCCACAGACCAGGGGCTCCCTTCAGTGGTGGCTTCGGCCCCTCTCTCTGTCTCAGGGACGCTCCTTCCTGGCCCTGTCCTGGGTGATCCTCACCACGGATGCCAGTCTATCCGGCTGGGGAGCAGTATATCTCCACCACAGAGCGCAGGGCACTTGGACTCCGTCCGAATCAGCCCTCTCGATCAATGTGCTGGAAATCAGAGCTGTGCTTCTAGCTCTCTTAGCCTTTCACCACCTGTTGGCGGGCAAGCAAATTCGAGTCCAGTCAGACAACGCGACAGCGGTTGCCTACATCAATCACCAAGGCGGGACACGCAGCCGCCTGGCAATGTTGGAGGTTCAACGCATCCTTCAGTGGACGGAGGACTCCATGTCCACCATATCCGCAGTCCACATCCCAGGCGTGGAAAACTGGGAGGCAGATTATCTCAGCCGTCAAACCGTGGACAGCGGCGAGTGGGCTCTGCATCCGGCAGTGTTTCGGTCAATCTGCCGCAAGTGGGGCACTCCGGAAGTGGATCTAATGGCATCCCGGCACAACAACAAGGTTCCGGTTTACGTGGCTCGCTCCCACGATCCTCAGGCCTTTTCAGCGGACGCGCTGGTTCAAGATTGGTCCCAGTTTCGTCTGTCTTACGTGTTTCCCCCTTGTGAGACTGTGACCGGGGTTATCTATGACGGCCGGTATGTCTCGCCCCGGTTGTGCTCACTCCATGATAGAAAGTAAATCCACTATAGGGTTAATGCTGTTTCCCTACAGGCTGAAGGAAGGGTTAAATAGAATCAAGAACAAGGGCAGGTGTGCCGGGAGTGAACAGAACTCCCTGAGTTTTCTGCTGGAGAGGCACATGTATTTTTGTTATGGACTTTTGTTTGGACATTAAAACCGTGTGCTGTGAACCTTAATGCCTGGATCCCGTGTCTTCTGCTGCGCAGCCGACCGTGCTACCTCACATATGGTGGAGAATCGGCGGGCATGACAGCCGGTGAGGTGTAGCATCCATCCCTGGTGACCCAGCTGCGCATGTCCTGGATTCGAGCGGCTATACTACAGCCCAAACCCGGCGACGCCATGGAGGAAATACTAAAGCAGCTGGCACACGCTAATGCACAGCAGCAACAGGCTAATGCAGAGCAGCAACAGACCAATGCACACCTGCTCCGGGCGTTGGAACGTCAGCAGCAATCCTTGCAAATGCAGGAAAAAAAACTCCAAGAACAGATGGATCAGGCCAATGCACGTCAGCAGCAATCCTTGCAAGGGCAGGAAAAAAGGCACCAAGAACAGATGGTTCTCCTGGCCAAGTCGATCCGTGCCGGACCGGCAGCAACAACCCCGGGACCGGGTGACGATGGCAGCGTCCGGAAAGCGGTGAGACAAGCGTTGCAAAAGATGACCCCGGGGGATGATGTGGAAGCGTTCCTGGCAGTGTTTGAGCGGGTGGCCGAGCGGGAAAAGCTGCCGACCGCCCATTGGGCTGAGGTACTGTCGCCCTATTTGACGGGGGAACCCCAAAAAGCGTACCTGGACCTCTGTACCGAGGACGCCATTGACTATGTGACCCTGAAAGCCGAAATACTGGCTCGGTTGGGGGTGAATACCTATGTACGGGCTCAGCGGGTAAATCAGTGGTTCTATGAGGAAGCCAAACCCGTACGCTCCCAGGCCCATGACTTATTGCATCTTGTAAAAAAGTGGTTGCAGCCTGACACTCTGAGCCCGGCGCAAATGGTGGAAAGGGTAGTAGTGGATCGTTTTGTGCGCACTTTACCCGTCACCGTTCAATGGTGGGTAGGACAGGGTGACCCGAGTACCCTGGACCAATTAGTGTCCCTGGTAGAGCGGCATGTGGCTACGCAGGACTTGATACGGGACACTGAGACTTTGCGTACCGCCCCTCCAAGCCTAGGGCCAAGGACCCACCGCTGACTACGGTGCAGGAGTCCCCTACCGTCCCGTCTGAGGCCGCGGCCGCCATTCCTGAGGTCCGGAAGGTTCTGTACCCTAAACGACAACCCGTCAAGGGGGTTTCCGTCCCCATTAGATGTTGGCGGTGCCAGCGGGTGGGACATATGGAAGCCCAGTGTCCACTCACCACGGAGCCCATGGATTGTGGGGTTACCCGGCGGGGTTCAATGTATGCTCAGGTGGTGTGTACCGCTGACCTGGTCTCCCCAGAGACGGAGCCCCACTTGTGCCAAATACAGGTGAATGGATGTCCGGTTACAGGATTGTTGGATTCCGGAAGCTTAGTGACCCTTGTGCGATCCACCTTGAGGGCTAAAGTAAAGGCCACAGGACGCACCGTGGGGGTGGTTTGCATACATGGGGACCGCCGCGACTATCCCACGGGGATTGTCACCATCACAGCACCTTGCGGTCAGGTGCAACATGAGGTGGGACTTCTTAACACTCTTCCTTATGACGTGATCCTAGGAAGGGATCTGCCCTATTTTTGGACTTTATGGAGGGGACCCCCTAAGTCCCCTCAGATATTGGTCGGTCCGGGACCTGAGCCCTACAATCCTGAATCCGGGATACCTGCCGTAGGGGTCACCATGATAGGGACAGAGTGTGAACCCGATAGGTCGCCCCTAGAGGTATTGGCAGGAGAGGCTGAGACGGTCGAGCCCATCCCAGGAGTTGGAGGCGTCCCCGGATACGTTTGGGACAGCCCAACTCCAGGACCCTACGTTAATACATGCCCGGAGTCGGGTGACAGTAGTTGACGGGGTGGCACAGCTGCCCGGTGCCCAGGTAAGGTACCCCCATTTCGCTCTTAAGCAGGATTTACTCTACCGGGTAGATGAAATACGGGGCGTGGGGGTAGAACAGTTGGTGGTGCCCCAGCCGCATCGCCGGCGGGTCCTCGACTTGGCTCATAAACACCTGATGAGTGGCCACCTAGGGGTCAAGAAAACGCAGGAGCGAATATTGCAAAGGTTCTATTGGCCCGGGGTCTTTGGGGAGGTAAAACGGTTCTGCGAAACCTGCCCGGAGTGTCAGCTTACCGCACCCCTGACCCATTTTCGCAGTCCGTTGGTACCGTTACCCATTATAGAAGTCCCTTTTGAACGGATAGGGATGGATCTGGTGGGGCCCCTCGTAAAGTCCGCTCGAGGGCACCAACACATCCTAGTGATCGTTGACTATGCCACCCGGTATCCCGAGGCGATACCTCTCAGACATACTGCAGCAAAGCTTATAGCTCGGGAGTTGTTTGCTGTGTTCTGCCGGGTGGGGTTGCCCAAGGAGATCCTTACGGATCAGGGGACCCCATTCATGTCTAAAGTGACCAAAGAGCTATGCCGGCTACTCCAGATCAAGCAGTTGCGTACGTCTGTGTATCATCCTCAAACGGACGGATTAGTCGAGCGTTTCAATAAAACCCTGAAAACCATGCTCAAAAGGGTGATTTCAAAAGACGGGAAAGACTGGGATATGATGCTTCCCTATTTGATGTTTGCCATACGAGAGGTGCCACAGGCATCCACGGGGTTTTCGCCTTTTGAATTGTTATACGGGCGACATCCCCGGGGATTGTTGGACCTGGCAAAGGAAACATGGGAACAAGAGCCCCCCCCCCCATAAAAGTGTGATCGAACACATTTTAGGTATGCAGAACCGCATAAGCGCGGTCATGCCAATTGTGAAGGAGCATTTACAGGAGGCTCAGGCCGCGCAAAGCGGCCGCTACAATAGACAAGCCACCGTGCGGACCTTTAAACCCGGGGATCGGGTGTTGGTATTGATCCCCACGGCGGAGAGTAAATTCCTGGCTCAGTGGCAAGGCCCCTACGAGATAAAGGAAAGAGTCGGGGTGGTTAACTATAAAGTATTGCAGCCCGGTAGGCGGAAACCTGAACAAATATACCATGTCAACCTATTAAAACCTTGGCAGGAACGGGAAAGCCTGATGGCTGTTTTTTCCCCACCTCCCTCCTCTTCGGGTTGTTCACATCCGGCTCCAGCGACCTCCGGAGAGGACGAACCGGAAGTAAGGATTGGAGAAGCCCTCACCAAGCAACAGAGGCGAGAGGCCAGACGGTTGGTTCAGCAGAACCCCGATGTCTTCTCTGAGCTGCCCGGTAGGACCAGTCTGATACGACATGATATTGTCACCGAGCCCCACCTGAAGGTATGCCTGAAGTCATACCGGGTACCGGAGGCTCGACGACAAGCCATATCGGAGGAAGTAAAGACAATGTTACGCCTGGGGGTCATTGAAAAATCCCGGAGTGAATGTCCTAATACCAAAACCCGATGGCTCCTTAAGGTTCTGCAATGACTTTAGGAGATTGAACGAAATATCCAAGTTCGATCTCTACCCCATGCCCCGGGTGGATGAGCTGATTGATAGGCTGGGACAGGCGCGATATTTTACCACGCTCGACCTGACCAAGGGGTACTGGCAGGTGCCACTGACGGAGTCCGCCAAGGAGAAAACCGCTTTTGTTACGCCGGAGGGTCTCTTCCACTATGTTGTCTTGCTTTTTGGGTTACATGGCGCTCCGGCCACGTTCCAGAGGTTGATGGACTTAGTGCTGGAACCCCACCAGGCGTATGCATCAGCGTACCTGGATGACATCATTATTTACAGCTCCGATTGGCAGACCCACTTGGAACAGGTACAAGCGGTGGTGGACGCGCTTCGAACAGCCGGATTGACAGCCAATCCCAAGAAATGTGCATTGGGACTCACGGAAGCCCGCTACTTGGGCTACGTGATAGGCCAAGGAGTGATTAAGCCCCAAATTAACAAGGTTGAGGCGATCCAGAAGTGGCCTAGACCCCTGACCACGAAGCAGGTTAGGGCCTTCCTGGGTATCGTGGGGTACTACAGGAGGTTTGTAAAGGATTTTGCGGGACTATCAGCCCCCTTGACGGACCTTCTTAAAGGCAAGAAGTCCGTCATGGTGCGCACTGCGCTGGACTCCGCAGGCCGAGGACTCCTTCCGGGCCCTGAAGGAGGTCCTGTGCGGACAGCCCGTTCTGGTCAACCCTGATTTCCGGAAGGAGTTCATAGTACAGACTGACGCCTCGGAGGTCGGCCTGGGGGCAGTGCTGTCTCAGGTGGTTCAGGGGGAGGAACACCCCGTCACCTTCTTAAGTAGGAAGCTCACCCCTCCCGAGCGGAATTATAGCGTAGTGGAGAAGGAGTGCCTGGCGATCAAGTGGGCCTTGGAGTCCCTACGCTATTACCTGCTGGGACGTCAGTTTCGCTTGGTGACGGATCACTCTCCACTGGTCTGGATGAGGTCCGCCAAGGAACGGAATGCCCGGGTTACCCGGTGGTTCCTTTCTCTGCAGAACTTCCGGTTTACGGTTGAACACCGGGCCGGTGGGTTGCAGGGCAACGCCGATGCCTTGTCCCGCGGCCCGTGTTTGATGGCTGGAGTTCAACCCCGCACGCTTGAACTGAGGGGGGGGGTATGTGAGACTGTGACCGGGGTTATCTATGACGGCCGGTATGTCTCGCCCCGGTTGTGCTCACTCCATGATAGAAAGTAAATCCACTATAGGGTTAATGCTGTTTCCCTACAGGCTGAAGGAAGGGTTAAATAGAATCAAGAACAAGGGCAGGTGTGCCGGGAGTGAGGGAGTGAACAGAACTCCCTGAGTTTTCTGCTGGAGAGGCACATGTATTTTTGTTATGGACTTTTGTTTGGACATTAAAACCGTGTGCTGTGAACCTTAATGCCTGGATCCCGTGTCTTCTGCTGCGCAGCCGACCGTGCTACCTCACACCCTCTAGCTCTCTTGCCCAGAGTCCTGCGCAAGATCAGAATGGAGGGCCGTCGGGTCATCCTCATTGCTCCAGACTGGCCCAGGCGAGCTTGGTACCCAGACCTGCTCCATCTGTCCGTAGAGGTGCCGTGGCATCTCCCGGACCGTCCAGACCTTCTCTCACAAGGTCCGTTTTTCCGCCAGAATTCTGCGGCTCTCAGATTGACGGCGTGGCTCTTGAGTCCTGGATCTTGACGACTTCTGGTATCCCTCCTGAAGTCATCTCCACTATGACTCGGGCTCGGAAGTCTTCCTCGGCCAAAATCTATCACAGGACCTGACCTGGAGAATTTTCCTGTCCTGGTGTCGCTCTTCCGGCCATGCTCCTTGGCCTTTTTCCTTGCCGACCCTCCTGTCCTTTCTACAGTCCGGTCTGCAGCTAGGACTATCCCTCAATTCCCTCAAGGGACAGGTCTCGGCTCTGTCAGTGTTGTTCCAGCGGCGTATCGCCCGGCTGGCTCAGGTGCGCACCTTCATGCAGGGCGCATCTCACATCATTCCGCCTTACCGGCGGCCTTTGGATCCCTGGGACCTCAATCTGGTCCTCACGGCTTTGCAGAAACCCCCCTTTGAGCCTCTTAGGGAGGTTTCTTTGTCTCGTCTTTCACAGAAAGTGGTCTTTCTAGTGGCCATAACTTCCCTCAGGAGAGTCTCTGATTTGGCTGCGCTCTCTTCGGAGTCACCTTTTTTGGTTTTTCATCAAGACAAGGTGGTTCTCCGTCCGACTCCGGACTTTCTCCCTAAGGTGGTTTCTCCTTTCCACCTTAACCAGGACATTTCCCTGCCTTCCTTTTGTCCGGCTCCTGTTCATCGCTTTGAAAAAGCGTTGCATACCCTGGATCTGGTGCGGGCACTCCGGATCTATGTGTCTCGCACCGCTGTTCTTAGGCGGTGCACCTCTCTTTTTGTGCTGACCACAGGTCGACGTAAGGGCCTCTCGGCTTCTAAGCTGACCTTAGCTCGTTGGATTAGGTCGGCCATTTCCGATGCCTACCAGTGTACTCAGGTGCCTCCCCCGCCAGGGATCAAGGCACACTCGACCAGAGCTGTCGGTGCCTCTTGGGCTCTCAGGCACCAGGCTACGGCTCAGCAGGTCTGTCAGGCTGCCACTTGGACTAGTCTGCATACCTTTTCGAAGCCCTACCAAGTACATGCTCATGCTTCGGCAGATGCGAGCTTGGGCAGACTCATCCTTCAGGCGGCTGTCGCCCATTTGTGAAGTTAGGTTTCGCCTACTTCTCAGTTTTCTGTTTATTCCCACCCATGGACTGCTTTGAGACGTCCCAATGTCTGGGTCTCCCATAGGAACGATAAAGAAAAAGAGAATTTTGTTTACTTACCGTAAATTCTTTTTCTTATAGTTCCGTATTGGGAGACCCAGCACCCTCCCTGTTGCCTGTTGGCAGTTTCTTGTTCCGCGTGTTATCACCGGCTGTTGTTGTAGACAGAGGCTCCGGTTGTTCCGGTTCTTGCTCTATCTCTACTTGTGGGTGGCTATTCTCCTTCAGCTTTTGCACTAAACTGGCTATATTTGGTTATCCAGGGGGTGTATATGCTCAGAGGGAGGAGCTACACTTTTTAGTGTAGTACTTTGTGTGTCCTCCGGAGGCAGAAGCTATACACCCAATGTCTGGGTCTCCCAATACGGAACTATAAGAAAAAGAATTTACGGTAAGTAAACAAAATTCTCTTTTTTAAAGGACACCAACCAGCAGGTTTTCCACATATAAAGTACAGTCAGTGGTATACTGGTGCTAGGATGGGGGATCAAAACATACCACAGTTTAAAGATTCGAGACTTGATTGCTGGAAAATCCTTTATCAAACCTTCAGAAATGACGTTATTGCTGCAGTGGCTTGAGCATCGGGGCTGGACTGTGTGGGCCGGGTCCTCAGGAATTCTTCCTCCTCCTGGCACGCCTCTTCTTTATTTGAATTTCACGCCACCACCACAATTGCCACTGTTGGTGGCGAATGCACAGTGCTAGTGTGATGGTGTCTTCAATAAAATGGCGCTGGGATCAGCACATGCACGTACTATAATCACCTTTGCCATTTTATTGATGACACTGTGGATGTCATGCTGTACAAAGGGCTAGTAAGACGTAGTACAGCGTATTCCCCACTTGGTGGCAGCAGAGTAGTGAAGGAGAGACAAAGTTACACTGCAACAGAAAGGCAGCTGAAGTACAGCAGAGTAACTCCAGCAGGCAGCTAACAGGCCAAACCACCAGGGGGCAATAGAGTAGTCAAACAGTAAGGGTCTAGCCGGGAAGTCAAGTCACTGCAGAGGGAGGATCAAGATCAAGTCAGAAAACACAACCGATTCAGAAGCTGGGAGATCAGGAATGCAGAGGGAAATACAAACAACAGATAGGAGAGGGAAGTCAGGAACTGGGACAGATGGACGAACGGGGGAGGGTACAGGTCAGGGCACGGTAACTAGGAGTCAGATAAACCTGGAAATCTCACCAGAGCAAATCACAGGCTGCAAATCAAAGCTATAACCAGCACAGGAATGCAGGTTCAGAGACCATATATGCTGTCTCCTGGAACCAGAATGAGGCTGATGGGAGTTAACCCCTGACATGACCAGGCCTGGTCTATGAAACTCTTGAGCGGAGAATACCGTTCCTGGATCATGACAGTGGAGATTAATATGGCAGCGGCACATGCACAGATGTGAATTATTTTTTCATCAGCGCATGCACCTCTGCTGTACGATATAGACCCACAGACAGAGCCTGTGATTGGAACTCACTCAGCGAGAGGGCGTGTCTGACTGCAACCAATCACAGATGCCGATGGGCGGGGAAAGCAGTGCATATGCAGTGAAGGAGGCCCCGGAAGCAGTGCTACAGCCATGATGGTGAGTCGGTAAGTGTAGCGTGCTTGTTTTATTATTTTGTTTTTCTTTATTTTTCCTTTATTTTTTTCGTATTACCCAAGTGCCGTATCCCGATCAATACCTAGAATTTTCAGGAAATTCCGGGCCCGGGTCCAGCACTTGGGTACCTTTTGAACCCGCAGGGGTCCGGACTTTTACAGTCTGGGTCCCCCTCCCCCGCCGGCTTCAGAGAAAATCAGACTTGGCTGAGGTTTGGGCAGCATCAATCAGCTGACATGTTCCCCATAACTTACATGAGACTTGTGCTGTAAAACTCCAAAGTTTTGAAGATTCCCTCTAGTATAATATTGGTGTTAAAGTACAGAGGACAAAGTCCCTTCACCACGGAGATAACTGTTACTATCTATACTGCCGTTCCTGCTATGGGACGCTCTGGTTTAATAACTTATTAGGAAATGATGAGTTAGAGAGAGGTTTCTCCAGCTAGGACACTTATCTATTAACTAGATTGGATACAAAGAACGCCTCTCCGGAGAACGCGACACGTCCCTGCATTCCTTGGAAAGATCCTTGACTTCAGAGGAACAGTGCAGTGTTTAATGTTGCCTGCGGTGGCGCTGCAGGGAAAATAAACACTTGTTGTCCAATCCCTCCCCCCACACAATATAACTCACCATTGGGGTCCCCCAGATTGGTGTCGTGAGCAGTTTATCACTGGAAATCCTTGTAAGAGGTTGGTCAACAATGGTAACCTAAATGATGTCAGCCTGCACTTTCTTGCTCTTTGTTTTCTCCATTAGTCTGTTTTTTTTTCTTCTTTATTTTAGCACTGCTCCATTGATAGAGCTAGAATCAGTATTTTCTTTTTCGCTCTATTTGGAGACCCAGACAATTGGGTGTATAGGCTATGCCTCCGGAGGCCGCACAAAGTACTACACTTAAAAGTGTTAGGCCCCTCCCCTTCTGCCTATACACCCCCCGTGCTCCCACGGGCTGCTCAGTTTTTTGCTTTGTGCGAAGGAGGTCAGACACGCACAGCACAGCTCCACAGATTGGTCAGCAGCAGCTGCTGACTATGTCGGATGGAAGAAAAGTGGGCCCATATAGGGCCCCCAGCATGCTCCCTTCTCACCCCACTCTTGTCGGTGGTGTTGTAAGGTTGAGGTATCCATTGCGGGTACGGAGGCTGGAGCCCACATGCTGCTTTCCTTCCCCATCCCCCTCTGGGCTCTGGGTGAAGTGGGATCTTACCGGTCTCCAGGCACTGAGACCGTGCTCCATCCACAACTCCTGTGGAGCCTGATGGATAGGAGCCGAGTATCGTTCAGGGACATGGCCCTGCATCTTGGAGGTACTCTGTATCCCTGTGGGGACCGCGCACGGCATCACCTCAGCTTTGCTGGGTGTGCTAGTGCACCGGGGACCGCGGCGCTGACCGGGTCTATATGTGCCATTACACACTCAGCGTCGCTGAGTGTGTTTATATGTAAGGGCTACCGCACTAACCGCCGCTGCCATGGGACACTGCGGCGCGGCTGGGACTTGTAGTTCGCCGGGGACTTTCACGCCGGCCGCGCTTTTACGGCGGCCGCGTTTATTACTAGAGTCCCCGGCTTCCTTGCGGCCTAGTTTACTTTTCTCCCGCCCTCAGCCCTGACAGGCAGGGGGAAGGGCGGGACGCTGCACGGAGCGAGCAGCTCTGAGGGCTGGAGTATGATTTACATACTCCACCCCCCTCACTGTGCACGGTGTGAGCACCAGTTCGCGCTCTTTCTCGGCCACGCCCACAGCTCCCTCATCTCGTCAGGACGCCGCAGCCATTCCTGTCAGCTCCACCGACGCTGCAGAAGAGGGATAAGTCCTGGGAGACCCAGACACGGTCTCTGGTGGCCTCACAACCGCTTTAGGCGGCTGGTAAGCAGCACCTGTTGGTGCTAGCCCCATGGTGCTGTAGTGTATTGGTACATTATTTGTGTATCATATATACTTTACACTGTATGAGCACAGTGCATTCTGGCTATATACCCTTTTGTGTAACTCAAGGAAAACTATAGCATGGCGCCCACAAAAGGCAGGGGTGCCAAAACACAGGCTTATTATGCTGCCTGCGCCGCTTGTAAGACCCCACTACCGGCAGGTTCCACTGACCCTCATTGTGTGCAGTGTTCGACCCCTGTGCCACTTCTTCAGCCGGAGCCTATGCTAAGAGGGGCCCAGGGGGAGACACCTGTTGACACTGTCCAGGTGACGGGGACTGAGTTTGCTAAACTCTCTGTGACTATGGCTAAGATACTAGAAGCCTTGCAGTCCAGGCCGGTATCTCAGCAACGGGACTCTGTTGAATCGTTGTTCCCGGGCCCCCCTCAGTTGGACCAACAATGTCCTCCCGGGGTATCTCCTACATCCCAGTCTGAGGGTTCTGACTTAGACCCCAGCCCCAGATTGACTAAGCGGGCTCGCTTAGAATTTCCCTCGACATCATATTGTTTAGGGTCTCAGCGGGGGGAATCTTTGGTTGATGATGCGGAGACAGCTGATCAGGATTCTGATCCTGAGAGCGCTCTCAATCTTAATACTCCAGACGGGGACGCCATAGTAAACGATCTTATTGCGTCCATCCATCAGTTGCTGGATATTTCTCCCTCAGCCCCTCCGGCGGAGGAGTCAGCTTCTCAGCAGGAGAAATTTCGTTTCAGGTTTCCCAAGCGGACACAGAGTATGTTTCTAGACCACTCTGATTTCAGAGAGGCAATCCAGAATCACCATGCTTGTCCAGATAAGCGTTTTTTCTAAGCGCCTTAAGGATACACGTTATCCTTTCCCCCCGGACGTGGTTAAAGGTTGGACTCAATGTCCCAAAGTGGATCCTCCAATCTCCAGACTGGCGGCTAGATCCATACTTGCAGTGGAAGATGGGGCCTCGCTCAAAGATGCCACTGACAGGCAGATGGAGCTCTGGTTGAAATCCATCTATGAAGCTATCGGAGCTTCTTTTGCCCCAGCATTCGCAGCCGTATGGGCGCTGCAAGCTATCTCAGCAGGTCAAGCGCAAATTGAAGCAGCCACTTGCACGGCCGCGCCACAAGTGGCATCCATTACCACCCAGACCTCGGCAATTGCGTCTTACGCTATTAATGCTGTCCTGGACTCTGTGAGCCGTACGGCGGTGGCGACCGCCAATTCGGTGGTACTCCGCAGGGCCTTGTGGCTACGGGAATGGAAGGCAGATTCTGCTTCCAAAAAGCGCTTAACCAGTTTGCCAATTTCTGGCGACAGGCTGTTTGGCGAGCGTCTGGATGAAATCATCAAACAATCCAAGGGAAAGGATACATCCTTACCCCAGCCCAAACAGAACATTCCCCAACAGAGGAGAGGGCAGGCGAGGTTTCGGTCCTTTCGGGGCGCGGGCAGGTCCCAATTCTCCTCGTCCAAAAGGTCTCAGAAAGAACAAAGGAACTCTGATGCATGGCGGTCTAAGTCACGTCCTAAAAAGAACATTGGAGGCACCGCTAACAAGGCGGCTTCCTCATGACTTTCGACCTCCTCTAGTAGCATCCTCGGTCGGTGGCAGGCTCTCCCGCTTTTGCGACGCCTGGCTGCCACAAATAAAAGACCGCTGGGTGAGAGACATTCTGTCTCACGGTTACAAGATAGAGTTCATCTCTCGTCCCCCGACTCGATTCTTCAGGTCTTCTCCGCCTCCCGAGAGAGCCGAGGCTCTTCTGCAGGCGCTGGACACTCTGAAGGCAGAAGGAGTGGTGGTCCCTGTTCCTCTTCATCAACAGGGCCACGGTTTTTACTCCAACTTGTTTGTGGTCCCAAAGAAGGACGGGTCTTTCCGTCCTGTCCTAGACCTGAAACTTCTCAACAAACACGTAAAGACCAGGCGGTTCCGGATGGAATCCCTTCGCTCCGTCATCGCCTCAATGTCCCAAGGAGATTTTCTTGCATCGATCGATATCAAAGATGCTTATCTCCACGTTCCGATTGCCCCAGAGCGCCAGCGCTTCTTGCGCTTCGCCATAGGAAACGAACACCTGCAGTTCGTGGCACTGCCATTCGGCCTGGCAACAGCCCCACGGGTTTTCACCAAGGTTATGGCTACTGTAGTAGCGGTCCTCCATTCTCAGGGTCACTCGGTGATCCCGTACTTGGACGATCTGTTGATCAAGGCACCCTCTCAAGAGGCATGCCAACACAGCCTCGACGCTACCCTGGAGACTCTCCAGACTTTCGGGTGGATCATCAATTTTCCAAAGTCAAATCTGACACCGGCCCAATCGCTCACATACCTTGGCATGGAGTTTCATACCCTCTCAGCGATAGTGAAGCTTCCGCTGATCAAGCAGCGGTCACTACAGACAGGGGTACAATCTCTCCTTCAAGGCCAGTCACACCCCTTGAGGCGCCTCATGCACTTCCTGGGGAAGATGGTGGCAGCAATGGAAGCAGTCCCTTTCGCGCAGTTTCACCTGCGTCCTCTTCAATGGGACATCCTACGCAAATGGGACAGGAAGCCGACGTCCCTCGACAGGACCGTCTCCCTCTCTCAGGCGACCAAAGCTTCCCTTCGGTGGTGGCTTCTTCCCACTTCATTATCGAAGGGGAAATCCTTCCTACCCCCATCCTGGGAAGTAGTCACGACGGACGCAAGTCTGTCAGGGTGGGGAGCGGTTTTTCTCCACCACAGGACTCAGGGTACGTGGTCCCGGCAAGAGTCCTCGCTTCAGATCAATGTTCTGGAAATTCGGGCAGTGTATCTTGCCCTGAAAGCGTTCCAGCAGTGGCTGGAAGGCAAGCAGATCCGAATTCAGTCGGACAATTCCACAGCGGTGGCATACATCAACCACCAAGGCGGCACACGCAGTCGACAAGCCTTCCAGGAAGTCCGGCGGATTTTGATGTGGGTGGAAGCCACGGCCTCCACCATATCCGCAGTTCACATCCCAGGCGTGGAAAACTGGGAAGCAGATTATCTCAGTCGCCAGGGCATGGACGCAGGGGAATGGTCCCTTCACCCGGACGTGTTTCAGGAGATCTGTTGCCGCTGGGGGGTGCCGGACGTCGACCTCATGGCGTCCCGGCACAACAACAAGGTACCAACGTTCATGGCACGGTCTCAAGATCCCAGAGCTCTGGAGGCAGACGCCTTAGTTCAGGATTGGTCGCAGTTTCAGCTCCCTTATGTGTTTCCTCCGCTGGCACTGTTGCCCAGAGTGTTACGCAAGATCAGGGCCGACTGCCGCCGCGCCATCCTCGTCGCTCCAGACTGGCCGAGGAGGTCGTGGTACCCGGATCTGTGGCATCTCACGGTCGGCCAACCGTGGGCACTACCAGACCGACCAGACTTGCTGTCTCAAGGGCCGTTTTTCCATCTGAATTCTGCGGCCCTCAACCTGACTGTGTGGCCATTGAGTCCTGGATCCTAGCGTCTTCAGGGTTATCTCAAGAAGTCATTGCCACTATGAGACAGGCTAGGAAACCAACGTCCGCCAAGATTTATCACAGGACGTGGAAAATTTTCCTGTCGTGGTGCTCTGCTCAGGGTTTTTCTCCCTGGCCATTTGCATTACCTACTTTTCTGTCCTTCCTTCAATCTGGACTGGAAAAGGGTTTGTCGCTCGGTTCCCTTAAGGGACAAGTTTCAGCGCTCTCTGTGTTTTTCCAGAAGCGCCTAGCTAGACTTCCACAGGTACGCACGTTCCTGCAGGGAGTTTGTCACATCGTTCCACCTTACAAGCGGCCGTTAGAACCCTGGGATCTAAACAGGGTGCTGATGGTTCTTCAGAAACCACCATTCGAGCCAATGAGAGATATCTCCCTCTCACGACTTTCGCAGAAAGTGGTTTTTCTAGTAGCAGTCACTTCTCTTCGGAGAGTGTCTGAGCTAGCAGCGTTGTCGTGCAAAGCCCCTTTTCTGGTTTTTCACCAGGACAAGGTGGTTCTACGTCCGGTTCCGGAATTTCTCCCTAAGGTGGTATCCCCCTTTCATCTCAATCAGGATATTTCCTTACCCTCTTTTTATCCTCATCCAGTTCACCAATGTGAAAAGGATTTGCACTTGTTAGATCTGGTGAGAGCACTCAGACTCTACATTTCTCGTACGGCGCCCCTGCGCCGCTCGGATGCACTCTTTGTCCTTGTCGCTGGCCAGTGTAAAGGGTCACAGGCTTCCAAATCAACCCTGGCTCGGTGGATCAAGGAGCCAATTATCGAAGCTTACCGTTCGGCTGGGCTTCCGGTTCCCTCAGGGCTGAAGGCCCATTCTACCAGAGCCGTGGGAGCGTCCTGGGCTTTGAGGCACCAGGCTACGGCTCAACAGGTGTGTCAGGCGGCTACCTGGTCGAGCCTGCACACTTTCACGAAGCACTATCAGGTGCATACCTATGCTGCGGCGGATGCCAGCCTAGGTAGACGAGTCCTTCAGGCGGCGGTTGCCCACCTGTAGGAAAGGGCCGTTTTACGGCTCTCTTACGAGGTATTATTTTACCCACCCAGGGACTGCTTTTGGACGTCCCAATTGTCTGGGTCTCCCAATAGAGCGAAAAAGAAGAAGGGAATTTTGTTTACTTACCGTAAATTCCTTTTCTTCTAGCTCTAATTGGGAGACCCAGCACCCGCCCCTGTTTTTTTGTGTACACATGTTGTTCATGTTGAATGGTTTCAGTTCTCCGAGTTTCCTTCGGATTGAAGTTACTTTAAACCAGTTTATAATTATTTTTCCTCCTTCTTGCTTTTGCACCAAAACTGAGCAGCCCGTGGGAGCACGGGGGGTGTATAGGCAGAAGGGGAGGGGCCTAACACTTTTAAGTGTAGTACTTTGTGCGGCCTCCGGAGGCATAGCCTATACACCCAATTGTCTGGGTCTCCCAATTAGAGCTAGAAGAAAAGGAATTTACGGTAAGTAAACAAAATTCCCTTCTTTTGTTTGTTTTTTTACCACGAGATACATCTATCATGAATGGAGTTTATTTTCTTCCTGTCCTAGTGTTGAGCGGACCCGGACCGTCAAAATCCGGATCCGTGCGGTTTGAGCGGCACATCCGAGTCCAACCCAGAGGCGGGATTCCGGGTGCACGATCCGGATCCATTTTTTTTTTTCTTCCCTCTGCCCTCTGCCCTCTCCCCTCTCACCTCTCCCTCCATTCACATATATATGTCACCGTATCAGATCCGGACTTCTTTGTCAACCCGCCGCAGATCCGCCAGACCCTGATTATTGGCAGTCCGCTCAACTCTATCCTGTCCCCATGCTTGATACTGCAGCACTGATTGTTCAGATAAGCCATTGAGCCCTTAAATTGATTGTTCAATTTTTGGGGGCAATTTTGTTTTGTTTTTTCTTACTTGAAATCATTTTTGCAATTGGGTTTCATTAAAAAAATTGCATCGTTTGCCTTCTATTACATTGTGTATTGCTGGCTGCAAAATGAGTTAACTGAGCATCTATCAGTAAGCTCGCTATGATCGTCTAATCGGGAGGTTGTGATTCATTTGTTTGTTTTATTTTCCTGAACGCCTCTCATATGATTTATGATCACAGACCACATTAAATTTGAAGGTGAAGGGAAATCTAGAGCCTATAAAAGGCAAACTGTGCACAATTTTCAATAAAACACAATTGAAAGAAAAAAAAATTGTTTGAAATACATGTATTTAAGTGGAAAAACAAAATTGGCCCCAAAGATGGCCAAACTTTGGAAATCAGTGTCCAAGCCCTTGTACAAGATCACCAGGCAATTAAAGGGAACCTGTCACCAGTTTTTTGACAATTAAACCAAAAGTGTCACCTTCTGCAGCTCCTGGGCTGCGTTCTATGAACGTGCACCTCGTTGCTGACCCCCCCCCCCCCACTTGCAGACCCCAAAAAGAACTTTATAAAATCCCACTGTGTTGTATGCTAATGAGCTGTGTTGGCCAGATGGGCGGGCTCTATTTCTGCTCCTGTCCTGCCTTGTTCACCGTCCTCCTGTCATGATTGACAAGGATGGCACTGCCATCATCATCCCACGCAACCGTCCAAGTCTCACGCAGGCGCAGTTCTCTCTGCCCCTATCGTGGGCCAAGCATAAAACAGTTTACCTCGTGCCTGCCGGTGATGTATCTGCGCAGGCGCGAGATCATGGTCGGGTACGAGGATGACGCTGCTGTCATGCACAGCGTCGACCATGATCTCGCGGCTGGCTCAGCATTGTATAAAATTCTACACCAATACTGCCTCTGAAAAGTACACCAAATTGTCGCACCGTTTTCTGAAGGCTTGTAATTCTGCAAATTAACTCTTGACAAGGCATACATGCTTATTGGAAGCCAATCCAGGTGATTACCTGGTGAAGCTGTTTGAGAGAATGCCAAGGGGGTGTAAAGCAGTCATCAGAGTAAAAGGGGTTACTTTGAGAAATCTAAGGTTTAACACATATTCTGGTTTGTTTCACATGTTTCCTTACTCCTTCTTTACATATGTTTTCCATCATAGTTTTGCATTCTTCAGTCAGACTCTACAATGTGCACATTCTAATAAGAACAAGCAAAGCCATTGTATAAACCGATGAGTCCAAATTTTTGAATGGTACTGTATATTAATTATATTTGTCTCCCATGAGACTAACCTGCATGGGTAGATTACCATCCTCCACCTGTTTGCAGTGCAGGACATCTGAGGAAGACTTTTGGCACTAATAAAGGGCATGTCACATTATACGATTTTTCTGGAAATTTATATTTGTTTTACATTTTAAAACTTACAAAAAAGAAAATGGGCCGATGCAAAAGTTTGGACACCCTTGGAGACTTTTTGTTCAGATAACTTTTGACCAAGGTTTCAGATCTTTAATTAGCCTGTTATGGTTATACCTTGTTCACTATCATCATTAAGAAATGCCAGGTGATGCAAATTTCACAGCATTACGCTGGTTTCAGACGTCCGTGTTTCAGGTACATGTAACATCCGTTTTTAGCACAGATGCCACACGTACTCATGTTATTCTCTGGAGTAACACACACGTCTGTGTTTTCACATGGACTGTGTGGCCACGCACCCACACACGGAGACATATCTGTTATTTTTCCGGCATCACTGGTGTCACACGAATCGCACACTGATGTGATCCGTGTGACATCAGTGTGACACATACCGGAGAAAACACGTGTCTTTGAAATAAAAAGATTTTCTATACTCACCTGTATCCAGCGCTGCTTTCTTCAGCTCTGTTGTCTCTTGCTTCTGACCCCCACTAATTATGCTCATGGAATATTCACTGCTCCTCGGACCTGGCAGCAGGAGCATCGCCAGTGACACAGTGACAGGTGAGTATCCAGCAAGCAGTGTGTGTACAGTGATGTCCAGGAGGTCATCCGAGTTCTCAATGAACTGTGATGAACCTATGAAGTCAGTGTCATGACACCTGCTGTAGCACGGGTGTCGCAGGGGTATCATCAGGAGGTCATCAGAGTTCATTGGGAACTCGAATTTCCTCCTGGACCTCACTGCGCACACACTGCCTGCTGGATACTCGCCTGTCCTCGGCGATGCTCCTGCTTCCAGGTCTGAGGTGCAGTGAATATTCAATGAGCATAATTAGCGGGGGTCAGAAGCAGAAGACGGCAGTGCTGGATACAGATGAATATAGAAAATCTTTTTATTTAAAAGACACATGTTTTCCCCGGTACGTGTCACGTATGTAAACACAGATGTCACACGTCTTGAGACAGGCATGACCATACCCATGCGTGTGGCTTGTACCTGATTAAACACGGACGTCGAAACCGGCCTTATAAAAACCCAGCCTCCTCTAACCTTGTTCCAAAAAATAGCAGCTATGGATTCTTCTAATCAGCTGCCTAGCACTCTGAAAATGAAATTGGTGGAGGTCCACAAAGCAGGAGAAGGCTATAAGAATATAGCAAATTGTTTTCAAGTTGCTCTTTCCTCAGTTTGAAATGTAATTAAGAAATTGCAGTTAACAGAAACCGTGGAGGTCAAGTCAACATTTCTGTGACAGCTGCAAGAGGCAAATCAGAATCCCTGCTTGACTGCAAAAGGCCTTGAGGAAGATTTTGATCGTGGTATGATATTTTCTGTAGGGCCAGAGCAATTGTGTTTTGCTCTTCAGTTATCTTAGTTGAGTGACCTATTGGGATCGATCCATATTTGTTTCCACACATTTTAGGCATCGCTTAGAAATATCTATGAACAGCAGTCAGTTATGAATTTGATTAATGTCTTAATATTTATTTAAATGCACGTTGCATTAAATATATATTCAAGCATTTGTCACATCCGTAACCGACCATCTTTGATTCTATTATTGTTACAGCTGTCGAGGAGAAAATCCCATATTCATATGTGGGCAACTGTAGATTATCTCAAAAAGTAGAAAAGCTGTAAAGAAATGAATGGTATATTCTGATTCAGAGGAGTGAATTAACCTAAAATCAAGCCTAATATCTGTGACACCAAAAAATCAAATTAAAACCATTTGTTCCCCAGTGTAATAGTAGAGCCTCGTGCATCGTCTAATCCACTGATACTCATTCTCATTCCATTAATACAACATCGTAATGAGACGTTATGTTGTCATTGTCGTTTTGTTACAGATCAGATATTTTGTGTTTTTTAGTAGTTTTTCAGTATTTTCTACCAACGTTCTCCTTATTCATGCAGACTAATGACCTCTTGTTATTTCCTTTGGCGTTCACTTCCAGACGGATGAAGCAGCCAGCGCTGAGTCCATAGCCTCGTGTCGAGGTCCGGACACCATGGGGGTATACACACCGGACAATACTTGCTATGATTTACTTACTGTCATAGGTAAGCGGGAGAGCGCAAGATGGGGGAGGTTACTGAGATCTATAGTGACTACTTAGGTCAACCTCCTTTTTATGTTTAACACTAGAACTACTGGACTCGTGACACCTATATAGAATTACATAGTGCAAAGTAGTCAAAATGACTACCTCAGTAGTTCTAGTGTTAAAGACAAAAAAAATAGTGATCCCTCTCGTAACCACTCCATTTGAGCGTTTGTGTCTCGATACAGAGGCACCGTCTGGCGCCATTTCCTTCTTATATAACATACCGCATTTTTCGGACTATAAGACGCACCGGACCATAAGACGCACCCCGGTGTTAGAGGAGGAAAATAGGAAAATAAAATTTTAAGCAAAAAATGTGGTCATGACACACCTGTTATGGGGCGGGGATCTGTTGCTGACACTGTTATGGGGGTAATGTCCCCAAATTCTCTACTAAGGTACCCCATCCTGGTAATGATCCTCCTGCCTTGTATATTATCCCCATCTTTGTATATATATCCCCCATCCTGGTAAATACCCCCATCCTGGTATATAGCCCGCATCGTGTGGCACACATAAAAACATAAATGTTAATACTTACCTTTCCTCACTCCACGCAGCATCGCTTGTCTTCCTGTCTGTGCCAGCAGCAGAGCCGCTGACCTGTGTGGAGCCATACGCACAGCGATTAAGTCATCGCTGTGCACATCGCTCTCCACACACATCAGTGGGCCGGCAGACAGGAGGTCATCACGATGCTGTAGGGAATGGTGACGGATGAATATACTTATTCACTGCCCCCTGCGCTGATGATGATGATACGTGAGGGGCAGTGAATATAGCCACACATGTTCACACAAGGCTGTAGGAGCCAACGATGATCACGCGGGCCGGCTGTTTAGTATGCGTGCACCCTCCGCCCATCATCCCGCCTGCCTGTCAGCACCGGCTTCAGGGCTGAGAGATGATGGGCATCTGGATGCAGTGCATATGAAATGAGGCTAATGAGCGGGCCCACGTGGTCACGGTAGGCGCTGCTACAGCCTGCTCCTGCCTCTGATGACCCACTCCACCACCACCGTACTCCCCTTCCCTGCAGCCATTGGACTATAAGATGCACCCCCCACTTTTCCCCAAACCTTTGAGGGAAAAAAGTGCGTCTCATAGTCCGAAAAATACGGTAATTGTGTCAGGGAAAGTAGAGGGGAAACGTCCTAAATTTATAAAGAATGGCACACGAAACTAGGATATGATATTCTATTGGAATCATGGACTAAAACCTTTCTGTTCACCCCTAAGGTCTCGATTTCTTGTAAAATCCAGGAACTAAATTATAAAATATTTACACGATGATACAGGACTCTTGCCAAATGCCATAGGATATTAGGAAATACCTTGAGATCTGTGATCTATGCTGGAGATGTTCTGGTGATATTGGGTCGATGTTACATAATTGGTGACATTACCCCAGAGTCTGTCCCCTCTGGAACGATATTTTCTCATTATATAATCAGCTATACAATTGCGGGGTCAAGCCAACCCCACAGACGGCCCTATTATCCATGTTCAAAGGATCTGTGTTCAAGTGCTTTGCAACATGGTATCCTTGGATATTTTTTAGACAATCTCAAAAGTTTCAATCATGACTGACACAGGGCAGGCTAAATGATTAAACCCCTCGCAAAAGGCCAAGAGGGATAGACATAGAAGGTAGCGACATCATACTTCCCTGTTCCCTTCTTTTCTCCTATCCCCTTTCTTTCCCTTCTTTTTCTTCTTTTTTTTTTTTTTAAGTTGAAAGTGCTTGATATGTTTATATTTTTTATAATAGATAAGATAACCATTGTTAACTTAAAGGGTATTATATGGACATACTCTTGTGATGGGTAGGGGAACATTTTCCCCCAACCCATTGTCACTTTTTTTTTTTTTTTTTTAATATACTGGTGGACTATTTTCTGTCTAATAAAAATATGTTGAACATAAAGAGAAAAAATAATTATATCTTCTAACTTTCACATCGACAACTAAGCCTTATAGTAGGCTCACACTTCCTGTTCTGTACAAAAGACTTTTCAGCAGTTTCATTGTCATCACAGACATTATTAAAACGAAAGTTATGTTTTCTATATACAGTAATCAACACAAGATTCACCATTCACAATAGCTGATATTACATCTCACCTTCTCCCCTTTCCTGCACAATTACCATTAACAAGATTAGAGAATTATCAGTACATGTAGTAATACAATACAGTAGAGTTTGAGTCTAGCTATTGCAGCACGTGTACATGTGAAGAGCACAAACTATAAGAAAGATTGCCACAATTATATTCTTTTAGCCTTAAGACTTTTAAACTCCTACCGTGTTTCCCCGATAGTAAGACATCCCCGATAGTAAGACATAGTGGGGGTTTTGGGGGGGTCGGCTAATGTAAGACGTACCCCGAAAGTAAGACGTAGTAAAAATTTATTTATTTATTTTCTTCTTTACAGTACAGTTGCAGCGGCCGAGCGCTCAGCTGAGCGCCCTGACATGCCGGCGGCCAAGCGCTCAGCTGAGCGCCCTGACATACCGCCGGCATGTGACAGCTCTCAGTTGAGCGCCCTGACTTGCCGGCGGCAAAGCGCTCAGCTGAGCGCCCTGACTTGCCGGCGGCAAAACGCTCAGCTGAGCGCCCTAACATGCCGGCGGCCGAGCGCTCAGCTGAGTGCCCTGACATGCCGCCGGCATGTGACAGCTCTCAGCTGAGCGCCCTGACTTGCCGGCGGCAAAGCGCTCAGCTGAGCGCCCTGACATGCCGGCGGCAGAGCGCTCAGCTGAGAGCTGTCACATGTTGGCGGCCGAGCGCTCAGCTGAACGCCCTGACATGCCGGCGGCTGAGCGCTCAGCTGAGAGCTGACACATGCCGGCGGTCGGGCGCTCAGCTGAGCGCCCTGACATGGCGGCGGCTTAGCGCTCAGCTGAGAGCTGACACATGCCGGCGGTCTGGCGCTCAGCTGAAAGCCCTGACATGCCGGCAGCTGAGCGCTCAGCTGAGAGCTGACACATGCCGGCGGTCGGGCGCTCAGCTGAGCGCCCTGACATGCCGTCGGCTTAGCGCTCAGCTGAGAGCTGACACATGCCGCCGGTCTGGCGCTCAGCTGAACGCCCTGACATGCCGGCGGCTGAGCGCTCAGCTGAGAGCTGACACATGCCGGCGGTCTGGCGCTCAGCTGAACGCCCTGACATGCCGGCGGCTGAGCGCTCAGCTGAGAGCTGACACATGCCGGCGGTCGGGCGCTCAGCTGAACGCTCGGCTACCGAGAAATGTTGAAATGTTGCAGTAATGTTGTCCGTGGTCCATCAGGACCATGGACAACATACAAAATCACGCAGCCTCAGTGCCCTCATGTGCAGCCGCTGGTGGTTAAGTTTCTTTAACTTGCAGTACACTTAGGGCGTAATTGCGGCAAGTCCCCATACGGTACATTGCATGGAGACTTTCTGCGATTGCTGTGGGATTTTTTCCAATATAAGACATACCCCGAAAGTAAGACATAGTGGCACTTTTGGGGGTAAAAAGAATGTAAGACACTGTCTTACTTTCGGGGAAACACGATAGATGCCAGTGTCACGAGTGCAGCTAGGGGGGAAATTTAATTTAAAGGGAACCACCCCTTTAAATGGTTAATGATGGTAATTATTATTAAGTAGTAATGTTAATTATTATTTCAAAAAGAATACATCCCTAGTGTGAATACAAACGTCTTTTCCTCTACAAGTTAGAAGGACATACAACCTTATTCTAAGAATCCTCAGCGCTAGTTTCCAACGGGACTAGAACTCATGAGTATGTGAACTCTTTGTCCATAGGCAGCAGCTCTACCATTGAGCCACTGCCTATGGACAAAGTTCAGGCAGTGGCTCAATGGTAGAGCTCACATACTCAGAGTTCTAGTCCCTTTGCGGGAAACCAGAGCAGACAAGAACTTATTTTAAGAATGTTGGATAGGACCTGAGGACCCCCAAATCCCCGTGTAAAGGAGATGTGTATGTTGGAGAAAATGCCTTTAATTCTAAATATATAAAAATGCTAGAGCCCCTTACTTTTCTTTACTGAAGATATTTCTTTCTTTAGGAAAAGGATTTGAGGACCTGATGACGGTCAACTTGGCACGTTATAAGCCGTCCGGAGAGTATGTCTGTATCAGAAGGATTAATATGGAGTCCTGCACAAACGACATGGTGGCTTTCCTGCAGGTATGGTGAACTCCTACAGCTGCAATGTCAGATCACTCCTAGGTGAAGATTAGGGCTTGCTGCTGCACAGAGTATTTCAGTATGTGATTAGTAGCGGGTAGGGGCAGGGTTGCATGCGACATCAGAACAGTTTCAAGGATTTTAAAAAGGGAGTGGTGAACAGGAGGTCACTTCCAGCAGCTACTACCCTGCATGGTTGGACATCCTAATCCTATTAACTCTTTCTCTTCTTAGACTGAACTCCATGTGTCCAAGCTGTTCAATCACCCCAACATCCTCCCTTACAGAGCCACATTCATTGCCGATAATGAGCTGTGGGTGGTCACCCCATTTATGGCTTATGGTGAGTAGAATGGGGAGCATATGGCACATGAGTGACAGAGCAAGGTTAGTCGTAACCAGTCTGCTCCCATAATGTACGGTAAATGCTTAGTTCACATCTTATTAAGGGCTTGTCCACTTGGGACATGTGCCCTTAATGTTCTTTGATTCCTCTCCTGACTATGCCTGCTGTGGTTTTCCTTACAGGATCAGCCAAAGATCTGATCTGCACACACTTCACAGATGGCATGAGTGAGCTGGCAATCGCTTACATCCTGCTGGGAATGCTGAAGGCCCTGGATTATATTCATCACATGGGATTTGTGCACAGGTAAATCCCTCAGACCTTCACTTATCACTTGAGTTGTCCGTTGCTGTCTTCTAATGTTTTACATCTTTTCATAAAGCTGGATGGTTGCATCTACATTTCCTGCAGTTATAGCCTCCAAGCTTCCCGAATGGCAAATTTTGGTAGTCATTCATTGATGCATCATTCTAACAATATTGCTACAGAACTAGGCACATCTGGTGTTCAGAACCCTTGAAAGCTGAGTGTCTACTTTTGTGAGAGCCTTAATGGTGACCATGTTTGTTGCCACCTGGATTTTTTTAGATTCACGTGTCCTTTTAAGTCAGAATTGCTTATTGAAAGGACAACATCTGTAAGGACTTTGTATGTGAGTTTCCTCCAAATACTCCGGTTTCCTCTCACACTCCAAAGACATACGGATCGGAAACTTAGATTGTGAGCCCCAACGGGAACAGTGATGTTAATCTCAGTAAAGTGCTTCAGAATATGATGGCGCTATATACGCTGGTTAGAATAACTACTGAACTGGCCATGCCAGCTGGTCAGTGTCTTCTACTCATCAGCAAGTTGTAATGGATCCTTCATGACTACAGTGGATTTCCAGTCTCTGACAGGTGTTTGGTGTGTGGTAAATTCTCACAATTTGGTGTTGATCCTCTTCCCCTTAGGAGTGTAAAGGCCAGTCACATCTTGATCTCGGTGGATGGTAAAGTTTATCTTTCTGGTCTGCGCAGCATTCTTAGTATGATAAACCACGGACAGCGTGTTAAAGTCATCCATGACTTCCCCAAGCACAGCTCCAGGGTCCTCCCATGGCTTAGCCCAGAGGTCTTGCAGCAGGTAGGAGAATGGTGATTTTTTATTAGTTAATCTATTTCTTTACTAATTGTACATTAAAGTGGTTGTCTGGGACTTTAACGTTGATGGCCTATCCTCGGGATAGGTCAGCAATGTCTGATCGATGGGAGTGTGACAACCGGCATCCCCACCGATCAGCTCTTGCCAGAGCGGAACAGGCCATGAGTACTCAGTTGCGAAGATGCACTGCACAGCTTCATCAACTGTATTGTGGCCACGGCTGGGTACTGCACATTTGCTCTCTTGTTTATTTGAATAGGGGCAGCTGAGCGGTGTGTCCCAGCCATGGCATCTTTACATTTGACAAAGCTGTGCTGTGCAGTTCTGTAACTGAGTATTTCTGGCAGCAGCGGGAACAGCTGATTGGCGAGGATGCCGGGTGTCACACTCCAATCGATAAGCTATGGCTGAGGATAAACAAAAAAATAGACAGTTGCACTCTGTAGTGTTAATATATGTTTAACAATGAATATAGACGTGCAATACTGCTATGAAAAACATGTAAAAAAGAGATACTTAGCACACAAAAATGGCCAGTTTTATGTGAGCCCAACAGCCTCTTATTGTTGGGTCCCCATCAAACTAATGCCTCTCTTTTAGTTCAAAACCTACAATATATGGGCAGATAGGAACCTGTTAATGAAGAATTATGCTGCGGATAGGTCGTCAATGTTAAAGTCCCGGACAACCCCTTTAATGTTGCTGGATTTTTACAATAATTTTCTTTTCCTTAAGAACTTGCAGGGATATGATGCCAAGTCTGATATCTACAGTGTAGGGATCACAGCATGTGAATTGGCTAACGGTCATGTGCCATTCAAGGACATGCCAGCAACACAGGTAAGGTAAAGGGCTTAAAGGACGTTTACATTGTGCGATGCTCAGTGGTAAATGAATGCATACTGTTGTTTAATAGCCTGTTTACACAGCTATCGTGGCTTCAGATGCACACTGCAATAGATCACTCAGTCCGCATAGGCTACCATTGTTGTCAGCAGTGCGAGTCCTGTGTATACAGGACAATGTGCTGCCGAGAATGATGACCCTAGAATTTCATCCAATGAACGAGCATTTTAATTGTTCATATAGACTTTATGATTATCATGAAACGAGCGTTCCTAGGAGTGCTTGTTCCTGATAATCATGCATTGTAAGGCCATGTGCACACATTGAGTATCTCTCAGTATTGGTAAGACAAAACTAGGCGTGGAACAATCAGAGGGAAAGTATAATAGAAACACATCACCACTTCTGTATTTTTTACCCAATAGTGGTTTTGGCTTCCAAATATTGAGGGAAAAATCTCACCAATATGTGCACGTGGCCTAAATGGTGCTTTAGAAATCATAGCTTGATGTAGTTGACTAGCATTGAGGTAGCCCCTATGTCTCCTCGTGTTTTTCTACTTTCCTTCAGATGCTCCTGGAGAAGTTGAATGGCACCGTACCCTGCCTTTTGGATACAGCTACTATCCCCGCCTCTGAACTCACCATGATGACATCTCGCTCAGGAGCCGACTCTGGCATTGGTGAGGGGACCTCCTGTCGCCCATCCAATGGGGAGCCGAGCGTGCACCCGTACAATCGCAGCTTCTCACCTCATTTCCACAACTTGGTGGAGCTGTGTCTGCAGAGGAACCCTGATCTTAGGTGAGAATAGTCGGCTTCTACAGAGTTACCTACATTTACAGTGCCTTGCGAAAGTATTCGACCCCTTGAATTTTTCAACCTTTTCCCAGATTTCAGGCTTTAAACATAAAGATATAAAATTTAACTTTTTTGGTGAAGAATCAACAACAAGTGGGACACAATTGTGAAGCTAAATGAAATTTATTGCTTATTTTAAATTTTTATAAAAAATAATAAACTGAAAAGTGGGGCGTGCAATATTATTCGGGCCCTTTAAGTAAATACTTTGTAGCGCCACCTTTTGCTGCGATTACAGCTGCAAGTCCCTTGGGGTATGTCTCTCTCAGTTTTGCACATCGAGAGACTGAAATTCTTGCCCATTCTTCCTTTGCAAACAGCTGGAGCTGAGTGAGGTTGGATGGAGAGCGTTTGTGAACAGCAGTTTTCAGCTCTTTCCACAGATTCTCAATTGGATTCAGGTCTGGACTTTGACTTGGCCATTCTAAGGGGTACTTTGCACGTTGCGACATCGCTAGCATCGGCTAGTGATGCCGAGCGTGATATTACCCACCCCCGTCGCACATGCGATATGTGGTGATTGCTACCATAGCGAACATTATCGCTACGGCAGCTGCACGCGCACATACCTGCTCGGCGACGTCGCTGTGACTGCCGAAATATGCCTCCTTCAAAGGGGAGGTGCGTTCGGCATTACTGCGATGTCACTAATCGGCCGGCCAATAGAAGCGGAGGGGCGGAAATGAGCGGGACATAACATCCCGCCCACTTTCTCCCATCCGCATTGCCGGCGGGACGCAGGTAAGGAGATGTTTGTCGTTCTTGCGGGTTTACACACAGCGATGTGTGGACCTGCAGTAACGACAAACAACATCGTACCTGCGATCGACCCGACATTATGAAAATGTCCGACGCTACACAGATCACCGATTTTCGACGCTTTTGCGATCGTTTATCGGCGCATCTAGGACGTACACGTTGCGATGTCGTTACCGGCGCCGGATGTGCATCACTAACGACGTGACCCCGACGATATTCCGGATGCGATGTCGCAGTGTGTAAAGTACCCCTAACATCTGGATACGTTTATTTGTGAACCATTCCATTGTAGATTTCTTCATCGTTCCTTATGGGAGACCCAGACCATGGATGTATAGCTTCTGCCTCCGGAGGACACACAAAGTACTACACTCAAACGTGTAGCTCCTCCCTCCGAGCATATACACCCCCTGGATGACAAATCTAACCAGTTTCAATGCTTTGTGTTCAGGAGGTCACACACACACACATGCATGCTCTGATTTTTGATTTTTAATTTTTTTGATTTCAAAGATTTGGAAGAAAAGCGGGTCCAGTCTGGACTCCCGGTATGTCCCTTCTCACCCCACTGTGTCGGCGGTGCTGTTAAGGTTGATTTTACAAGGCTGGAGCCTTCACATGCCGCGCTCCTTCACCATCCCCTGAGGCTCTGGCTTGAAGTGGGAGCCATCACGGTTCTCTCTGCTTTGCAGGAGACCGGTCTCCATCCGCAGCCCTTTCAGGATCCTGCCGGACGGAGCGCTCACCTCCCAGGGACCTGGCACCTGCGTCTCACAAGCTAAGTACTGAGACGTTATTACCACAGAAAGTGGTCTTTCCAGGGGTCCTTTGTACCTTATATATTGGGGAGAGTGTGTTATATGACTGTGTTAACATTTCCGGCCGGTTCTCCAGTTTTCACTGGAGAACCGCGCCGATGGTGCCTGCACGCTGGCCGCATGTTTAAATCTAGGCCCCGGCTTCGCCTGAGGCCTAGTTTCGATTTCACTGCCCCTGCATGTCAGTCATGCAGAGGGACAGTGCGGCTCCGCCCAGCGGCTGTTCAGCACAGGGAACGGACACTCCTCACTGAGGAAAGATTCCCTCCCCTGTATACCTCATTTGCCCGCTCTCAGAGTAGGCCCCGCCCCCTCTCCTCGCTCCGGTCGCCATTTTATCAGCGTTCTCAATGTCTGCAAGGCACAGAGATACCACATTGTGACAAATGCGGGCCTGGGCTGGGGGACTGGAGGGCACAGAGATGTATGTTAAACGGTCTGGCAAGCCACAACCGCCGGTTGTGCAGCTGCTTATATACTCTGTTTATATACTCTGCTGGGGGTCATTCTGGACAGAGCCCCCACTTCTGCAGCATGTCTCACATCAGAGCAAGGCTGCAAGGCTGTTCTTAATATGCACTGCATGTAGACTCGTACTGCCTGTACCGAGCACATAAACACAGTGGTCCCTCAGCCTGGAGGCTCATCAGTGGTCCCTCCAGCTGCTCCGGCTCCGGTGGCTGAACCCCCGGTTTGGGTAGAATCCGCTCTTTCCAGGGGACAGCTGTCCCGGACTCTGCTGAGCATGCATTAGCCCCCTTCTCAGGGAGCTTCTGCTGCTACGGCTCGCTCAGCAAAGCTCACAGAGGACTCTTCTCAGACCCCGTCCTCCTAAAATGGAGACGCAGGGTCCCCTGTCCTTCCCCGTCCCGCAGCCCTGATTCACGAGCTGACTCGCAGGACGAGGAGGATGTCTTTACTAGGGGCTCGGACGTTACTTCATGTACCATTGATCTGTCCGAAGGTGACGCAGATGCTAATGATTTGATTGCGTCCATTATATTTGTACTGGACCTCAATCCGCCTGTATCAGGGGAGCATCCCCCTCTGGCAGAAAGGCATCAGTATACCTTAAGAGAACAAGGAGTGTGTTCCTTAACCACTCCAGTTTTCAGCCCACTGTGACCAAGCCCAGAGCCTGTCCTGACAGACGCTCCCAAAGCGTGGGTCTGATGACTGTTTCTCCCTTCCACCAGAGGTGGTCAAGGAGTGGGCTCATTCACCAAGGGTGGACCCTCCGGTGTCTAGACTTTCAGCCCGGATAGTTGTATCAGTGGCTGACGGCACCTCTCTAAGGATCCCACTGTCCGACAGGTTGACCTTCTGGCCAAATCTATATATGAGGCGGCAGGGGCCTCGTTCTCCCCATCTTTTGCAGCAGTGCGGGCTCTCAAAGCCATCTCTGCTTCTCTGGAGGAGATGCATTCCCTCACCAGGGACTTTATGCCCGAAATGGCTGCCTTAACTTCCAGGCTTCAGTCTTTTCATCCTATGCCATGTCTGCCATGCTGGAGACTGCCACCGCACTGCGGTGGCCTCGGCTACTTCCCTCGCTATCCGCAGGCTCCTGTGGCTTCGAGAGTGGAAGGCAGATGCTTCTTAAGAAGTTCCTTGCTGGGCTCCCTTTTGCTGGGACCAGTCTATTCGGTGAACAACTGGATGAAATTATTAAGGAAGCTTTTGGCAGGAAGAGTACTTCCATGCCACAAACCCAGGAAACCTGTCCAGGGCAGGAAACAGTCGAGGTTTCGTTTCTTTCGTTCCTCTAACTCAGACCTGGGCAACGGGCGGCCCGCGGACCACATACGGCCCGCCTGCTCTCTGTGACCGGCCCGCCCGTCTTCAGCCGGTGCAGTGGAGCCGGGCTGCAGCGTGCCGAGTAGGGAGAGATCCTGTGCAGGTCCGCACAGTCAGTGCAGGAGAAGGAGCAGCACAGCAGAGCAGACGGAATAATTCATCTTCCAGGACCTGCGATGATGTCACGCCCATGTGACTGTGTGGGAGGAGACAGGATTGCCGGGGAGAAAGCAAGACATGCTGAATGCTGAAGGAGATGTGGACACATGATGACTGGTAATAAGAAAAGAGGGGACATGAGGGGGAGGGGGGCTGCAGGGTGAGTGCATATGAGGGAAGATGGAGCTACAGGGTGAGTGGCATATGAGGGCTGCAGACTGACAAAAGGATGTGAAGGGGTGCAGAGTGTTTGAGAGGGGTAAGTTGGGGTACAGGCAGGGTGAGATATGTGGGCAGGGTGTGTGACATATGGGGGTGTAGTGTGTGTGATATGGGGGTGCAGGCTGTATGGGGTGTAGTGTGTGTGATATGGGGGTGCAGGTGTAGTATATTACAGGTGTGCTATATGGAGGTGTATATAGTGGTGTAGTATATGGGGGTATAGTGATGTAGTATATTACAGGTGTGCTATATGGAGGTGTAGTATATTACAGGTGTGCTATATGGAGGTGTATATTACAGGTGTGCTCTATGGAGGTGTAGTATATTACAGGTGTGCTATATGGAGGTGTATATTACAGGTGTGCTCTATGGAGGTGTAGTATATTACAGGTGTGCTATATGGAGGTGTAGTATATTACAGGTGTGCTATATGGAGGCGTAGTATATTACAGGTGTGCTCTATGGAGGTGTAGTATATTACAGGTGTGCTATATGGAGGTGTAGTATATTACAGGTGTGCTATATAGGGGTGTAGTGATGTAGTATATTACAGGTGTGCTATATTGAGGTGTAGTATATTACAGGTGTGCTATATTGAGGTGTAGTATATTACAGGTGTACTATATGGAGGTGTAGTATATTACAGGTGTGCTATATTGAGGTGTAGTATATTACAGGTGTAGTATATGGGGTGTAGTGATGTAGTATATTACAGGTGTATATAGGGGTGTAGTGATGTAGTATATTACAGGTGTATATAGGGGTGTAGTGATGTAGTATATTACAGGTGTATATAGGGGTGTAGTGATGTAGTATATTACAGGTGTATATAGGGGTGTAGTGATGTAGTATATTACAGGTGTACTATATGGAGTTGTAGTATATTACAGGTGTGCTATAGGGGATGTAGTGATGTAGTATATTACAGGTGTGCTATATGGAGGTGTAGTATATTACAGGTGTAGTATATGGGGTGTAATGATGTAGTATATCGGAGGTGTATTATATAGTGGTGTAGTATAATACAGGTGTATATGGGGGTGTAGTATATTACAGGTATATGGAGGGAGTGTAGTATAATACAGGTATAGTATATAGGGGTGTAGTGGTGTAGTTTATTACAGGTGTAGTATATGGAGGGGGTGTAGTGATGTAGTATAATACAGGTGTAGTATATGGAGGGGGTGTAGTGATGTAGTATAATACAGGTGTAGTATATGGGGGGTGTAGTGATGTAGTTTATTACAGGTGTAGTATATGGAGGGGGTGTAGTGATGTAGTATATTGGGTAGAACTGAGGTAATTATATTAGTCCGGCCCTCTAAACCAATCCCAATTTCTTATGCGGCCCCATGGGAAAATTAATTGCCCACCCCTGCTCTAACTGGTCGTCCTCTAAGCCCTCGGCCTCGTCCACTAACTCAGCCAAGGTCCGTCAATCAACTGGCGCATGAGGCCGCGTCCTCAGAAGTCCGCAGGAGCTGCTGCCACCAAGGCAGCCTCCTCTTGATTATCTGGCCGCGCCAGCAACGTCCTTGGTCGGTGGCAGGCTCTCCCACTTGGGCGACGTGTGGTTTCAACACGTCTTCGATCAGTGGGTGTGGGTTACCATCTCCCACGGCTGCAGAATAGAATTCTATCCAGCCCGCCAAACAGAGGGTCGTGGCATTCTTGCAGGCCTGTGGAGTAATTGTACCAGTTCCCGACTGGGAATGGTCCTGAGATTTCTACTCAAATTTCTTCCTAGTCCCCGAAGAGGACGGTGCCTACCAACCTGGATCTCAAGCTTCTCAACAAGCATATTCAGGTGCGGCATTTTTGCATGGAATCTCTGCGATCAGTCAATGACCCAAGGAGATTTCTTAGCATCCATTGACATCAGAGATGTCTATCTGCATGTGCCAATCGCAGTTTCACACCAGCGTTGGCTACGTTTTGTAATCGGAGAGGAGCATTTCCAATTCGTGGCTCTCCCCTTCGGGTTAGCCACGGCCCTTTGTGTATTCGCCAAGCTCATGGCAGCAGTGGTTGCGGTTCTGCACCTCCAGGGGTTGGCAGTGATTCCTTACCTGGACAACCTTCTAGTCAAGGCTTCATCCAGTGCAGACTGTCAGCGGAGTGTCTCGCTCACTCTCGCCACGCTTGCAAGTCCACTCTGACCCCGACCCAGGAACTTACGTACCTAGGGATGCAATTCAAGACTCTGCTGGCACTTGTGAAGCTGCCCTTAGTCAAACAGCAGTCCCTTCATCTGGCGGTTCGCTCTCTGCTGAGGCTCCGCCGGCATTCCATCAGGCACCTCATGCAGGTGCTGGGTCAGATGGTGGCGTCAATGGAAGCGGTTCCCTTTGCCAGTTCCATCTGCGTCCCCTGCAGCTGGACATTCTCCGCTGTTGGGACAAGCGGACCTCTTCCTTGCACAGGCTGGTGGCTCTGTCGCCACAGACCAGGAGCTCTCTTTAGTGGTGGCTTCGGCCCCTCTCCCTGTCCCAGGGACGCTCCTTTCTGGCCCCGTCATGGGTGATTCTCACCACGGATGCCAGTCTATCCGGCTGGGGAGCAGTGCTTCTCCACCACCGAGTACAGGGCACTTGGACTCCGTCCGAGTCAGCCCTCTCGATCAATGTGCTGGAAATCAGAGCTGTGCTCCTAGCTCTCGTAACTTTTCACCACCTGTCGGCGGGCAAGCACATTCGAGTCCAGTCAGACAACGCGACAGCAGTTGCCTACATCAATCACCAGGGCGGGACGCGCAGCGCCTAGCCCTGGTGGAAATTCAACGCATCAGTGGACGGAAGACTCCAAGTCCACCATATCCGCACCCAGGCGTAGAAAACTGGGAGGCAGATTATCTCAGCCGTCAAACCGTGGACAGCGGCGAGTGGGCCCTGCATCCGGCAGTGTTCCGGTCAATCTGCCGCAGGTGGGGCACGCCGGAAGTGGATCTAATGGCATCCCGGCACAACAACAAGGTCCCGGTTTACGTGGCTCGCTCCCACGATCCTCAGGCCTTGGCGGCGGATGTGCTGGTTCAGGATTGGTCCCAGTTCCGTCTGGCCTACGTGTTTCCCCCTCTAGCTCTCTTGCCCAGAGTCCTGCGCAAGATCTGAATGGAGGGCCGTCGGGTTGTACTCATCGCCCCAGACTGGCCCAGGTGAGCTTGGTTCCCAGACCTGCTCCGTCTGTCCGTAGAGGTGCCGTGGCATCTTCCGGACCGCCCAGACCTTCTCTCACAGGGTCCGTTTTCCGCCAGAATTCTGCGGCTCTCAGATTGACGGCGTGGCTCTTGAGCCTTGGATCCTTACGGCTTCAGGCATTCTTTCCGAGGTCATCTCCACTATGACTCAGGCTCGGAAGTCTTCCTCGGCCAGGATTTACCACAGGACTTGGAGAATTTTCCTGTCCTGGTGTCGCTCTTCCGGCCATGCTCCTTGGCCGTTTTTTCCTTGCCGACCATTCTGTCCTTTCTACAGTCCGGTCTGCAGCTAGGACTGTCCCTCAATTCCCTCAAGGGACAGGTCTCGGCTCTGTCAGTGTTGTTCCAGCGGCGTATCGCCCGACTGGCCCAGGTGCGCACCTTCATGCAGGGCGCGTCTCACATCATTCTGCCTTACCGGCGGCCTCTGGATCCCTGGGACCTTAATCTGGTCCTCACGGCCTTACAGAAACCCCCCTTTGAGCCTCTTAGGGAGGTTTCGTTGTTTCGTCTTTCACAGAAGGTGGTCTTTCTGGTGGCCATAACTTCTCTCAGGAGAGTCTCTGATTTGACTGTGCTCTCTTCGGAGTCACCCTTTTTGTTTTTTTCGCCAAGTCAAGGTGGTTCTCCGTCCGACTCCGGGCTTTCTCCCTGAGGTGGTGTCTCCTTTCCACCATAACCAGGACATTTCATTGCCTTCCCTTTGTCCGGCCCCTGTGCATCGCTTTGAGAAAGCGTTGCATACTTCGGATTTGGTGCGGGCGCTCCGGATCTATGTGTCACGCACCGCCGCTCTCAGGCGGTGCACCTCTCTTTTTGTGCTAACCACGGGTCAGCGCAAGGGTCTCTCGGCTTCTAAACCGACCTTAGCTCGTTGAATTAGGTCGGCCATATCCGATGCCTACCAATGTTCTCAGGTGCCCCCACCGCCTGGGATTAAGGCGCATTCGACCAGAGCTGTCGGTGCCTCCTGGGCTTTCAGGCACCAGGCTACGGCTCAGCAGGTTTATCAGGCTGCCACTTGGTCTAGTCTGCACACCTTTTCGAAGCACTACCTAGTGCATGCTCATGCGAGCTTGGGCAGACACATCCTTCAGGCGGCTGTCGCCATTTGTGAAGTTAGGTTTTACCTACTTCTCAGTTCTGTTTATTTCCCACCCATGGACTGCTTTGAGACGTCCCATGGTCTGGGTCTCCCATAAGGAACTATGAAGAAAAAGAGAATTTTGTTACTTACCGTAAATTCTTTTTCTTATAGTTCCGACATGGGAGACCCAGCACCCTCCCTGTTGCCTGTTGGCAGTTTCTTGTTCCGTGTGTTTTCACCGGCTGTTTTTGTAGACAGAGGTTCCGGTTATTCCGGGTTTTACTCTATCTCTACTTATGGGTGGATGTCCTCCTTCACCTTTGGCACTAAACTGGTTAGATTTGTCATCCAGGGGGTGTATATGCTCGGAGGGAGGAGCTACACGTTTGAGTGTAGTACTTTGTGTGTCCTCCGGAGGCAGAAGCTATACACCCATGGTCTGGGTCTCCCATGTCGGAACTATAAGAAAAAGAATTTACGGTAAGTAACAAAATTCTCTTTTTTGCTTTATGTTTTAGATCATTGTCTTGTTGGAAGACAAATCTCCATCCCAGTCTCAGGTCTTTTGCAGACTTCAACAGGTTTTCTTCAAGAATGGTCCTGTAGTTGGCTCCATCCATCTTCCCATCAATTTTAACTATCTGCCCTGTCCCTGCTGAAGAAAAGCAGACCCAAACCATGATGCTGCCACCACCATGTTTGACAGTGGGAATGGTGTGTTCAGGGTGATGAGCTGTGTTGCTTTTATGCCAAACATATCGTTTGGCATTGTGCCCAAAAAGTTCGGTTTCATCTGACCAGAGCATCTTCTTCCACATGTTTGGTGTGTCTCCCAGGTGGTTTGAGGCAAGCTTTAAATGACACTTTTTATGGATATCTTTGAGAAATGGCTCTTTGCCACTCTTCCATAAAGGCCAGATTTGTGCAGTGTACGACTGATTGTTGTCCTATGGACAGACTCTCCCACCTCAGCTGTAGATCTCTGCAGTTCATCCAGAGTGATCATTGGTCTCTTGGCTGCATCTCTGATTAGTCTTCTCCTTGTTTGAGATTAAATTTTTGAGGGACGGCCTGGTCTTAGTAGATTTGCAGTGGTATGATATCCTTCCATTTCAATATGATCGCTTGCATAGTGCTTCTTGGGATGTTTAAAGTTGTGGAAACCTTTTTGTAACCAAATTCGGCTTTAAACTTCTACACAACCGTATCATGAACCTGCCTGTTGTGTTTTTTGGTTTTCATGATGCTCTCTGTGCTTAAGGGCCGTTTCACATTTGCGCTATTTTAACGGATTCGGGCTCCGTTACAAATACAGTACAGATCATTTATTTACAGTGGAAGCGCGACATCATGTGGACACAAGCGGGTACTGCATGACACACACGCGCCATAGTAACGCGCTTCAAATGTAAATAAATGAACTGTACTACATTAGTGACGGATTCCGTTTGCGTCAAAACAACGCAAGTGTGAAACTAGCCTTAAACAGAACACAGACTGTCACAGAGCAGGTGCATTTATACGGAGACTATATTACACACAGGTGGCTTATATTTATCATCATCAGTCATTTAGGACAACACTAAATCATTCAGACATCCTCAATGAACTTCTGGAGTGAGTTTGCTGCACTGAAAGTAAAGGGGATGAATAACATTGCATGCCCCAATTTTCAGTTTTATTCTTTGTTACAAAGTTTAAAATAAGCAATAAATTTTGTTTAACTTCAGAATTCTGCCCCACTTGTTGTTGACTCTTCACCATAACATTAACATTTTTATCTTTATGTTTGAAACCTGAAATGTGGGAAAAGGTTGAAAAATTCAAGGGGGCCAAATACTTTCGCAAGGCACTGTATGTGAAGGTGCAACATAGGGTTCGCTAAGAAGTAGATTCCATGTGTGATCCTATTGACAGAAGGGAATTACGAGCTAACAGTGTAATCTAGTAGAATTGTCAGCATGTTGCTGTACATAGTGGAGCATTAAAAGCTTAGTAGATCGATGTCTGCTTTGGAAAAAGACATTTTATAACATAAAAAAAAGTTATGGCTTTTTAAAGATCATGAAATTTTAAAAAAAAGCCTGTGTCAAGGGGTTAGGCATGCATTCTTTAGCTCCATTCAGACTTTTTGGGAGTGATGGAAACCGATGACTGTTGGGGAAATTTAGGGTTTGGTGTTTTAGCGGTCAGTGAGGTCTTAGCATTCAGACCCCAAGGTATATTAATCACCTATCCAATGGATATGTATGCTTGTATTACCATATCATAATCCTTAATAGTCCACTGGGAGGTTCTACGTGACTCATAGCTCAATATGCAGACTAGCACGGGGAAGGCCATCAGCAGTAGGACTGCCCACTGGACTTGTATGCCGTGATTAAACAAGGATTTAAAAGGCCAGCACTGATATTGGATAAAAGGATAAGAAGTCGGGGGGTGGGGGGGTATATTTTTACTTTTTACCTGTTATGTCATGAGCTTTCTTTCTTCGTTGTAGGCCGAATGCTGGCACCCTGCTCAATCATTCCTTTTTCAAACAGGTAATTGTCTAGCCCTGCTTATTCCTTCATTCAAAAAGGGACTGTCTGAGGCAGTATGATTAAAAAAAAATATATATATTAGTAACATCTCCAATCTCTCCTAGATAAAGCGGAGAGCGTCTGAAGCCCTCCCCGAGCTGCTCCGTCCTGTGTCGCCCATTACCAACTTTGAAGGAGCGAGACATTCGGATCCCCAGGGCGTAACAGAATTGGTGTCTGATCTGGAGCACTTGGATATGGACGATTGGGACTTTTAAAGCAAAAAGTGGATGGACTGGGTTGGAAATGGGGAGGATATTAATCCTGTTAATGTTTACACAGCATGGGCCCATTGGGGTCTCACTTATTGTAGGTGCATGAGGAAACCTACAACCACCAAAAAGTGTAGACGCTGACACTGGTGTTGGCGACATTCTCCTCTCACTTTGTGTTTTTTTTAATGGAGGCTAGAACCCAATACTGGAAATCTGTTCTATCAATGCTTAGTAACCTGGTCAGCACTGTATGGTTCCAACACATCACTGTTCATTTACCTGTCAGGGTCCAGTCACTCTTTCCTAGAACCGCCATTATGGACATTGTGGGCTCAGGTGTCAGTGACATCCTAGTAAATACGCCAGAGAGGCCTTTTCCTTGCTGGTAAGCTCCTGTAACGTCTTTCTCCACAATTTTCTTGTGATATATAACCATGTAGTCTTACTATAGCACTTCAGATATGGGGGCAGTAATACCAGTGTGGTTTTTAAGGTGGTATGCATGTGATTTTTAATAAACTTTTATAGTTCACCCATAAATTATCAGATTGAAATCACTGACGTTAAGTCTCTCCCTCGAAGACTGTGGACCGGCATCTGGGCAGGTTACCACAATGCAGCCTATGAGGTTAGATTAGCATCTGCTGCCATAAGGTACGGCTGCTGAAGTCCAAGTCTTGGAGACGTAATATTGCCCTGTGAAACTTGCTGCCACTGGTGTATAAGGGAATTGCATTATAAGCAATTATTACTTTTGTTACCTAAATTTGGTATTAAAGAAGTGCTGCTGCTCCGCCAGGTACTGTCAGCGGAATACAAGTATTGCGAGCTCATGTATTGGAAAACTCTTCTTATTCATTTCTATGAGAATTCCACTGGAGTTATTTTTGAGCATTTTTTTCCCCCCTTAAAGAGGTTCTAAAAAATGCCTGGTGTAAAAAAAAAAAAATCTAAAAAAGTGCATGTCCCCTTTTTAAGTGGAACCTGATGGAATCCACTCCACTCCAAACAAAACACTGTCCAATCAAAAGGCTGCAAAAAATGCTTTAGGAAAAGAAACTCAAAAAAAAAGCGCATTGTTTTAGAAAACCTAAAAAAACTCCTCTTTAAAGGTGAGCTGCTTAGCGTCTAGGAGAGCTGTAGTTACAATCTGTTTAAAGGGGTTGTGTAGAGGCTGCTTTACACTCAAGGGCAAATCGCTGCCTGTGGCGAACAATATCGCCGGTACGCGTCACACATACTTACCTTCATAATGACGTCACTGTGGCCGCCGAACAACCTCTTTTTCTTTATCGTTCCTTTGGGAGACCCAGACCATGGGTGTTTAGCTTCTGCCTCCAGAGGACACACAAAGTACTACACTTAAAAGTGTAGCTCCTCCCTCTGAGCTTATACACCCCCTGGTAGCCAGTCCTAGCCAGTTTATCGCTTTGTGTTCAGGAGGTCATACATCCACACATGCATTCTCATCTGATTGTTTGACTTTTGGAAAGAGTTTGAAGAAAAGCGGGTCCATGTCTGGACTCCCGGCATGTCCCTTCTCATCCCACTGTGTCGGCGGTGTTGTTAAGGTTGATTTACAAGGCTGAAGCCTTACATGCCGCGCTCCTTCACCATCCCTTCTGGGCTCTGGCTTGAAGTGGGAGCCAGCACGGTCTCCATGCCTGGCAGGAGTCCGGTCTCCATCCACAGCCCCTTGAGGATTCTGTTGGACCGGAGCACTCATCCCCAGGGACATGGCCCTGCGTCTCAGCAGCTAAGTACCTGAGACGTTTATGTTGGGGGTCCTGGTTCTTTATAGTAAGGGGAGAGTATGCTGTATGTGATTGTTTTTAACTTTTCCAGCGGGTTCTCCAGCTTTTGCCTGAGAACCGCGCCGATGGTGCCTGCTTGTCGGCCTCGCCGCTTAAATTTAGGCCCCGGCTTCGCCGGAGGCCTAGTTTCGTTTTCCTGCCCTCACATGTCACTCATGCAGAGGGACAGGTTCGGCTCCTCCCGGCGGCCGTTCTACACAGGGGAGGGACACTCCCCACTGCTGGGGCGTCCCTCCTTCCCGGCAGGTCTCTATAGCCCTCCAGTTCCCGCTCTTTTATAGGAACGCCCCTAGTCCCGCCCCCTCCATTTCTCAGGCAGAGTTCACTCTGCTCTGGGACATCCTGCATTCTGCATCTCTGCTGAGGTGCTGCGCTCTGGGGGACCGGGCTTCGGGATCTGGAGGGCACACAACACCGCGCTCAGCGGTCTGGTAAGCCACAGCCGGTCTTCGGTTGTGGACCTCTGTATATTCTCCCTGGGGTTCATTCTCTGCAAAGCCCCCACTCCAGCAGCATGTCTCACACAAGGAGCAAGGCTCCAAAGCTTTATTCTGCATGCACTGCATGTAAGCTCCTGCTGCCTGAGCCGAGCATTTATCCACACTGTGATGGTTGCTCTAACTTGGCGGTGCCACAGCCTGGAGTCTCACCCCCAGTGGTCTCTCAGGCTGCTGCTGCACCTGTGATTGAACCCCCGGCCTGGGTAGAGTCCTTTTCTAGGTCCATATCCCAGTCATTTGCTGAGTCCATGGGACTTTTGTCCAGGACTTTGATGAATATGCATCAGCCACCCTCTCAGGGTGCCTCTAATACTCTTGACAGAGGACTCCTATCGTCTGACCTCCGTCCATCAGAGCTCACGGAGGATTCATCTGATCCCAGAACCCGTCCTTCTAAGAGAAGGCGCAGGGTTTCCTCCCCCTCCCCATCCCACGGCTCTGTCTCAAGAGCTGACTCTCAAGATGAGGAGGATGCCCTCACTGGGGGCTCGGAGGCTATGTATCCCATCGATTTCTCTGAGAGTGACTAAGATCTTAGTGATTTGATTGGTTCTATTAATTCTGTGCTGGATCTCAATCCGACAGTATCAGAGGAGCAACTCTCTTTGGCAGAAAAACATCAGTTTACCTCGCCTAAGAGAGTGAAGAGTGTGTTCTTTAACCACTCCAGTTTTCAGACCGCTGTGACCAAACCCAGGGCCTGCCCTGACAAACGCTTTCCAAAGCGTGATTCTGATGACCGGTTTCCATTTCCACCTGAGGTGGTCAAGGAGTGGTCTCACTCCCCAGATGCATTCCCTCACCAAGGAATCTATGCCTGAGATGGTTACCTTAACTGCTCAGGCTTCAGCCTTTTCATCTTATGCCATGTCTGCCATGCTAGAGGCTGCTCACCGCACTGCGGTGGCTTCAGCTAATTCTCTTGTTATCTGCAGGATTTTGTGGCTTCGAGAGTGGAAGGCAGATGCTTCGTCCAAGAAGTTTCTTGCTGGGCTCCCTTTTGCTGGTTCACGGCTGTTTGGTGAACAGCTGGATGAAATCATTAAAGAAGCTACTGGCGGGAAGAGTACTTCCATGCCACAAACTAAGACCAGGAAACCCGCCCAGGGTAGGAATCAATCGATGTTTCGTTCCTTTCGTTCCTCCAACTGGTCATCCTCTAAGCCTTCCGCCTCGTCCGCTAACTCAGCCAAGGATCAGAAATCCAACTGGCGCCCAAAAGCGCGTCCGCAGAAGACCGCAGGAGGTTCTGCCACTAAGGCAGCTTCCTCATGACTCTCGGCCCGCTCCAGCCACGTCCTTAGTCGGTGGCAGGCTCTCCCACTTTGGCGACGCTTGGTTAAAGCAGGTCTCCGATCAGTGGGTGAGAGACATCATATCTCACGGCTACAGGATAGAATTCTCTTCCAGCCCTCCAGACAGATTTTTTCCTCTCTACTCCCCCCTGCTCCAAGGCCGCCGCCTTCTCGCAGGCCGTGACGTCCTTGCAGGCAAACGGAGTGATTGTCCCAGTTCCCGCTCAGGAACGGTTCAGAGGTTTTTACTCAAATCTCTTCCTAGTTCCAAAAAAGGACGGTACCTTCCGGCCCATCCTGGATCTCAAGCTTCTCAACAAGCATGTCCGGGTGCGGCATTTTCGCATGGAGTCTCTGCGATCAGTCATTGCCTCTATGACCCAAGGAGAGTTCCTGGTGTCCATCGACATCAGAGATGCCTATCTACATGTGCCAATCGCAGTGTCACGTCAGCGTTGGTTACGTTTTGCGATAGGAGAGGATCATTTCCAATTCGTGGCTCTCCCCTTCGGGTTAGCCACGGCCCCTCGGGTATTCACCAAGGTCATGGCGGCAGTGATTGCGGTCCTGCACCTCCAGGGGTTAGCAGTGCTTCCTTATCTGGACGACCTTCTGGTCAAGGGTCCATCCAGCGCAGACGGTCAGCGGAGTGTTTCGCTCACTCTCGCCACCCTAGCCCAATTCGGGTGGATTGTCAATCTTCCCAAATCCACACTGACTTCGACCCAGAGTCTCACGTACCTAGGGATGCAGTTTGAGACTTTGCCGGCACTTGTGAAGTTGCCCTTAATCAAACAGCAGTCTCTCCGGCTAGCGGTGCGCGCTCTCCTGAGGCCCCGCCGTTATTCCCTCAGGCGCCTGATGCAGGTGCTGGGTCAAATGGTGGCTTCCATGGAGGCTGTTCCCTTTGCCCATTTGCATCTGCGTCCTCTGCAGCTGGACATTCTCCGCTGTTGGGACAAGCGGCCTTCCTCCTTACAGAGGTTAGTGGCTCTGTCGCCACGGACCAGGACCTCTCTTCAGTGGTGGCTTCGACCCCTCTCCCTGTCCCAAGGGCGCTCCTTCCTGGCTCCGTCCTGGGTGATTCTCACCACGGATGCCAGCCTATCCGGCTGGGGAGCGGTACATCTCCACCACAGAGCTCAGGGCACTTGGACTCCGTCCGAGTCAGCCCTTTCAATCAATGTGCTGGAAACCAGAGCTGTGCTTCTAGCTCTCCTAGCCTTTCACCACCTGTTGGCGGGCAGGCACATTCGAGTCCAGTCAGACAACGTGACAGCGGTTGCCTACATCGATCACCAAGGCGGGACACGCAGCCGCCTGGCAATGTTGGAGGTCCAACGCATTCTTCAATGGGCGGAGGACTCCAAGTCCACCATATCCGCAGTCCACATCCCTGGCGTAGAAAACTGGGAGGCAGATTATCTCAGCCGTCAATCCGTGGACGGTGGCGAGTGGTCTCTGCACCCGGCAGTGTTTCAGTCAATCTGCCGCAAGTGGGGCACTCCGGACGTGGACCTAATGGCATCCCGTCACAACAACAAGGTTCCGGTTTACGTGGATCGCTCCCACGATCCTCAGGCCTTCGCCGCGGACGCTCTGGTTCAAGACTGGTCCCAGTTTCATCTGTCCTACGTGTTTCCCTGTCTAGCTCTCTTGCCCAGAGTCCTGCACAAGATCAGAATGGAGGGCCGTCGAGTCATCCTCATTGCACCGGACTGGCCCAGGCAAGCTTGGTATCCGGACCTGCTCCAACTGTCCGTGGAGATGCCGTGGCATCTTCCGGACCGTCCAGACCTGCTCTCGCAAGGTCCGTTTTTCCGCCCGAATTCTGCGGCACTCAAATTGACGGCGTGGCTCTTGAGTCCTGGATTTTGACGGCTTCTGGTATTTCTCCTGAAGTCATCTCCACTATGACTCTGGTCCGTAAGTCTTCCTCCGTCAAGATCTATCACAGGACTTGGAAAATTTTCCTGTCCTGGTGTCGCTCTTCCGGCCATTCTCCTTGGCCATTTTCGTTGCCGACCCTTCTGTCTTTTTTACAGTCCGGTCTGCAGCTAGGACTGTCTCTCAACTCTCTCAAGGGACAAGTCTCAGCTCTATCAGTGCTGTTCCAGCGGCGTCTCGCCCGGCTGGCTCAGATCCACACCTTCATCCAAGGTGCGTCTCACATCATTCCGCCTTATCCGGCGGCCCTTGGATCCCTGGGACCTTAACTTGGTCCTCACGGTATTGCAGAAACCCCCCTTTGAGCCTCTTAGGGAGGTTTCTTTGTATCGTCTTTCTCAAAAGGTGGCCTTTCTAGTTGCCATAACTTCTCTCAGGAGAGTCTCTGATTTGGCTGCGCTCTCCTCGGAGTCACCTTTTTTTGTTTTTCACCAAGACAAGGTAGTTCTCCGTCCGACCCCGGACTTTCTTCCTAAGGTGGTCTCTCCTTTCCACCTTAACCAGGATATTTCCTTGCCTTCCTTCTGTCCGGCCCCTGTTCATCGCTTTGAGAAAGCGCCGCATACTCTAGATCTGGTGCGTGCTCTCCGGATTTATGTGGCTCGCACCGCTGCGCTTAGGCGGTGCACCTCTCATTTTGTGCTAACCACAGGGCGGCGCAAGGGTCTCTCTGCTTCTAAGCCGACCTTGGCCCGTTGGATTAGATCGACCATTTCGGACGCCTACCAGAGTACTCAGGTGCCTCCCCCGCCGGGGATCAAAGCACACTCGACCAGAGCTGTCGGTGCCTCTTGGGCTTTTAGGCACCAGGCTACGGCTCAACAAGTCTGTCAGGCTGCCACTTGGACTAGCCTGCATACCTTTTCGAAGCACTACCAAGTGCATGCTCATGCTTCGGCAGATGCGAGCTTGGGCAGACGCATCCTTCAGGCGGCTGTCGCCCACTTGTGAAGTTAGGCTCCGCCTACTTCTTAGTTTTTTCTGTTTATTCCCACCCAGGGACAGCTTTGGAACGTCCCATGGTCTGGGTCTCCCAAAGGAACGATAAAGAAAAAGAGAATTTTGTTACTTACCGTAAATTCTTTTTCTTATTGTTCCGTGTGTTATCACCGGCTGTTGTCGTGGACAGAGTCTCCGGTTGTTCCGGTTCTTACTCGGTTCTACTTGTGGGTGGCTATTCTCCTTCAGCTTTTGCACTAAACTGGCTAGGACTGGCTACCAGGGGGTGTATAAGCTCAGAGGGAGGAGCTACACTTTTAAGTGTAGTACTTTGTGTGTCCTCTGGAGGCAGAAGCTAAACACCCATGGTCTGGGTCTCCCAATACGGAACTATAAGAAAAAGAATTTACGGTAAGTAACAAAATTCTCTTTTTTTTTTTTTTTAAGGGGGCGGTTCGTTCGGGAATCACAGCAACGTTACTCAGCAGGCCACCAATAGAAGTGGAGGGGCGGAAAGCAGCCGCATGAACTTCACTCGCACCTCGTTGCCGGAGGACGCAGGTACGCTGTTGTTCGTTCCCGGGGTGTCAGACGTAGCGATGTGTGCTGCCTCAGGAACGATTAACAACCTGCGTCCCGAACGAGCAACAATATTTTGAAAATGAACGACGTGTCAACAATCAACGATTTCGGGAGTATTTCTGATCGTTAGCTGTCGCTCGTAGGTGTCACACGCAACAACGTCGCTAACGAGGCCGGATATGCGTCATGAATTCCGTGACTCCAGCGATATCTCGTTAGCGATGTTGCTGCGTATAACGGGGCCTTAAGACTTTTACGTTGTTGGGTCATCCTTAGGATCGGTAAGGATACGACACCTGCACCCCACTAATTGACTGTTCCTGGTGCTGTCCGGAAGTGCTCAATTTCAGAACTGCACAGCTCCATCAATGGTATAGTGGCAGGGTACTACACGTGTGCAGAATGCTGTTGTGGCCGCTATACTGTTAATGGAGCTGTGCAGCTCTGCAACTCAGCACTTCTTCCCACCGCCGACACCAGGAACAGCTGATCAGGCAGGGGATGACGGGTCGCCTATACACCAATCAGATATTGATGACCTATCCCAAAGAAAAGGCCACTAATGTAGAAGTCCCTGACCATTCCTTTTAAAACCTTACCGACATTTGACTTACTGGTACGTCATATGCTGGCTCCCTGACATTGATGCAGACTTGCAGTACCATCTTACCATGCAGATGATGGCTGTGATATTCTGCCATCATCTGCCTCTAACAGCTGTGGGTGGAGCAAAACTCCATCTGCAGCTGTTAACTGGTAAATGCCACTAACAATGCATCTTTGATATGTCCTTAATCAAAATGAGCTCATACTGCCAGCTCATTTTTATTGTAAATTGAACGATGTAAGTAACAAAAAAAAAAAATAAATAAATAATTGTGGAATTGCACTTTTTTCTCCAAACTCAGATTTTTTCCCCCTCTTTCCAGTGCAAAACATAACATGAATGGTGCCATTCAAAGCACAACTTGTTCTACAAAAAATACGCCCTCACACCGCTATGTGGACAGAAAAATAAAAAAAAATTATGGCTCTTGGAATAAGAAGAAGAACAAACAAAGCGCAAGAATGTAAAATTGCCTGGTTGGGAAGGGGTTTAATAGGAACACACTTCATAAAGGGCTTGCTTACTCTCCAGCACTCCCCATAGAAACAGTCTCACTTTTGTTTGACTGTCTGGTATTGCGGCTAAGCATAATTCGCTTGGAATTGGCAATACCAGAGGCTGCCAATTAACAAGTGAGTTGCTGTGTCTGTGGGGGAGGCTTTTCTCTACTCATGGACAGCACCAATTAAATGGAGCAGATGAAAGTTTTAAAATATTAGCTGTGTATTAGAATAATGGTAATAAAGCAATTCCGAATATTACAATGACGTTCATCAATGGCACATATATATCACCTCCCCCTTTTAGAGGTACCATGTTAGACTGATTTACCGATTGTCTCCCAAGCCCACCTCCGCAGCATAATCTCCCTGAGTCTCACAATACCCTCTCCTTTTTAGACTTAGAAACAGGCTTCTCTGTGAGGTCACTCAGCACCTCAAGACTGGCATCTGCATGCAGTGCAGTTTGAAACTCCTGGCTAGAACTAGTCAGAAGTGGCGTTAAGGCCCCAACCTCACAGGACCTTCTACAACTTGCCCTTGGTCGGTAGTTGGTTCAGTTATCCTGCTGGAAGATAAGGGTCCAGAAGGCAGCGTGTTGCCTGCGTGCTGGGCACTCTGACATCAGTTATGTATGCGGTCTTCCCGGGGGATAACAACACTTTTCCATCTGACTGGCTGGGGATACAACCCTTTCCTGTCATTTGACAGGCTGGGGATACCGCTTTTACATCACCCTGACAAGCTGTGGGAAACACTTTTCCTTCATCTAGACAGGCTGTGAAAAATACTTTCCCGCCACCCTAAGAGGCTGTGGGAAACCCTTTCCCATCCATCCTGACAGGCTTGCGATAACATTTTCACATCAGTCTGACAGGACTTCCTTGACAGGCAATGGGTACCACTTTCTTGCCACCCTGACAGGCAGCGTGTTCCAGTTTCCCACCATCCTGACAGGTTGTAGGAAACTCTTTCCTATCATTCTGATGGTTATGGGTAACTCTTTGCCATCATCCTGACAGGCGGTGGAAAATGCTTTCGCCTCCTCCCGGAATATTTGAAGATTGGTGCTAATCATGGAGCAGCTATGACCAGCCATGTCAGTCCGGCGTGACACTGGAAAGCTGCACACAACCACCTTCCTCATGGGCCATGTACCTGTCCTCTTCCTTAGCGCTGTTTCTTACTCCTTTGAAGGGGTCCTCAGCAACCTAACCCTGCAGCGTGACATGAATGAGTTTTCCTGTACAATGCTATGTAGGAATAAAATGGTAATGAAAAAGATGGTGTTTATACGATCAACGCATTTCGAAGTCCAGTGACTTCTTTCTCAAGATCTTTTATATCTGACATAACACAGATGCTTCAGCTATCTACTGGTCTAGCTGTTATCTTGGTGGCTGCAGTGATCGCTAATTGGCTTCAACCATCGTGTTTCGGCTGCCTATAAACCTAGACCAGCAGGTCTATGAGTGGTTCTGCTGGCCTATGTTTATAGATAGCCGAAACACGATGCCTGAAACCAATTAGTCATCGCTCAACAGAGGCCGAACGAAGTCTGGAATAACTGTGCTGCCATATTATAGTGAATGGATCCATTGAGGGTTTTACCTGAATCACGTATCTTGGAGATGTAGATGGAAACCTTGATGTAAGTGCTCAGCATAGAGCTCACGATAAATCCACGATCAACCCCTCCAAAATCCAGCAAAATCGGCGCTCCCAAATTCAAATACCCCCTTTCCTTCTGAGCCCCACGATGCGCCTAAACCCCAGTTAGCATCCACATGTGTTTGGCACTGGTGTAGTGAGGAGAGCCCGCTTAATTTACTGGGTGCAGGTTTGCAGAAGTACAAGCTGAGCACAATGTACAGGCACTACAATGTACAGTGTTGGACAAGGGCTTATTTGTAATTTTTAATCCTGCAACAATCACTCCGTTTGACCCTGTGGCTGTTTTCCAGAGACAAATTTGTCACTACACATCTTTACATGGGTTGTAATTCCAATATGTGGTCACTTGAGGGGGACTGTTGTTTTGGTACTTAGGAGCTCCGCAAATGGAGTCCACAAACTATTCTAGGAAAATCTGTGTTCCAAAAATCAAATGACGCTCCTTCCCCTCTGAGCCCTGTGTGGTGAGGCCAAACAGTACTGTACAGTCACATGTGGGGATTGCCACGATCTGGAGACACTGTATAGCAAATTATGGGGCCTGGTTTTGTTTTTTTTTCTTATTTCCCTTGTAAAAATTGGAAATCTGGTGTTAAAACAACATTTTAATGGTAAAAATGTAATTATTTTTTTTCTCCAGTGCCCAATAGTATAAAATTTTGTCACACACCTGTAGTGTATTCTCACTGCACCTCTGGATGAATTCATTGAGGGGTGCAATTTGTAAAATGGGGTCACTTGTGGGGGATTTCTTCTGTTCTGCCACCTCAGGGGCTCTGCCAATGTGACATGGCACCTGCAAACTATTCCAGCAAATTCTGAACTCATATATGGCGCTTCCTCACTTTGCACTGAGCCTCAAAAGTAGTTTTCGACCACATATGAAGTATTGGAGTACTCAGGAGAAATTGCACAAGAAATTGTATGGTCCATTATCTCCTGTTACCTTAGTGAAGATGAAAAATGTGGTGTTAAAGTAACATTTCTTTATCGTTCCTTTGGGAGACCCAGACCATGGGTGTTTAGCTTCTACCTCCGGAGGACACACAAAGTACTACACTTAAAAGTGTAGCTCCTCCCCCTGAGCTTATACACCCCCTGGTGAGCAGACCCAGCCAGTTTATCGCTTTGTGTTCAGGAGGCATACATCCACACATGGATTCTCATATGATTTTTTCCTTTTGGAACGAGATTGAAGAGTGGGGTCCACGTCTGGACCCCCGGCATGTCCCTTCTCACACCACTGTGTCGGCGGTGTTGTAAGGTTGATTCCTAGGCTGGAGCCTTTACATGCCGTGCTCCTTCACCATCCCTCCTGGGCTCTGGCTTGAAGTGGGAGCCAGCACGGTCTCCATGCTTGGCAGGAGACCGGTCTCCATCCGCAGCCCTTCAGGACCCTGCTGTTCCGGAGCACTCATCCCCAGGGACTTGGCCCTGCGTCTCAGCAGCTAAGTACCTGAGACGTTTAGATTTCGGGGTCCCTGTACTTTATTGTTGGGGGAGAGTGTGCTTATTGTGTTTACTGACATTTCCGGCGGGTTCTCTAGCTGTCGCCTGAGAACAGAGCCGATGGTGCCTGCGCGTCGGCCGCGCCGCTCAAATTTAGGCCCCGGCTTCGCCGGAGGCCTAGTTTCTGTTTCACTGCCCTCGCATGTCACTCATGCAGAGGGACAAGCTCGGCTCCTCCCAGCGGCCGTTCTGTACAGGGGAGGGACACTCCCCACTGCAGTGTGTGTCCCCTCCCCTGTAGGTCTCTATGGCCCTCCAGATCCCGCTCCTCAAGCAAGTCCCGCCCCCTCTCTTCGCTCCGGCGGCCATTTTCTCAGCGTTCTCTCTGCGATCAGAAATTGCAGCGCTGGTCTGCAGCATCTCTGCTGAGGTGCTGTGCTTGGCGGTCCGGGCTTCGGGATCTGGAGGGCACACAACACCGCTCCAGCGGTCTGGTAAGCCACAACCAGTCTCCGGTTGTGGACCTCTGTATATACTCTCTGGGGTTCATTCTCTGGCAGAGCCCCCACTCCAGCAGCATGTCTCACACGAGGAGCAAGGCTCCAAAGCTTTATGCTGTATGCGCTGCATGTAAGCTCCTGCTGCCTGAACCGAACACCTTCCCACATTGTGATGCCTGCTCTAACTTGGCGGTGCCACAGCCTGGAGTCTCACCCCCAGTGGTTTCTCAGGCTGCTCCTGCTCCTGTGGCTGAACCCCCGGCTTGGGTAGAATCCTTTTCTAGGTCTATCTCCCAGTCTTTTGCTGAGTCCATGGGACTTCTATCCAGGACATTGATGAATATGCATCAGCCCCCTTCACAGGGTGCCTCTGCTGCTAGGGGTCCCTCAGGACCGGAGCTCACAGAGGATTCATCATCAGGGCCCAGACCCCGTCCTCCTAAGAAGAGACACAGGGTTCCCTCTCCCTCCTCCTCCCGTGGCTCTGATTCCAGAGCTGACTCGCTGGATGAGGAGGATGCCTTTACAGGGGGCTCGGAGGCTAACTCCATGTGCCCCATTGATCTGTCCGAAAGTGACTCAGATCTTAGTGACTTGATTGCTTCTATTAATTCTGTACTGGATCTCAATCCGCCAGTATCAGAGGGGCAACCCTCTCTGGCAGAAAAGCACCAGTTTACCTTGCCTAAGAGAGCAAAGAGTGTGTTCTTTAACCACTCCAGTTTTCAGGCCGCTGTGACCAAGCCCAGGGCCTGTCCTGACAAGCGCTTCCCAAAGCGTGGTTCTGATGACCGTTTTCCCTTTCCACCTGAGGTGGTCAAGGAGTGGGCTCAGTCCCCAAAGGTAGACCCTCCGGTGTCTAGGCTCGCAGCCCAGACCGTTGTGTCGGTGGCTGATGGCACTTCCCTTAAGGATTCCACTGACCGCCAGATTGACCTTCTGGCCAAATCCGTGTATGAAGCGGCGGGGGCCGCGTTTTCTCAGACTTTTGCAGCAGTGTGGGCTCTCAAGGCCATCTCTGCTTCTCTAGAGGAGATGCATTCCCTCACCAGGGAATCTATGCCCGAAATGGATGCCTTAACTTCCCAAGCTTCGGCCTTTTCATCCTATGCCATGTCTGCCATGCTGGAAGCTTCTCACCGCACTGCGGTGGCTTCGGCTAATTCCCTCGCTATCCGCAGAATCTTGTGGCTTCAAGAGTGGAAGGCAGATGCTTCTTCAAAGAAGTACCTTGCTGGGCTCCCTTTTGCTGGGTCCCGGCTGTTCGGAGAACAGCTGGATGAAATTATTAAGGAAGCTACTGGCGGGAAGAGTACTTCCATGCCTCAAACTAAAGCCAGGAAACCTGTCCAGGGTAGGAATCAGTCGAGGTTTCGCTCCTTTCGTTCCTCCAACTGGTCGTCCTCTAAGCCCTCGGCCTCGTCCGCTAACTCAGCCAAGGACCAGAAATCCAACTGGCGCACAAAAGCGCGTCCACAGAAGACCGCAGGAGCTGCTGCCACTAAGGCAGCCTCCTCGTGACTATCTGCCCGCTCCAGCAACGTCCTTAGTCGGTGGAAGGCTCTCCCACTTTGGCGACGCTTGGTTTCAACACGTCTCCGATCAGTGGGTGAGAGATATCATCTCCCACGGCTACAGGATAGAATTCTCTTCCAGTCCGCCAAACAGATTTTTTCTCTCAACTCCCCCCTGCTCCAAGGCCGCCGCCTTCTCACAGGCCGTGGCAGTCTTACAGGCCAATGGAGTAATTGTACCGGTTCCCGCCCGGGAACGGTTCCGAGGTTTCTACTCAAATCTCTTCTTAGTTCCCAAAAAGGACGGTACCTTCCGGCCCATCCTGGATCTGAAGCTTCTCAACAAGCATGTTCAGGTGCGGCGCTTTCGCATGGAGTCTCTGCGTTCAGTCATTGCCTCTATGTCCCAAGGGGATTTCCTGGCATCCATCGACATCAGAGATGCCTATCTGCATGTGCCAATTGCAGTGTCACACCAGCGTTGGCTACGTTTTGCAGTAGGAGAAGATCAGTTCCAATTCGTGGCTCTCCCCTTCAGGTTGGCCACGGCCCCTCGGGTATTCACCAAGGTCATGGCAGCAGTGATTGCAGTTCTGCACCTCCAGGGGTTGGCAGTGATTTCTTACCTGGACGACCTTCTAGTCAAGGCTTCATCCAGCGCAGACTGTCAGCGGAGTGTCTCGCTCACTCTCTCCACTCTAGCTCAATTCGGGTGGCTGGTCAATCTGCCCAAATCCACTCTGACTCCAACCCAGAGTCTCACGTACCTAGGGATGCAGTTCGAGACCTTGACGGCACTTGTGAAGTTGCCCTTAGTCAAACAGCAGTCCATCCAGCTAGCGGTGCGCTCTCTGCTGAGGCCCCGCCGTTATACCCTCAGGCGTCTGATGCAGGTGCTGGGTCAAATGGTGGCGTCCATGGAGGCTGTTCCCTTTGCCCAGTTCCATCTGTGCCCCCTGCAGCTGGACATTCTCCGCTGTTGGGACAAGCGGCCTTCCTCCTTACACAGGTTAGTGGCTCTGTCGCCACAAACCAGGAGCTCTCTTCAGTGGTGGCTTCGGCCCCTCTCCCTGTCCCAGGGGTGCTCCTTCCTGGCCCCGTTCTGGGTGATTCTCACCACGGATGCCAGTCTATCCGGCTGGGGAGCGGTATACCTCCACCACAGAGCGCAGGGCACTTGGACTCCGTCCGAGTCAGCCCTTTCAATCAATGTGCTGGAAACCAGAGGCGTGCTTCTAGCTCTCCTAGCTTTTCACCACCTGTTGGCGGGCAGGCACATTCGAGTCCAGTCAGACAACGCGACAGCGGTTGCCTACATCAATCACCAAGGCGGGACACGCAGCCGCCTGGCGATGTTGGAAGTACAACGCATCCTTCAATGGGCGGAGGACTCCAAGTCCACCATATCCGCAGTCCACATCCCAGGCGTGGAAAACTGGGAGGCAGATCATCTCAGCCGTCAAACCGTGGACGGTGGCGAGTGGTCCCTGCACCCGGCAGTGTTTCAGTCAATCTGCCGCAAATGGGGCACTCCGGACGTGGACCTAATGGCATCCCATCACAACAACAAGGTTCCCGTTTACGTGGCTCGCTCCCACGACCCTCAGGCATTCGCCGCGGACGCACTGGTTCAAGACTGGTCCCAGTTTCGTCTGTCCTACGTGTTTCCCCCTCTAGCTCTCTTGCCCAGAGTTCTGCGCAAGATCAGAACGGAGGGCTGTCGAGTCATCCTCATTGCACCGGACTGGCCCAGGCAAGCTTGGTATCCAGACCTGCTCCATCTGTCCGTAGATATGCCGTGGCATCTCCCGGACCGTCCAGACCTACTCTCACAAGGTCCGTTTTTCCGCCTGAATTCTGCGGCTCTCAAACTGACGGCGTGGCTCTTGAGTCCTGGATCTTGACAGCTTCTGGTATCCCTCCTGAAGTCATCTCCACTATGACTCGGGCCCGTAAGTCTTCCTCCGCTAAGATCTATCACAGGACTTGGAAAATTTTCCTGTCCTGGTGTCGTTCTACTGACCATCCTCCTTGGCCATTCTCCTTGCCGACCCTTCTGTCTTTTCTACAGTCTGGTCTGCAGCTAGGACTGTCCCTCAACTCTCTCAAGGGACAAGTCTCAGCTCTGTCAGTTCTGTTCCAGCGGCGTCTCGCTCGGCTGGCTCAGGTCCGCACCTTCATGCAAGGCGCGTCTCACATCATTCCGCTTTACCGGCGGCCCTTGGATCCCTGGGACCTTAATTTAGTTCTCACGGTTTTGCAGAAACCCCCCTTTGAGCCTCTTAGGGAGGTCTCTTTGCATCGTCTTTCACAGAAAGTGGTTTTTCTGGTGGCCATTACTTCCCTCATGAGAGTCTCTGATTTGGCCGCGCTCTCTTCGGAGTCACCTTTTTTAGTTTTTCATCAAGACAAGGTGGTTCTCCGTCCGACTCCGGATTTTCTTCCTAAGGTGGTCTCTCCTTTCCACCTTAACCAGGACATTACCCTACCTTCCTTTTGTCCGGCTCCTGTTCATCGCTTTGAGAAAGCGCTGCATACTCTGGATCTGGTGCGTGCGCTCCGGATCTATGTGTCTCGCACCGCTGCTCTTAGGCGGTGCACTTCTCTTTTTGTGCTAACCACAGGTCGGCGCAAGGGCCTCTCTGCTTCTAAGCCGACCTTGGCCCGTTGGATTAGATCGACCATTTCGGACGCCTACCATAGTTCTCAGGTGCCTCCCCCGCCGGGGATCAAGGCACATTCGACCAGAGCTGTTGGTGCCTCTTGGGCTTTCAGGCACCAGGCTACGGCTCAACAAGTCTGTCAGGCTGACACTTGGACTAGCCTGCATACCTTTTCGAAGCACTACCAAGTGCATGCTCATGCTTCGGCAGATGCAAGCTTGGGCAGACGCATCCTTCAGGCGGCTGTCGCCCATTTGTGAAGTTAGGTTCCGCCTACTTCTTGCCTTTTTTTCGGTTTATTTCCCACCCAGGGACTGCTTTGGAACGTCCCATGGTCTGGGTCTCCCAAAGGAACGATAAAGAAAAAGAGAATTTTGTTTACTTACCGTAAATTCTTTTTCTTATAGTTCCGTATTGGGAGACCCAGCACCCTCCCTGTTGCCTGTTGGCAATTTTTTTGTTCCGCGTGTTATCACCGGCTGTTGTCGTGGACAGAGTCTCCGGTTGTTCCGGCTTTTGCTCTGTTCTACTTGTGGGTGGCTATTCTCCTTCAGCTTTTGCACTAAACTGGCTGGGTCTACTCACCAGGGGGTGTATAAGCTCAGGGGGAGGAGCTACACTTTTAAGTGTAGTACTTTGTGTGTCCTCCGGAGGTAGAATCTAAACACCCATGGTCTGGGTCTCCCAATACGGAACTATAAGAAAAAGAATTTTCGGTAAGTAAACAAAATTCTCTTTTTTTGTGGTAATGTATTTATTCATTTTCACACCTCAACGTTATAAAATTCTGTGAAGCACCAGGGGGTTCATGGTGCTCACCAAACATTTAGATAAATTCCTTGATGGGTCACCCCTTTCAAGCTGGTGAAGTGCCAGTATTTATGACTTGGTGCTCTTGATACAGAAGTGGTTACAGCCAGTGGTACTGTCTCCCACTGCCATGGTAGACCGCATAGTGTCTGATAAATTCTTGTGGGCCTTATCTCACCCCCTCCAACACTGGGTTGAACAGGCATCCCCTAATAATGCGCTCCAGATGGTGGACCTTTATAGAGTAGTATAGGGCTGCTATGGAGCTCTGGGGAGAGTGTCAGGAAAATCCCGAATGTCCTCACCCCCGTCCTGTCAGACCAAGCCAAGGAGGGCCACTCAGAACATATCCCATGGGGAACGAACCCCAATAGTCTGCTGGCAATGCCAGGAGCCAGGCCATGTGAGGGCTGACTGCCCCTACCTTACAGAGCCCATGGAAACAAAATTCGGGTTCTAACAGTCCCTGTATGCTAAAAGGGTCGGTGCGACTGGCACACTGGAAGCTCCCAATAATAAACATTTGTGTCAAGTTGAAATAGAGGGTATCATCCTCAGAGGTCGCAGGTAGGAAAATTAGTGTGTTATGCATCCACTGGGTCTTAAAAGACTATCCAACTGCACTGGTAATGATAAACATCCCAGCTGAGAAGCTATGCCATGAGGTGGGAGTTAACAGAGAGCAAAAGAGAAGGGTGTTTGATCTGTCTGTCTGGACAGATTTGATGTTTTGTCTTTCCTGACGGTCCTGAGGAAGGGGGCAGTGGCTCCGGAAACGCGTAGACCTGGATGAAATAAAGATGCATTAATCTAAACATCTGTTCCTGTGATCCTTTGGCGCAGTATCAAACACCCTTCTCTTTTGCTCTCTGTTATCTGCCAATTGGGTGGCTGCAGCCTTGGATCAGATTCTACATGCGAATACAGTTGTTGTGACTCTCACAACGACATCTGGTGAGTAGTTTCACCCTCCTCCCACCCCTTATATACTGGGGTAAGACCCTATATGCGCTTTTCTCTCCACAGATTTCTTATATGAGGTGGGAGTGGCTGCTATTCTGCACTATGAACTGATAGTAGGGAGAGACTTTCCCTTATTTTCTACCCTATGGCCAACAATCGTGCCACCCTGTGAGTCAGCACAAATATCAGCCAGGTTGCATTGTTCAGAAGTGGTGCAAGAATCTGGTGACCCTGAGGAAGAGTGTGCAGGGTATAAGGGTATGACCTACACTCCGGTGGGGGAGAGAGAGAAAACCTCCCTAGAAGTGATGGCCAGAGAAAATGTGTTAATTGTTGATGGGAAACCCCAACAGCCCATAACAGATAAAATGTCTCCTTGCTGTGAGATTGACAAAGACTACCTGTGCCAAGTTGACCAGGTTGGGATGTTAAATGGGTTGGCGAAAATGGGATCATGTCAATTTGTAGAAGTTCAGGAACGATAGGAAAAGCTTTTGTGGGGACATCTCGCTGTCTGCTGTTGATGCAAAGACGACTCAGTCACTTCTGGATGTTTTCTCCGAGCTCCCGGGACCTACCTCCATATTCGAGAATGACGCTGTCACTAAGCCCCGTAGCCAAAGTCTGATTTAAGCCTTATTGGGCGCTTGAAGCTCAGCGACAGGCCATCTAGGAGCATGTGAAATCGATGCTGCGACTAGGAGTTAAGGAGTCTTGAAGTGAATGGACTAGCTCAATAGTCCACTGTATGGTGTGTGTCCACCCCCCTCAGAGTTGAACAAAGGTGTGGGGATATGTGACGCAGTAAAGGGTATTGTGGTAGATGGGAGCTATATTCCTCCTAGCAAGTCCCTTTTGCACTGGTGAGCAGCAGGGAAAAGGTCAAGCCCTGGCCTGGACTTTCTCTGCTATTCCAGGTTTTGGGGCAATGCCTAGCTGCACAGATGAAAAAGTTAGGACAGCATAAATAGACAGCCCTAACTCCTCAGGCTGGTTGGTGGTTGGGCTGAAAAACTGAAGCAGGTTTTGTGGAAAAAACATTGTCACACGGAGTTTTGCACAAACTTCGCCAACTAAACATGGCGGCGTTGTGCTCTGTTCAGATTGCAGATTTTGACACTCCACCCGATGGTTTCTCTGGTGTCTGGAATCAACACCGGCAGTTATCGGGCGTCAACCTGCTGTGCTGATTCATAGGCAGGCTAGCAAAAGTTAATCTCTGCTACTCTGCTTGCTCCATTGATCCAATGTTGTGGTAAGGCCTATCACATCTGTTCCCCTCCTATTTAGGCTGGTGGAATCCTTCCACCCATGCCAGCTATAATTTGTCTATGTTGATTTGTGAGATGTGGGTGAGATATGGTGTCCCAGACTGTCTGCTGAGACTTGTGGTTATTACTTGGTGTGGTTAGGGAGTTTACCCATTTTGTAGGTTCCTTCCTGCTCATTTTATCTCCTGAATCTCTTATAATAATAATAATAATAATAATTTGTGTGTGAGTGCTGTGTAACAGAGTTTTGATTTTCCCTTGTCTGTCTTTATCTGTGGGTTTCATCACACTCATGTCCCTTTCCTCCCTGCGGGCAGGTGGAATCAGATCAGAACTGGTCAGAAGCAGGGCTAGGAAGGAGACTGAGGCACCTCTACCTTCATGAGTATCTCTGAAGGTGGGGATAGGATAGGGGCCCTAGCGTGAGGGACAGCTTAGGAGCCCCCCCGGTTCCCTGCTATCCAGTAGTCATTGTAACAAACATACCTGAATGGGCTGGCACGTCTGGGACCTATGCTTTGCTGTTTGACAAGTTGGACTTTTGCTGTGCATTCATATTTGATGTAACACTGTTTTTTTTCTGTTTGCTACCAGTGTGAATAAAACTCTTGCACCACTCTTGTTCACGGGCTGTGTCTAGCATTGCTGAACTGCAGTACTGGACATGGCCTATGAACAAGAGTATCGCTGCATATTTTTTTTTTTTTAAATAGTGCACTTGGACTATGTTAACCCTCAACTGATGAGGTGGGGGGGTTTGCAACACCCCAGGGAAATTTTGTTCAGCTGGCATTAATTGGGAAATGCTGGTATGAATCATCAATGTATTACATTTTCCGATACTTGTGGGTGTCAAAAATGTTATACTCATGTGTAATCAATCGCCAATAAGAAAACGAATAAAACAAACGTGATCTTTGCATTTTCTGTAAAAATTAGAGATTTCTAAACACTGGGGTATAGGAAGCCCCCACATCACCAGTTGCGTGACAAAAATCCCACCACCAGTTGAGGGTTAAAAGTTTACATTGCGGTGGAAAAAAAAAACCAACTCCTTGTATACAGTGTGTCCACCCATATCCTGTCCACCGCCATTAACATGAGAACGGCGGAAGCTATAGGCATAGAAGTGGTGTCTAGGCATAGTAAAGTAGCCATGCGCTATGCAATGAAACCACCTATAGCACCACCTGGGGGAAAACAACGGAGTTAGCATTTTTATCTCGAAAACGGAAAGCGATAGAGAAAAAAAGTCAATTAAAAAATTGTAGGGCATCATCAATTCAATACGAATTGACACTATGCTTACAGAAATGCTATGATATGAAACCCATGAAACCCCCCTCCCCCAAACATTGAATGCTGGTCACGCATATGGCACTCATTTAACTTTGATGCTCAAAGTGGCCACCGTCAGCTGCAATGCACATCTGGACTCTGCACAGCATACGGTATCTTGCTGCACGTTGTGCAATATGGTAGGTGACACGTTTGCACAAGCATCTGTTGTCGAAGGTCCTGCAATGTTGGTGGAGGGGTCACATACACCTGCTGTTTGATGTGACCTCACAGAAAGAAGTCCAATGGGGTCAGGTCAGGTGAGCGTGGAGGCCACTCCACGCCGCCACCATACCCAATGACTTGTAGGAAGGTCTCTATGAGGTATCGCTTCACGTCCGCAGCCTTGTGAGTTTTACACGGTCTAATCATAGCATTTCTGTATGCAAGGTGTCGATTCGTATTGAATTTATGATGCCCTATAATTTTTTTAATTCACTTTTTTCTCTATCTCGTTCCGTTTTTGAGATAAAAATGCTAACTCCGTTGTTTTCCACCAGGTGGCGCTATAGGTGGTTTCATTGTGTAGCGCATGGCTACTTTACTATACCTAGACACCACTTCTATGCCTTTAGCTGCTGCCATTTTCAAGTACCAGAAATATGGCAGAAAACACATTCAATTGTTGTAACATTTTTGCACAACTAAAGTTAAGCAAAAATATTACGACTTAGTTTTTACGTAAGTCCAGGAAATGGGAAAGCCCGTCTGGCAAATTCATCAACTTATACCTCAGTGAATTGCACCAGAAAGGTACTCCAGTCCAAGACTGGAGTAACATTCCTGGTGGGGGTGCACAACACTTGTAAGATAAGCCTAATTCAGAACAAATTAGTCAGCACATCTTACTCCAGAGCAGTCTTAAAAAAATTAGGCCCAGTGATGGTAAAGTAGCGTATTTTTTTGTATTTAACCATATTTGAGGACCCAGTCATTGTGCAATCGTAGATTGTGACCAGAATTAGCAGGTTTGTCTGTCATGAGGGACGCATAGATTTCTTATACATGTGAGCTCACAGAGAGACAATAGCCACATCCACCAGAATGAAAGTGGCCGTGTGTGATATTGCAGGCTATTGTATATCTGTTACCATGTGACATCGCCTACAGGACGCAGTGTCCTGGAAATAGCAAAAAGCAATTTGTTTATAGTGATTCTGCAGCGGGATGTGCTCTGGAGATGCAGCATCACCACTGCAGCCTAAAAAAAAAAAAACCTACGGTAATTACTTACCGGTAATGTGTTTTTTCTGAACCCTTGACAGCACCACGATGTAAGGGTGTCGTCATGTGTGCTGGAAAAATACGTAATTACTTACCGGTAATGTGTTTTTTCTGAACCCATGACTGCATCCTTACATTGTGGTGCAGTCATGGGTTCTGGAAAAAAAAAAATCTGCGATGCTCCGGCAGGGAGGCAGAGTTGTTCCCAGGGAGGACAAATAATCTCCCTTTTTATTATTTTAACCAACGCTGGCATAAAGAGCGCTATACCCAGAATACCCATTTAATGCCAAAAGTTGTCACCCAGGGAAAACAACATCAGTTATGGAGTGATCAGCTGATACGAGACATTCCTGTCACTACCAATAAATCACACTGGTGAGGGTTAGTCACTATTTTTCATTGGGGTCACTGCTGAAAGATGATACAAAGAAACAAGCTCTTAAAAGTGGAACAACTGTAAAAAGTGAAGTTTTCCCTATAGAATATTTGCAACCGCTTCTATGTTGGCTCAGAGGAGCACAAATCTGGCTGTTACCTATAAAGAGCTACATCTGGCAGATATGTAGGGAATTTATAAGTATTATAGTGCTGATATTACATACTTGCTATAAGAATATAATCACTAAAGTCCTTCCAATCCTCCATACCTAGGTCTTATATTGGACGGCCCAATCAATACTCCATATGTGATATTCGGTATATATATATTAGGTGTCCTTGATCTAACATCCTTTTTTATTGAAAAAAAAGGAAAAGAATCCAGATCTTGAACATGCGATTTTCTTCTTTAATATTTCACATTAATTGTATTACAAACAGATCAATAACCCATGAGTAGTGTGTCCATCGACACGTTTCAAGTGCACGACACTCTTCGTCATGCCTTCATGACTAGGAGTGCCATGTGCACTTGATACACATCAGTGGATACTACTCATGGGTTATTGATCTGTTTGTAATACAATTTATTTGAAATATTAAACAAGAAAATCGTATGTTCAAGATACGGATTCTTTTCCTTTTTGTTTGAATTTTGGCCGTGGCGAGGCTGAATCCTTGCTCCATGATGAGTCAAGATAACTAAGGCAGTGAGCTGTTTATACATGCTATATCCTTTTTTTTATATTGCATCAGAGAAAAAAAGACCATATTCAGATTTATTGATAAAAAACTTTATTGAATTTACAAAAAAAGAAAAAAAAAGTGCTATAAAATCTTTCCGCTAACTCTGATCATCATGGGAATCACTGTCTTCCTGCTCGGCCTTGTGCTTCTCCATCTTTGCAATCAATTCTAAAACAAAGAAAAAAAAAAAAAAGATTTATTCGTATGATGCAAAAAAGCCAAAAAACACTCAGAAATGAATCCCATGTCAGCACAGGGGGTCTAGTAAGTGCCTACATTGGCTAAATGTTTTACTGCTCAGCATGGCGATGCACACATACCTTTAGCGGGGTTAAACACTCCATTTGTTTGTGTGTTGCACACGTAGCAACGCTTGGATTTACGGTAATGCTGCAGGGCACAACCCTCACAGAAATAATGTTTACACCTGGAAAGTTAAAGAATCGTGATCAATTTATAGACAATGGACTAAAGTCACTAAAAACAGACTGCAGATTTAATCTCTATAGTAATGCGGTATCAGGGTATAAGATAATAGGGGGTCGTGTGGTCCAAGGCTGGCTATAAATGTAAAGATCCCCCCCCCCAATCTCCTACCAATGAGTGTACTTATACATTCTACTCCTGATAGGCAACATATATAAATATTAAAAGGGATTATTCCCAATGATTGGCCTCAGCCTAGGTTATTATACAGTGTGTCCACCCATATCCTGTCCACCACCATCAACTTGAGAACGGCAGCAGCTATAGGTATAGAAGTGGTGTCTAAGTATAGTAAAAGTAGCCATGCACTACGCAATAAAACCACCTATGGCGCCACCTGGTGGAAAACAACGGAGTTAGCATTTTTATCTCGAAAACAAAACGAGAGAAAAAAAAAAAAAAAAATTTTGTGTACTCACCGTTTTCTCTTAGCCATCATTGGGGGACACAGGACCATGGGTATTATGCTGCTTATCCATAGGAGGACACTAAGTAGATGCAAAGATGTTAGCTCCTCTCCTGCAGTATACACCCCCTGGCCCAGCCAGGCTACTTCAGTTATAGTACACAAGCAGTAGGAGAACAAGTAACAAAAAAGGGGAGTGAATACTCATAAAAAGGTACTGAGAGAGAAAAAACTAAGGCCCAACAGGGCAACAGGGAGGGTGCTGTGTCCCCCAATGATGGCTAAGAAAAAACGATTTTACGGTGAGTACACAAAAATCCGTTTTCCTCTGACGCCTTATTGGGGGACACAGGACCATGGGACGTCCTAAAGCAGTCCCTGGGTGGGTAAACAATAAACGTAACCCAAGGACTAGGAACCAGTCTCAGATAGCCAGGAGCACCTACTGAGATAGGTGCTCCACTCGTTTGCAGAATTTTCCTACCTAGGTTCGCCTCAGCCGAAGCCTGGGGTATGGACTCGGTAATGTTTTGAAACAGTAAGCAGGCTAGACCAGGTTGCAGTCTTACACTCCTGTTCCACTGAAGCCTGATGCCTAATGGCCCAAGAGGCGCCAACTGCTTGTGTGGAATGAGTCCGCAGCCCACTAGGAATGGGCTTGAGTATCAAGCGGTAGACTTCTTGGATCGCAGAGCGAATTCAGCGAGCCAGCGTTGCCTATGAAGCTGCCTGTCTTTTCTTAGGCCTTTCAGAAATGACGAACAAAGGAGTTCATGTTCCTAAAGGGGCTGTCCTGGATACGTAATATCTGAGAGCCCTCACAAGGTCTAGCGAATGTAGAGACCTTTCCACCCTATGGACTGGGTGTGGACAAAAGGAAGGCACAACTATGTCCTCGTTCAAATCAAACGGGGAAGTAACCTTCGGAAGAAAATCAGGAAGGGGGGGGGGGGTAGAATCACCTTGTCCTGATGAAAGATCAGAAAGGGTTTGCGGCAAGAGAGTGCTGCCAGTTCCGAAACTTGTCTGATGGACTTAACTTAATCACCAGGAATGTTACCTTCCAGGAGAGACGAGCAAGAGAAAATTCCTTAAGAGGTTCAAAGGGGGACCTCTGGAGACCATCCAGAACGAGATTGAGGTCCCATGGGTCCAGCGACCATTTGTACGGTGGGACTAGATGGGAAACGCCCTGGAGGAAGGTCTTGACTTGCGGAATGCAAGCTAGACGGCATTGATAGAATATTGAGAGAGATGAAACCTGCCCCTTAAGGGAGCTGAGGGCCAACCCCTTTTGCAACCAGACTGCAAAAAAAAAATAAAAATCAAGAATTCTGGGGATCGTCAGAAGCATAGGTTGGACATTAGGATTCCCTGCACCGGGAAGGGAAAGTTTTCCACGTATGGTGGTAAATACGGGATGAAGGCCGGCTTTCGGGCACTGATTATGGTGGAGATGACCGAGGGAGAGAATCTCGCTCTTGTTAAAGTCCAGGTCTCAATGGCCAGGCCGTCAGCTTCAGGGCTCTGGAGTTCTGATGGGAAATGGGCCGTTGGGTCAGCAGGTCTGGGATGCTTAAGAGGCTCCATGAGCAATTGTACTAATTCGGCGTACCAGGCGCGCCTGGGCCAGGCCGATGCTATTAGTATCACCAGGACTCCTTCTGCCTTAATCTTCCTGATTACTTGCGGCAGCAGGGGAAGAGGCGAAAAACCTGTAAGGTAGACGGAAGCGACTTCAGGAGGAGACTAGAGTATCCGCGCTCATGGACTGTGGATCACATGACCTGGCTAAGAATGCGGGTACCTTTGCGTTCAACCTTGAGGCCATTAGACCCACGTCTGACGTACCCCAGCGAGTGCACATGTGTGGGAACACTTCTGGGTGGAGAAACCACTCTCCGGCGGCCAGGCCTTGGCGACTTAGAAGGTCCACCATCCAGTTCTCTACTCCCGTTATGTGTACCGCTGAAACCACAGACCCCGTCGATTCGGCCCAGGTGAGGATCCTGAGGACCTTGAGATAAGCTGTCTTGCTGCTGGTACCGCCCTGCCGATTGACATACAGTAGGCCACAGCTGTTGCATTGTCCAATTGGACCCGAATCAGACGACTTGCTAGCAGATGGGGGAACGACCTGAGCCCGAGAAAGATCGCGCTGATTTTCAGGATGATTTCTGTGAAGGGAAGACTCCTGGGGCGTCTAACGTCCCCCAAGCAGTATGGAGCCTGTACGCTGCTCCCCAGCCTAAGAGGCTGGCGTCCGTGGTCAGGAGTATCCAATCCACTTGGGAGAGAAAATCTCCCTCTCAATATGGAAGAGGGCTGAAGCCACCAGCAAAGCGCATACCTGACTGAAGGGGTCAGTTGAAAAGTTCGTCCAGGGAAAAGGGGCTCTAGACACGCAAGCTGCAGTGGGTGGTGGTGTGGTTAAGCGAGCGTCACTGCCTCTATAGCCGCCGCTATCCTACCTAGCACTCCAATACTGAATCGTATGGAGCAAGAGGAGTACGTAGAAGGCAGTGTACCGCTTGTTGTAGAGCGGTCGCCTTGTTTTGAGGGAGAAATATCAAGCCCCGAAGGGTGTCCAGGAACAAGCCCAGGGAGGTGACGGATTTTGATGGGACCGGGGATGATTTGACTGGAGTCAGAAGCCACCCTAAGCGGGATAGGGTGCCCACAGAGATCTGCACGCTGGTTGAGCCCTTGATGAGGAGGTCATTCAAGCAAGGCAGAACAGCCACTCTCCTGGCGTGAAGGGCACTCATGGCAGTCGCTATGACCTTGGTGAAGACCCTTGGTGCTGTGGCAGGGCCGAGGGTAGGGCTACAAATGAAAAGTCCTGAACCGCGAAGTGGAGGAACTTTTGGTGAGCTGGGGCGATGGGTATGTGCAGGTACGCGTCCCTGATAGCTATGGAGGCAAGGAATTCCGTTTTGACCATAGAGGTAATAATGGACCCTAGGAACTCCATTCTGAATCTCCTTACGTGCACATGTTTGCTCAGGTGTTAGAGGTCCAGTATGAGTCGAACTGACCCGTCCTTTTTTGGGGACCACAAAGAGGTTGGAATAGAAGGCCTTGAACCTCTCACCATCCGGAACAGGTACCATCACCCCCGCCGTTTGGAGGGAGTGGATTGCTGATGAGAAGGCCTCTTGGTGTTTTGGAGCCTTTGGGGGGTTTGAGAGAAAAGACCGACCCGGGGATCGGGTCTGGAATTCAATGTGGTAACCGGGAGAAACAAAGTCTCGCACCCATTTGTGGTCTGAGGCAGCAGCCCAGATGGAGGAGGACGAGACTCCTCGGTCTTTGTATAGACTGCCAGGACGAGGTGGACTTGGGGAGGGCTGAGAAAGTCAGAACCTGCGTGTCTAGTAAAAAACGTCCTGGGCTAGAGCTGGGGGAGGGAGGTACTCTTTTCCTCCCGTGGCGTCAGAAAAAAAGAGCCTGTCCAGACGATCGCCAAACCATCGGTCTGGAAAGGAGTACTGTGAGAGGCTTCTTCTTAGGGACAGAGTCCGCTCTCCATTATCGGAACCAGAGGGCCTTACGGATGGCTATGGTATTCGAGGAGGCAAAAACTGCGCAGGTAGCAGCGTCGAGGGAGGCCTGCATGAGGTACTCCGCCACCGCAGCAATGTGAACTGTTACTTCTGTGAGGGTCTGAGGAAAACTGGTATTCCTGGTGCCTGTGTGACCCACACGGAAGGAGAGAGGGACCTGCGGCCTCAAGGCGGAGCGATCGAGCTGCTCCACTTGTCTGTCTGTTGGGTCCTTGAAAGAGGATCCATCAAGTAAAAGACAGGAGGGTCTTCAGGTAGGCGAGAGGCTGGGGGAGAGTGGGTCCACCGAGGGCGGATCGGCCCAGCCCTTAGAGACAGCTAAGCCAAGGGGGTACCAGGACTTCATGCGTTTACAAATACCGAAGCGCCCGCAAAAATTTTTTTTTTTTTTTTAAGGTTTCTTCACCCTTTTTTTTTTTTTAAACCAAATTTTTATTTATTTTTTTGCAATGGTAAAATAGGGTACAGAATGAAGAAAATAAGGGTCAACAACTCAAAATAGCAAATAAGTCTCTACAATTTATCAACCAAATATTTGTCAGTCATCAAATTTGCTCCTTCCCCTTCTTCGTCAGTGTATATTTCCATTATTCAGTCTCCGCTACCCCCCTTCAGCATTCCTTCATAACATGTTACAAACATTACTTATAAACACTATCCCTCCCATCCCCCCTCCCCTCTCCATGAGACACGACCCACTCTAGCCAGCTAAACTTTCAGCTCGCACAGGGACCCTGACAGATCTTCCTTCATGTACCATTCCGTAGACATAAATGTGGACATTATTTGTATTATTCCTTCTCTAGAACATGTAACGCTTATGAACTTTCTCCATTAGCTGAAAAATTTTGCTGTCATCCTTTTACATCTCTCCACCATCACCTTCTCCAACATGAGCGTTTTTGTCAATTGATTAACAAGTTCTTCTTTTGTTGGTATTTCCTTCACCAGCCACTTCTGAAGAATAGCCCTTTTACTTATCATTGCTATATCATGGAAAAGATTCGGTAACTTGTCTCCCCCTTTCTCTCCCTCCTCCCGATGCCGATAGTGAAATAACCAGACCATTGGATCCAACTCCACATTTCTATTCCATATTTTCCTCACTACCCCCTGGACTTGTTTCCAAAATCTTTCAATCCTCTCGCATTGCCATATCCCATGATATAGATCTGTTTTTTCCGTACCACAATTTGGACAACTCATCATCTTATCTGGATGTCTTGCATTCAATGTATTAAATCCATAAATAGCTCTACGTATGATCCTGAATTGGGTATCTCTTAAGTTCTCATTCACAATCTTCTTCCTCATCACCATCCATTCAAAATCTTCTCCTCCCCCTCTTGATCTCCCAACTGCCTTGCCCACCCTTCCAACATGCTTCCTGATATGTTAGGGACTAACACTTCTCTCATATTTCCATAAAGACTTGATATATTTGTGGCATGGATGTCCCTTAATATGATCGCATCCATCTGATTTGTCTCATATTCGTTAGTTATGTTGTGTAATTTCTTCATTATCCCTTGTTTCACCTGTTCAAACTGGAGAGTCTGGAATGATGGGCGCAAGTTATACTTTGCTCTCAACTCCTCACACGTCATCCATCTCCGTTCTGTATCATGCATCAGGTTTTTTAGAGTTCTAATACCTTTTTCCCTCCACTCTTTAAAGTGGAGGGAAATATATGTTCCAGTACGTACAATTTTGTGAGTTGTTTGATGAAGGCCACTATGTGGCCGAAACGTCACATGTTCACAACAAAAATCTTTTGAAAATAAACTTTGTTTAAAGTATACCCTGAAGAGTGCCTTGTTTTAGCTTGGATATCTACGGTTTGGAAACTGACAAGTGCACCTCCATTTCTAGCTCAGTGGCTGTGCCTTATCCTGTTACAAGTAGGCTCTGGGCTGGCAGCGGTTGTGGCGGGGGTGGGGGAAGCTACAGGGGCACCGGACTCACAGAAGGAAGAGGTGCTATCAACCCCTAGTAGCTCAGCATGGCAGATAGTGCAAGCTGAATAATAGCTGTACATTAGAAGTCTTATAGCTGTTGCTGTAGTTGTGCAGGGCATAAAACATGTGACTGCAGCCCCTGGCTGATGAACCACAAACTGATTGTAACGAGGGAGCAATGCTCTGCAGAGCCAATGTGAGAAAACAAGTGAGGATATAACTCGCCCAGAACGCTGATGGCCCCTCCCCGCCTCCTGTGTCCCAGTTCCTGTGGGAAGGAGGAAGCCAGCTCTGAGAGACGCCCACAGGCTCTGATCACAACGAGAGGGAGCGAAGCTCTGCAAAGCTTCTGTGTGAGGGGGTGTGGCTTATCGTGTGTCGGAGGGGGCGGGGCGGGGCTTAGCTCCAACAAGAACGCCGACATGAAAAAAAAAAGAGAATTTTGTTTACTTACCGTAAATTCTTTTTCTTATAGTTCCGTAATGGGAGACCCAGACCATGGGTGTATAGCTTCTGCCTCCGGAGGACACACAAAGTACTACACTAAAAAGTGCAGCCCCTCCCTCCGAGCATATACACCCCCTGGATAACCAAATATAGCCAGTTTAGTGCAAAAGCTGAAGGAGAGTAGCCACCCACAAGTAGAGATAGAGCAAGAACCGGAACAACCGGAGCCTCTGTCTACAACAACAGCCGGTGATAACACGCGGAACAAGAAACTGCCAACAGGCAACAGGGAGGGTGCTGGGTCTCCCATTACGGAACTATAAGAAAAAGAATTTACGGTAAGTAAACAAAATTCTCTTTTTCTTCATCGTTCCTATGGGAGACCCAGACCATGGGACGTCTCAAAGCAGTCCATGGGTGGGAATAAACAGAAAACTGAGAAGTAGGCGAAACCTAACTTCGCAAATGGGCGACAGCCGCCTGAAGGGTGCGTCTGCCCAAGCTCGCATCTGCCGAAGCATGAGCATGCACTTTGTAGTGCTTCGAAAAGGCATGCAGACTAGTCCAAGTGGCAGTCTGACAGACCTGCTAAGCCGTAGCCTGGTGCCTGAAACCGAAGAGGCACCGACAGCTCTGGTCGAGTGTGCCTTGATCCCCGGCGGGGGAGGCACTCGAGTACACTGGTAGGCATCGGAAATGGCCGACCCAATCCAACGAGCTAGGGTCGGCTTAGAAGCCGAGAGGCCCTTACGCCGACCTGTGGTCAGCACAAAAAGAGAGGTGCACCGCCTTAGAGTATGCAACGCTTTTTCAAAGCGATGAACAGGAGCCGGACAAAAGGAAGGCAGGGAAATGTCCTGGTTAAAGTGGAAGGAGAAACCACCTTAGGGAGGAAGTCCGGAGTCGGACGGAGAACCACCTTGTTTTGATGAAAAACCAAACAAAGGTGACTCCGAAGAGAGTGCAGCCAAATCAGAGACTCTCCCGAGGGAAGTTATGGCCACTAGAAAGACCACTTTCTGTGAAAGACGAGACAAAGAAACCTCCCTAAGAGGCTCAAAGGGGGGTTTCTGGAAGCCGTGAGGACCAGATTAAGGTCCCAGGGATCCAAAGACCACCGGTAAGGCGGCGTGATGTGAGATGCGCCCTGTATGAAGGAGCGCACCTGAGCCAGCCGGGCGATACGCCGCTGGAACAACACTGGCCGAGCCGAGACCTGTCCCTTGAGGGATAGTCCTAGCTGCAGACCGGACTGTAGAAGGGACAGGAGGGTCGGCAAGGAAGAAGGCCAAGAAGCATGGCCGGAAGGGTGACACCAGGACAGGAAAATTCTCCAGGTCCTGTGATAGATTTTGGCCAAGGAATACTTCCGAGTCATAGTGGAGATGACTTCAGGAGGGATACCAGAAGTCGTCAAGATCCAGGACTCCAGAGCCACGCCGTCAATCTGAGAGCCGCAGAATTCTGGCGGAAAGACGGACCTTGTGAGAGAAGGTCTGGACGGTCCGGGAGATGCCACAGCACCTCAACGGACAGATGGAGCAGGTCAGGGTACCAAGCTCGCCAGGGCCAGTCTGGAGCAATGAGGATGACCCGACGGCCCTCCATTCTGATCTTGCGCAGGACTCTGGGCAAGAGCTAGAGGGGGAAACACGTAAGACAGACGAAACTGGGACCAATCTTGAACCAGCGCGTCTGCTGCAAAGGCCTGAGGATCGTGGGAGCAAAGATCCACCTCCGGAGTGCCCCAAGTGCGGCAGATTGACCGAAACACTGCCGGATGCAGAGCCCACTCGCCGCTGTCCACGGTTTGACGGCTGAGATAATCTGCCTCCCAGTTTTCCACGCCTGGGTTGTGGATTGCGGATGTGGTGGACCTGGAATCCTCCGTCCACTGAAGGATGCGTTGAACCTCCAACGTTGCCAGGCGGCTGAGTGTCACGCCCTGGTGGTTGATGTAGGCAACCGCTGTGGCGTTGTCTGACTGGACTCGAATGTGCTTGCCCGCCAACTTGGTGAAAGGCCAAGAGAGCTAGACGCACAGCTCTGATTTCCAGCACATTGATCGAGAGGGCTGATTCGGACGGAGTCCAAGTGCCCTGCGCTCTGTGGAGGAGATATACTGCTCCCCAGCCGGATAGAGTGGCATCCGTGGTGAGGATCACCCAGGACGGGGCCAGGAAGGAGTGTCCCTGAAGAGAGAGGGGCCGAAGCCACCACTGAAGGGAGCCCCTGGTCTGTGACGACAGAGCCACTAACCTGTGCAAGGAGGAAGTCCGCTTGTCCCAACAGCGGAGAATGTCCAGCTGCAGAGGACGCAGATGGAACTGGGCAAGGGAACCGCTTCCATTGACGCCACCATCTGACCCAGCACCTGCATTAGGTGCCTGATGGAATGGCGGCGGGGCCTCAGCAAGGAGCGCACCGCTAGTGAAGGGACTGCTGTTTGACTAAGGGCAGCTTCACAAGTGCCGGCAGAGTCTCGAATTGCATCCCTAGGTCGGAGTCAGAGTGGACTTGGGAAAAAGACAAGCCACCCGAATTGGACTAGAGTGGCGAGAGTGAGCGAAGCACTCCGCTGACGGTCTGCACAGGATGAAGCCTTGACTAGAAGGCCGTCCAGGAAAAGGGATGCCAACCCTTGGTGGTGCAGAACCGCAACCACAGCTGCCATGACCCTGATGAATACTCGAGGGGCCGTGGCTAACCCGAAGGGAAGAGCCACGAATCGGAAATGTTCCTCTCTGATTGCAAAACGTAGCAAACACTGGTGTGAAACTGCAATTGGCACATGCAGATAGACATCTCTGATGTCGAGGATGCAAGGAATCTCCTTGGGTCATTGAGGCAATGACTGAGCGCAGAGACTCCATGCGAAAATGCCGCACCTGAACATGCTTGTTGAGAAGCCTGAGATCCAGGATGGGCCGGAAGGAACCGTCCCTTTAGGGGACTAGGAAGAGATTTGAGTAGAAACCTCTGAACCGTTCCCAGGCGGGAACCGGTACAATTACTCCGTTGGCCTGCAAGGATGCCACGGCCTGAGAGAAGGCGGCGGCCTTGAAGCAGGGGGGAGTTGACAGAAAAAATCTGTTTGGCGGGCTGGATAGAATTCTATCCTGTAGCCGTGGGAGATGCTATCCCGCACCCACTGATCGGAAACGTGTTGAAACCACATGTCGCCAAGCGGGAGAGCCTGCCACCGATCAAGGACGTTGCTGGCGCGGCCAGATAGTCAAGAGGAGGCTGCCTTAGTGGCAGCAGCTCCTGCGGTCTTCTGAGGACGTGGCTTCGTGCGCCAGTTGGTTTTTGGTCCTTGGCTGAGTTAGTGGACGAGGCCGAGGGCTTAGACAACGACCAGTTGGAGGAACGAAAGGAACGAAACCTCGACTGGTTCATGCCCTGGTTCCTGGATTTGGTTTGTGGCATGGAAGTACTCTTCCCGCCAGTAGCCTCCTGAATAATTTAATCCAGTTGTTCACCGAACAGCCTGGGCCCAGCAAATGGGAGCCCAGGAAGGTACTTCTTTGAAGAAGCGTCTGCCTTCCACTCTCGAAGCCACAAGATCCTGTGGATAGCGAGAGAATTGGCCGAAGCCACCGCAGTGCGGAGCCTCCAGCATGGCAGACATGGCATAGGATGAAAAGGCTGAAGCCTGGAAGTTAAGGCAACCATCTCGGGCATAGAGTCCCTGGTGAGGGAAAGAATCTCCTCTAGAGAAGCAGAGATGGCTTTGAAAGCCCACACTGCTGCAAAAGATGGGGAGAACGAGGCCCCTGCCGTCTCATATACAGATGGCGGTCAGTGGAATCCTTAAGAGAGTTGCCATCAGCCACTGATACAACTGTCCGGGCTGAGAGTCTAGACACCGGAGGGTCTCCTTTGGTGAATGAGCCTACTCCTTGACCACCTCTGGTGGAAACAGAAAACGGTCATCAGAACCACGCTTTGGGAAGCGTCTGTCAGGACAGGCTCTGGGCTTGGTCACAGTGGCCTGAAAACTGGAGTGGTTAAGGAACACACTCCTTGTTCTCTTAGGCAAGGTATACTGATGCTTTTCTGCCAGAGAGGGGAGCTCCCCTGATACAGGCGGATTGAGGTCCAGTACAAAATTAATGGACTCAATCAAATCACTAGCATCTGCGTCACTTTCGGACAGATCAATGGGGTACATGGAGGTAGCGTCCGAGCCCCCAGTAAAGGCATCCTCCTTGTCCTGCGAGTCAGCTCGTGAATCAGAGCCGCGGGACGAGGAAGGAAGGGGGGACCCTGCGTCTCCATTTTAGGAGGACGGGGTCTGAGCCAGATGAAGAATCCTCTGTGAGCTTTGCTGAGCGAGCCGTAGCAGCAGAAGCGCCCTGAGAAGGGGGCTGATGCATGCTCAGCAGTGTCCGGGACATCTGTCCCCTGGAGAGAGGGATTCTACCCAAGCCGGGTGTTCAGCCACCGGAGCCGGAGCAGCCGGAGGGACCACTGGGGATGAGCCTCCAGGCTGAGGCACCACCATGTTAGAGCAGGCATCATAATGTAGTTATGTGCTCAGTACAGGCAGTTCGAGCCTACATGCAGTGCATATTAAGTACAGCCTTGCTCCTCGTGTGAGACATGCTGCTGAAGTGGGGGCTCTGAGGCAGAATGACCCCCAGCAGAGTATATACGCAGAGTATATAAGCAGGTCCACAACCGGAGGTTGTGGCTTGCCAGACCGTTAGACATTGGGACATCTCTGTGCCCTCCAGATCCCACAGCCCGGACCCCCAGGGAGGTGGCCAGCGCCGATCGCTGTCACAATGTGGTTTATGCAGACATGCATAAGAACGCTGATAAAATGGCACCGGAGCGAGGAGAGGGGGCGGGGCCTACTCTAAGAGCGGGATCCGGAGGGCCAAGGAGATATACAGGGGAGGGAATATTACCTCAGAGAGGAGTGACCCTCCCCTGTGCCGAACGGCCGCTGGGCGGAGCCGCACTGTCCCTCTGCATGATTGGCATGTAGGGGCAGTGAAAACGAAACTAGGCCTCAGGCGAAGCTGGGGCCTAAATTTAACGATGCGGCCGGCAAGCAGGCACCATCGGCGCGGTTCTCAGGTGAAAACCAGAGACCCGGCCGGAAATGTCACAATAGATACACAGCACACTCTCCCCAACAATAAAGTACAAGGGACCCCCGATAATAACATCTCAAATACTTAGCTTGTGAGACGCAGGGCCAGGTCCCTGAGGGATGAGTGCTCCGTCCGGCAGGATCCTGAAAGGGCTGCGGATGGAGACCGGTCTCCTGCAAGGCAGGGAGAACCGTGCTGGCTCCCACTTCAAGCCAGAGCCCGAGGGATGGTGAAGGAGCGCGGCATGTAAGGCTCCAGCCCTGAAATCAACCTTAACAACACCGCCGACACAGTGGGGTGAGAAGGGACATGGCGGGAGTCCAGGCTTGGACCCGCTTTTCTTCAAACTCTTTCCAAAAATCAAAATCAGATGAGAATGCATGTGTGGATGTGCCTCCTGAACACAAAGCATTGAACTGGCTATATTTGGTTATCCAGGGGGTGTATATGCTCGGAGGGAGGGGCTGCACTTTTTAGTGTAGTACTTTGTGTGTCCTCCGGAGGCAGAAGCTATACACCCATGGTCTGGGTCTCCCATAGGAACGATGAAGAAATATAATAAAATGGTGGGAAGGGACTCCCCTTCCCCCCTCCAGCCCTGCACAACAATGGTGGACAGAAAAAAAAAAACTAAGTGTACCGCAGCTGCACTGAGTCCTGGGGGCTCTCCCCCTCCCCCCGCCACCGGTGGAATGCTATGCAGGAGTCTGCAATCAGCCTATGTGAATCCAGTCAGGGAGGATTTCTCGGCTCCAATTCCTGTCAGGGAGGATCTCACCTCAGGTCCAATTCCTGTCAGGGAGGATTCCTGTCAGGGAGGATCTCACCTCAGCTCCAGTGTGGAGATTCTGACGCCTGCTGTGCCTGGTCACACTTGGTGCAGAGCGTGTATCAATTCAGAGCCTGCCAGAGGGACTGAGGAAGTTTTTCATCTGTTCTGGGCTCTAGAAAATCGGTGCCTGTGAGAACGGTCGTCCAGTGAGTAACAGCCCATGTGAATCCAGTCAGGAAGGATCTCACCTCAGCTCCTGTGCAGATGGCAGTCTGACGCTTGCTGCCTGGTCACGCTGGTGCAGAGCGTGTATCAACTCAGAACCTGCCAGAGGGACTGAGGAAGTTTTCATCTGTTCTGGGCTCTGGAAAATCGGTGCCTGTGAGACCCTTCGTCCAGTGAGTAACAGCCCAGGATCCAGCGTCGCAGGAGGGAGTACGGGGAGTCAACACTCCGCGTTGCCGCCTGTTGATGGTTTTGGGAAATCGGTCCCCGAAGGAAACAGTCGCCCTCTAAAAACAAAAAATTCTTGCTAGTCTGCAGAGATGTGCCTCCTATAGACACTAAGCTAAAACTGAAGTAGCCTGGCTGGGCCAGGGGGTGTATACTGCAGGAGAGGAGCTAACATCTTTGCATCTACTTAGTGTCCTCCTATGGATAAGCAGCTTAACACTCATGGTCCTGTGTGCCCAAATGAGGCGTCAGAGAAAAAGTGAATTATAAAGTTGTAGGGCATCATCAATTCAATACGAATCGACACCTTGTATACAGAAATGCTATGATTAAAACGTGTAAAACTCACAAGGCTGCAGACGTGAAGCGATACCTCATGGAGACCTTCCTACAAGTCATTGGGTATGGTGGCTGCGTGAGATGGGCTCCACGCTCACCCGACCTGACCCCATTGGACTTCTTTCTGTGAGGTCACATCAAACAGCAGGTGTATGCAACCCCTCCACCAACATTGCAGGACCTAAGACGACGTATCACAGATGCTTGTGCAAACGTGTCACCTACCATATTGCACAATGTGCAGCAAGATACAGTATGCTGTACAGAGTCAGATGTGCATTGCAGCTGACGGTGGCCACTTTGAGCATCAAAAGTTAAATGAGCGCCATATGTGTGAGCAGCATTCAATATTTGGGGGGGTCATGGGTTTCATATCATAGCATTTCTGTATGCAAGATGTCGATTCATATTGAATTGATGATGCCCTACAATTTTTTTAATTCACTTTTTTTCTCTATCTCGTTCCGTTTTCAAGATAAAAATGCTAACTCCGTTGTTTTCCACCAGGTGGTGCTATAGCTGGTTTCATTGCGTAGCGCATGGCTACTTTTACTAAACCTAGACACCACTTCTATTCCTATAGCTGCCACCGTTCTCAAGTTAATGGCGGTGGACAGGATATGGGTGGACACTGTATATAAAATAAAACCAAAAGAAGGGAATTTTGTTTACTTACCGTAAATTCCTTTTCTTCTAGCTCCAATTGGGAGACCCAGACAATTGGGTGTATAGGCTATGCCTCCGGAGGCCGCACAAAGTACTACACTAAAAGTGTAAAGCCCCTCCCCTTCTGCCTATACACCCCCCGTGCTCCCACGGGCTCCTCAGTTTTGGTGCAAAAGCAAGAAGGAGGAAAAAATTATAAACTGGTTTAAAGTAAATTCAATCTGAAGGAATATCGGAGAACTGAAACCATTCAACATGAACAACATGTGTACACAAAAAAACAGGGGCGGGTGCTGGGTCTCCCAATTGGAGCTAGAAGAAAAGGAATTTACGGTAAGTAAACAAAATTCCCTTCTTTGTCGCTCCATTGGGAGACCCAGACAATTGGGACGTCCAAAAGCAGTCCCTGGGTGGGTAAAATAATACCTCGTAATGGAGCCGTAAAACGGCCCCTTCCTACAGGTGGGCAACCGCCGCCTGAAGGACTCGTCTACCTAGGCTGGCATCCGCCGAAGCATAGGTATGCACCTGATAGTGTTTCGTGAAAGTGTGCAGGCTCGACCAGGTAGCCGCCTGACACACCTGCTGAGCCGTAGCCTGGTGCCTCAAAGCCCAGGACGCGCCCACGGCTCTGGTAGAATGGGCCTTCAGCCCTGCGGGAACCGGAAGCCCAGCAGAACGGTAAGCTTCGAGAATTGGCTCCTTGATCCACCGAGCCAGGGTTGATTTGGAAGCCTGTGACCCTTTACGCTGGCCAGCGACAAGGACAAAGAGTGCATCCGAGCGGCGCAGGGGCGCCGTACGAGAAATGTAGAGTCTGAGTGCTCTCACCAGATCTAACAAGTGCAAATCCTTTTCACATTGGTGAACTGGATGAGGACAAAAAGAGGGTAAGGAGATATCCTGATTGAGATGAAAAGGGGATACCACCTTGGGGAGAAATTCCGGAACCGGACGCAGAACCACCTTGTCCTGGTGAAACACCAGGAAAGGGGCT